>NC_091256.1:86950000-87260000 GCF_042477335.2 Ovis canadensis
GCCTGTTACCCCAGGTGTCTCTTGACTTCCTACTTTTGCATTCCAGTCCCCTGTAATGAAGAGGACATCTTTTTTGGGTGTTGGTTCCAAAAGGTGTTGTAGGCCTTCATAGAACCGTTCAACTTCAGCTTTCAGCGTTACTGGTTCGGCAGAGGCTTGGATTACCATGATATTGAATGGTTTGCATTGGAAACAAACAGAGATTATTCTGTCATTTTTGAGATTGCATCCAAGTACTGCATTTCAGACTCTTTTTTTGACCATTATGGCTACTCCATTTCTTCTAAGGGATTCCTGCCTGCAGTAGTAGATATAATGGTCATCTGAGTTAAATTCACCCATTCCAGTGCATTTTAGTTCGCTGATTCCTAGAATGTTGACGTTCATTCTTGCCATCTTGTTTGACCACTTGCAATTTGCCTTGATTCATGGAACTAACATTCCAGGTTCCTATGCAATATTGCTCTTTACAGCATCGGATCTTGCTTCTATCACCAGTCACATCCACAGCTGGGCATTGTTTTTGCTTTGGATCCATCCCTTCATTCTTTCTGGAGTTATTTCTCCACATTAGGCACCTACTGACGTGGGGAGTTCCTCTTTCGGTATCCTATCATTTTGCCTTTTCATACTTTCATGGGGTTCTCAAGGCAAGAATACTGAAGTGGTTTGCCATTCCCTTCTCCAGTGGACCACATTCTGTCAGACCTCTCCACCATGACCAGCCCATCTTGGGTGGCCCCACATGGCATGGCTTAGTTTCATTGAGTTAGACAAGGCTGTGGTCCGTGTGATCAGATTGACTAGTTTTCTGTGATTATGGTTTCAGTGTGTCTGCCCTCTGATGCCCTCTCACAACACCTACCGTCTTACTTGGGTTTCTCTTACCTTGGAGGACAAGGGGTATCTCTTCACGGCTGCTCCAGCAAAGCGCAGCCGCTGCGCCTTACCTTGGACAAGGGTTACCTCCTCACGGCTGCCCCTCCTGACCTTGAACATGGAGTAGCTGCTCTGAGCCCTCCTGCACCCGTGCAGTTGCCGCTCCTTGAACATGGGGTTGCTCCTCTTGGCCGCCACCCTGACCTTGGGTGTGGGGTAGCTCTTCTCCCCCTTCTTGCCGCTGCACTGCCATGAGATTTGACCTCAGCTCCAGGGGAGATATTGAGCCAGAGCCACCAGCTCAACCACTAGACTCCTGACCCACCGGAGCTACCCCTTCTTCAATAGGGGAAGCGTGTGTCTCTTGAGTGGTGGGGACTTTGGAGTTCACAGTGGCAGAAGTGATGTGATACTATTTCCTAGATTAGGTTATAGAAGCCTGCATCTTAAATCCTGTGTTCTCACTCTGTATTTTTTGCAGGGGGAGTAGCCAGCTGCCTATCACCATGCAGCCCTGTGGAGAAAGGCCTTCGAACTCTGGCCCAGATGTGAGCTTGGAGGTGAAACCTGCTCCAGGATGGCCTCTAGAGACTGCACTGCCCTGAGCTTTGACCTCAGCTCCAGGGGAGATCTTGAGCCAGAGCCACCAGCTCAGCCACTAGACTCCTGATCCACCGGACCCAGCAGGCAATAAATGCCTGCTGTTTTAAGACATTGTCTGCTATAATTGGTCTAATTTGTTACACAGCAGTAGAGAATTAGGTTTCTCACACAACACTGACTCCAGTGGGAATACATGCTTCGCAGAAATGAACTCCTGTCCATGGATTTCACTGAGCTACCAGCTGCCCACAGAGGCTGAATTATGGTGCCAGATGCAGACAGCAGCTGACAAGGTCAGGTGTGTCCTGTGACACAGCTTGTGCCTTTTATAAACCAGCAGTGGCCCCTCCCGTGACCAGAGTGTACAGTTCTGGGAGAATGGCCCTCACTGTCACAGGGGACTGCCCATCCATGAGGTTTTCTGCACTTTAGACTTCTTGGGGAAAAACAGCAGGTGGCTGCTTCAAGCGTAATAGCTGTCATTAATGTTTGAATATATATTAATTAGCCACTTCAATTTAGTTCAGTTGCTCAGTATTGTCCGACTCTTTGCGACCCCATGGACTGCAGCACACCAGGCGTCCCTGTCTATCACCAACTCCCAGAGTTTACAAACTCATGTCCATTGAGTTGGTGATGCCATCCAACCATCTCATCCTCTGTCGTCCCCTTCTCCTCGTCCAATCTTTCCCAGCATCAGGGTCTTTTCTAATGAGTCAGTTCTTCGCATCAGGTGGCCAAAGTATTGGGAGTTTCAGCTTCAGCAATCAGTCCTTCCAATGAATATTTAGGACTGATTTCCTTTAGGATGGACTGGTTGGATTAAAAACCATTAAATATTAATGATTTATACATTTAACATACAAAATATTTGAAAATGTATCGATTATGAAAACTGAATAAAATTTTAATACTTGTGCCCCAGGAGTTTGGTTTTCTATGTGTTCACTGTCTTTTCATTCAATTCTTCAGGAGGGAGGCAGAGCACTGTGCATTGTCATGCTGTGAAAATGTGTTCAATAAAACCTAGATATGCTTTATTAGGACCAAAGAACTTTATTTAAATATCTAAACAACACAAAGAACTAGTTCAGCATACAACATACTTCCTAGTCTTCACAGAGAACTGAATTTTTCTATAAAGACATTGGTATTCAGGAAACACAAGACAGTCAAAATATCTAGAAAACTCACAAGATACTTTACACACAGTTGACAAAATAATAAATCTTGGTATTTTAGATTTTTCTTTGTAATTGCTTTTAAAAGTTCTAATGATTAAAAACAAAATTTAAGATTGGAGACTGAAAACAGGGTTCAAAGGCATTTCCACTTTAATGTACATCATAAATCTCATAATCCAAGTGCCCACCTCTGTGCTCATTTTTGGCAGCCTCAGTCATCAGCTGTAATACAGTTTTATCCACAGGGATAAGAAAAGTCCGATTGTTACAAGGAATAAAAATTGTGTACTCATAAAGCAGGAATACCAAGCAACAGGGTGAAATAACAATAAGTGTGCACACTCTCCATTCAACAAATGTTTTAGAATCTCTAGCAGTAATATGAGCACCCAAATTACTTCTTTACCTAAGAAGTTAGGGGGGGAAAAGCAGAACAAAAAGACATATCCATTTTGTATAACCTCTACTCTCTGAATATAATTCTTATTTTCTCTTTATACGAATGGCTATAGAGGCTCAATTTACGTGGGGATTTTTCAACAGTCCCAGACTCAAGATCAGTGCACAGCAAGTTGAAAGATGAAGAGTAAATACAGGACAGATACTCTCTCTACCAGCCCTTCCCCTCATTCTCCAGAGACCTACTGCTGCTACTTCTGCCTTCTCAAGGCCACTGCCAAAGAGGAAGCACAGAAAGCATGCTACTAGTCCAGAATAAAAGTACCTTTAAGTAGAAATAATTTTTGAGAAAACAGGAACAGTCCCCCTCCCCAAAAACCATTACAGACTTTAGAGAGGAATGTGCAAAAGAAAGGAGAGGACCTAAAAAGAACTGTCTGTGGTTCCTAGAAATTACTCGAAAATTATTCTCACATTGGCCATTATTCAGCCTAGTAGTAAGTGACATTTACCATAACACTACTACAGGTTTTAGAAATGTGACTTACTCATTAAAAAATACATTTTGAGTCATTTAAAATTTGGCACTGAATCTTAGAATGATCCAAATATGACTTCAAAAGTCCTAATTTTTCCTGAGTTCATCAACTCAAGTTGTCAGTTGGTTGGGATGTTGCTTTTTAGAGATTCATCTCAAACCATCACCTCTGGCTCAGTTTTAGGCAAACTGAGGAAAGAAGCTGCTTTTTAGAGCAGGGTGGTTTGGTAACGGATTATTCAGAAGAAAAGGCGGGAGATGGGAGGAGATGGAGAGGCAGACACACTGCTCATTTGTCAGATTCCTCTAGTGAGCATCTAGAGACAGGCCCAGGAGTGGCTTTGCAGTAACTAGAAAGGCCACAATAGTAAAGATTAAAAAAAGTTCATACTAGTACTTGATGCCAGTTTCCCTAAAAAAATATAAAGCAACCTAAAAAAAAACAAAACTGTTGCCTGACCAGCAGGCAACACAAACATAAGAACCGTAGCAATAACAAAACAACCACAACCATTTATTAACCAGCACAATCTAGCCAGCAGAGTCAACTCCAAGCTACTACAACTGCTGCCTCGAACTGAAAAGGCACAAAGCATTCAATCCAGAGACGCCTGGGCATGGAGAAAAGGACACTGTCACAGAGCTGCTGCTCCACATCCGACTTCCCACCCACGATACAGCAGAATGACCTGCTGGAAGAGAACGCAAACTTATACGCACACACACCAGTTAACGGTGTTGTTAATTGATTTGTTAATGACAGAGTGAAAGCAATGAATGATTTTTGAACACCTACTAGCCCTTAACTAATAGCTTATAGTCACTCACTCTGCCAAGATGTTTCGACAATTTTAAGGTTGACAGAAAATTATTAGTGTACCTACTTCATGATGTACCATCACTTTAAAGGAAGTCACATAATAAAGCACCAGTTTAAAACCCTATTTTTGCTACTCCTCTTCAATAAATGACTAAGTTACTTAAAAGTATGCAAAGATCACCGCCTTCATAGCTAGTGAAATCTTGCTGGCATGAAGAACAAACCCTAATCTTAAATGGTATTTTAGGCTGCACAAAAAAATAGGTGGGGTTTGTTACAAAAAAATCTTCAGTTTGTTCTAAAAAAAATTCTAAGGCAAAATTATTTTAGTAGTGTAAAAACTAAGCTTATTATTATTTAGCAATTAATAGTGTCCACTTAAAAGATAACATTCAATTAATTAAACTGAGGAAAACGGAGTATTCTTACTTGTAATTGGCTTGTCAGTATGACTATTCCCGGAGTATTTTCTTCTGTTCTTATTTCTAATACATATAAACACAAACACTTAATCTTAGTATTCAAACTAATGATTTTTTAGAAAATCCATAATCCTAGGACTTCAACTGTGCTTCTTTGGACAAATATTTATTCAAACAACAAAGAATTTAAATTCTTTTAAACTATTTTAAAACCTACTAAAAATCTTTGGCGTATTTAAGTAAAAATGGATTAGGTTAACAAATTTCTACATTTGATAAATTATTCAATTTACATAATAAGTGCTAACTGCTATCAGCTACAAAATTAATTTAAAACAATAAATTATGCTCATAAAATAAAAAATTCTGAATGAGGCTGACCTTAGTTGCAAGATTCAAAATTTTAAGTATAGTTACAGAATTCATGGATTTTAAGAGTTAATGGAGCATTTGTTCCAAATACTCCAAATCAAATGTGACAAACACTTACCTGAAAAGAGCAGGCCTCATTTCATATTTTTTGTGCCAACTTCAAAAACTTATATATACATTCAGTTTGCCCAAATCCATGAGGTTTTCACAATTGTAAGACTTCTTATATTCTAATTTGGAGATCAGAGGCAGCAGATCTGTTTGCCCACTGAGACTATTTCTTCATAAGAATTATATTACCTACTTCCCAGACTGTTCTTAAGATTACATGAGAAAATGCGGTGCCTGGCACCTGGAAAGCATTCATTAATGCTATATTTCTTCCCCTGTTAGTAGCTCTGCCACTTATTAACGATGTAGGCTTAACCTCTGACTCTTCATCTCTAACATGGGAATACAGCATGCCCTTTCTACTTCAGAGCTGGCTATGAGGTTTAAATGAGATAACTGTGAAAGCATTTTATAAAACAGTAAACTACTTTTCAAGTTTAAGTTATCTACAATAATAAGTAAATATAATTATGTTTCACTTTATATAAGAGATGTATTCAAGAAAAGTTCTATACTGTAAACCAATTCCTACAATCAAATTATATTTTTAAAGCATTAGGAGATTATTATTAAAAGAACCCTAAAGTCAATACCTTCAAAAAGCAAAGTATTCTTTTGAATGTGAAAATGCAACACCTTCTTTTTCTGCTACCGAACATACAATATACCGCACACATACACATATATACTATTTGCCTTTGTGTAAGTCCAGACTTTTCTACATTATTTTATATTCAAGGCAGGGTACATTTTTAGAAATGATTTCTTTTCATCATAGTAAGTCTTTTAGTTAAAAGTCTTTATGATAAAAATCATAAAGAGATGTTTTAAAAGTCAGTTTGAAAGACAAATTAATAGTACCTCATATAGTCAAGTTCTATCATGTTAAGTACCCCAGACACAACATTTCCACACAAAAGTAAGAATGCTTTAAAAAGAATATTGATACATTGCTTGTATCTATCAGTTATAGAATTATAACCAAACTTCAACAAATGAGGCAAAACTCAGGTTGGCTTTACTAGTTATATGAGCTACTTTGGTTAACTGCCCCAAGTCTCAATTTTTTTATTTCCACTAGTGTGGTAAATATTCCTGCAAAGTACCTTCATTTCTTAAGTGCTTCAGCAAACAAGTTTCCACATTATTAAGTGGTTAAAATTTTTCACTAAACTTCATTATTTTATTTGTGATTTTTTTTTTTTTTCACAAGGGCTGGGCCAGACTTTACAGTTTACACAAAAAAAGTGCTTAAAGCAATTAGGAGTGTAAACAAAACTGAAATAGAAAACTCTTAAAATTGCTATTTTCCAGTAGTTTACATAAGAACATGCTAATAATAAATCAACCCTGCCTAGTCTCTAATCCTTTGAGCAGCTCCACTAGGAAACATCCTAGCTTTAGTTTAAATTGACTTCGGAGTATGGAAAGTGCACGTCTTTAAGGTATTTCACAATTTTGACTGACTTTTTTGTTTTCCTCATTTAATATCAGTGAGGTTTTGCTCCAACTGCTATTTCCTTTTACCAAGTCCTCAACTTTTGTCTCATACAAAAATAAAAATTAAGGATAATCACAGACATTAGGGTTACGTGCAAAGCAAAAATAAAGATCTAGGTTACATGTATATCTATATACAAGGAATGGTTCGCTCTAATTAAAGTAAATGAACATTCAGTTCAGTTAGACATGAATTTGGTAATTTGTTTGGCACCTGTTCTAATAATTAAACACAAATCTCTAGGTTCTATTTCCCAGAGTTACAGCTGGCAAAGGTAAATGAGACCAAAAGTGGCTTGTTAACTGAATTTTAATTACTTAGATGATGATATATGCTGATATACTGTTAATGTTTCTGAAATAAATGGCAAAATACAGTTAATTTACCTTAAAAAATATCTAGTTAAAACTGCCATATCTTGCTTTTAACACATTTTCAACCTGTATAATTTAATGCTTACATCCGTTTTTCCATTTCTTATTCATAATAATTGAAGCACTGGCAAAAACCAATCATTTGGATAATCATTTCAGTTCTACATTTCATTTAAGAAGCTAATCCTACATTAGTTAGCTTTCTGGTCTTGAGTCTGTCAAAAGACCAAAGAATAGTGATGAGCTGAAATTATGGCCAGATGAAAAAATAACACAGATCTATCCCAAGACTTTCTTATAAACTCAAATTCCTAATTTCATTTTCTTAAAAATCTGGAAGAAATAATCATGAAACTTAAGTCAGGATAAAGAACAGCTGCAATTATCAGTACACTCTGACATTCTTTCTTAGAGGCTACATGTTCCTCCACACTTGTTTAGAAGATGGGGAAAGGAGAAAAGACGAATGAGACTAAAGGAGAATAAAAACTTTCCACTGATGTTTAAAAACAAATACCCCCATAATGTCAACAGCTGATAGTTTTGGAAAGTTAAGAGAGTTAAAAGTTAAAAATTAGCACTAAATAATCTTTAAAAAAAAAAAATCACAAAATGTCTATTTCAAATATTATATACCTCAAAATGGGTCCAAATATTCAAATATGTTCAGTAAACAGAGATACATATTTTTTTGATTGGAAAAGCATCTGAGGACTTGAGAAACTATACAGAAAATGAAAAAATAGCAGCCCCACTAATTTAAAAGCCATCAGCACTAGGCTACCATTGTGCATTGCCACTGAAGAAGTCTGTGGAATGTTTAGATTTGCTCACGAATGATGCTCACTGTTAGATATGTTTTGTACAGCAGTGGTGGTATCAAGGCCCAGTAACGTTCCAAGGTAAGACTGTTCTCTAGGATCGAGCATCTGTTCGGGTCGGACTGGGTGAACTATATTTGCAGGCTGAGGAGTAAGCGTGTATTTCTCCAGAAAAGCTAGGTCAGCGGCTCGAGGGTAATCCGCAGCCGGCGGCTGTGGCGACAAGATCTCGTGAGCGGGGGGCGGGAGGGTGGTGGTGTGGCGCACCAGGTCACCCTGCGTGTCAGGCATCTGCACCGGGACCAGCGTCACCGGGACACACACTTCGGCAGACACGTTCTGTAGCATGGTCTTGGCTCCCGACTGGTAGACTTTGGGCTGGTCCATGTATTGTTTTGTTTCTGTTTGAAAGATCTTATCATCAGATGAGTACTCTACCGGCAAGGACACGAGTTTTTCCTCAGAAGCACTGAGAGGGTCATCAGGAGACTTTATGCCGTGAACGTGGTCAATGTGGTATTTCAGCTTGTCCTTCCGTTTAAATGTTGCATTACAGTGCTGACAGTTGAACGGCCGGGCATCAGAATGAATGACCAGGTGTTTTGTTAAAGTCTTCTTAATTCTAAAAGATTGACTGCAAATTTGACACTTGTATGGTTTTTCACCTGTTTGAACACAAATGAAATTAACTGTGAAATACATTCAGTTAAGACAATGAGATTAAGTAAGCAGTAAATTTTCCACGTGAATACTTACAAGAACTTACTAAAAGCAAGTAATATATGCTATCACAAAGTGGAGACAGTATAATAACTGGTAAAGAGAAAAAGAGAATGAACTCAAACATCAGAAAGATCTGGGTTTGAATTCTAGGTGTACCACTTACCAGGCAAACCTGGAGCAAACTCCCCAACTTCTAAGCACAATTTCCTCACCTGTTATAAAGTACCTGCCTCACAGGCCGGTGAAAGGACTGAATGAGAAAAGTAAATAATAGTGCTTAGCATTATTACCCTGGCACACCGTGAGTACCTGATAAACTCATGCTATTGTTACTACGGCTTGCTCTCACTACAGCCCCTAAAGAAGTAAAGCTAGAGCATTTGGTTTCTTCCTATCAAGAAGCATTAAAAACTAAAACAGCAACTCTGACTAACCTGGGGCTTTGGATTGGAACAAGAAGTAGTAATACTGGTGTCTACGGCCCGAGATTAAAATAAGGAGAGTTGATCAGGATCTAGAATAAGGAAGCCAGTTTTTGGCTGTGCCTGAGTCAGGTTCTCACACTGTAGCTTTTGTTTCTTCCTATTAACAGTATAAATTCCTAAAGTAGCCAGGATGGTTGGTTAATCCCCGAAAGGAATGATTTTGTTACCTTATATGGAGAGAGGGACTTTGAAGATATGATTAAGCTTAAAGACCCTGATGTGGGGAGATTAACCAGGTAGGCCTAAAATCACATAGATTTTTTAAAGTGGTGATAACTGAAGATGAAGGGGTCGGACAGCTGTGACAAGAGGACTCAAACCCACACTGCTGCTTCTGAAAATGGAAGGAGGAGGCTTGGACTCAGGAAATGTGGCAGCCTCTGGAAGCCGAGATCTCAGTTTACGACTACTTACAAAACTAGAACCTCAGTCCTACACCTGAAAGTCAATAAATAATCCAACCGAGTGGGAACAGACTCTTCCCTAGCGACTCTAGAAAGAAATGGAGCCCTACTAACATTGACATTTTTAGCTTGGGTCATTCTTCTCACCTTATAGAGCTGTAACATCATAAGCTTGTACTGGAAGCCACTTGCATGAGAGAAATACATAAGACAAAGTGAACAGTCTAATATACATATAACCGGAGTCCCAGAAAGAAAACAGAGTATAGGTCAGAAGCAGAATTTGAAAGAAAAAATGGCTGACAATCTTACTAAATGAAAGGCATCAAGTCACAGATGCAGTAAGTTCTATATATCTCAAAAAATATTAATACAAAAGAGGAAAAAAAAAGCATATCCGGGCACACTGTAAAAAACTATCAAAAATAAAAGAAAAATCTTAAGCAGCCAATTAAAAAGAAATTCCTTTTAAATGAGCAACAATAAGACTGACAGTATATTTTTCAACAAAAACTGGAGAAGGTCAAAGAGGGAAAAATGACATTTAAAATACTGAAAGAAAAATAACCACTAACATAAATTCTACAGTCAGCCAAATGTTCTCCATAAAGTAAAATAAAAACATTTTCAGATAATCAAAACCTAAGAGAATTTGGTGCCAGCAGATATGCACAAAAGGGAATTCTTCATGCAGAAAGAATATGATTCCAGGTCAAAGAATGGTAATGCAGGAAGGAATGAAGAGTAAAAACGAATAATACAAGTTATTTAAAGCAAAATAACAAAATAATGTCTTATGTCATTTAAAGTATATGTAAAATTAAAACACACACAGTGCATAAAGGGTGAGAGACATGAGGTGTCGTAAGTCTCTGAATTGTCTGAAAAGGGATGATGAGCTGACTTGAGATAGAGTCTAATCATTTAAGAACACACAGTGGGATCTACAGGGTGACTACTAAAAGAATGCTGAAAGAATACACAGTTAACAACTAAACAAGGGGAAATTGGGTAATAAAATACTTCACAATTGCAAGGAAGTGAAGACAAGGGAAAAGCAGCGCAGCGACATTCTGGGAGCGAGGCCTCTGTGGAATGCGGCCACGCTCCTTCCATTCATGCCGTGCCTACGGCTGCTTCCATGTTGCCACAGAGAGTTGCATGCTTGTGACCTGGACTGCTGGGCCCACAAAACCGTTAATGTTTACCGTCTGCTGCTGCTGCTGCCGCTGCCGCTGAGTCGCTTCAGTCATGTCCCACTCTGCGACCCCATAGGCACCAGGCTCTTCCGCCCCTGGGATTCTCCAGGCAAGAACACTGGAGTGGGTTGCCATTTCCTTCTCCAATGCAAGAAAGTGAAAAGTGAAAGGGAAGTCGCCCAGTCGTGTCCGACCCTCAGCGACCCCATGGACTGCAGCCCACCAGGCTCCTCCGTCCACGGGATTTTCCAGGCAAGAGCACTGGAGTGGGGTGCCATTGCCTTCTCCAATGTTTACTCTCCAGTCCTTTACCAAAAAAGTAGGTTGACCTCTGCTTCAAATGATTCCTCCATCTCATTCCATAACTGCCGTAAGTGTTGTCTTAATCTGTAACAGAGCTCATTTCCCCAGTTTTCCATGGGCAGAGGGACTTGCCCCTAATTCTAACTGTGACATATCCAGAGATGAGAATTCTGAAATCACTGGTTACCAATTAATCACTACAAATTAATGTTTTAAAAAAACTTAATGCAGTTATAAAGCCAGCCCTTAATAACTTTCTCCTCTAGGCAATTCCTATAGTTTTACAATTCTTAAATCATCAGTGGTTTCAAATTAAGTTTTAACTATCTCCTACAAATCGTAAGTTTATTCTTACTAGCACTGAGAACAGCATTAATATATCCTCCTCACTTCTTACCCCTATTCACGTGGCCCCAAATCAGGACTTCTTCATCCTCAGGGAGATGCCTTTTATGCTTAACGCAGTTACTGTACCAGTGACAGACTCCTTTCTATTCTGATTTTTTAGAGATGTTTGGCCATGCCAAGTCTTAGCTGCAGCATGGGGGCTCCTAGTCGCGGCATGCAGGACCCAGTTCGCTGACCAGGGATTGAACTCAGGCCCCCTGCATTGGGACTACTGAACCACCAGCCCACCAGGGAAGTCCCAGTAATAGATTTTTTACTGTAATTCTATGCTATTGAAATTGCCCAAATTCAGTTATTTCCAATTCTCATTAAATATGAGAGATATAAAATAAATTCATTTCCCTTCCAGAACAGCAGCTTGACAAATTCCTAACTAAATATAAAGCAAACAGCCATAAATGTATTGATATCTTTCTTTCTTAAAAAGAAGGAAAAGAAAGATAGCACTACGTCGTGTCCAACTCTTGAGATCCCATGAACTGCAGCCCACTAGGCTCCTCAATCCATGGATTCTCCAGGCAAGAACACTAGAGTGGGTTGCCATTTCCTTCTCCAGGGAATCTTCCCGACCCAGGAATAGAACCCAGGTCTCCCACATTGCAGGCAGATACTGCACCGACGTGAGAAGCCCAAAAAGAAGGAAAGAAAGCTTTAAAAATTATTAATTTACATGAGAAGTAAAGAACTATGACAACATATAGGAAAAAATCCAACAATCTATGTTTCAAAATATGATAGAATTGCCAAAGAAAAAAAGGAAAGATTTAGAAAATGATAAGTCCTAGAAAGGGCTTCCCTGATAGCCCAGTTGGTAAAGAATCCGTCTGCAATGCAAGAGACCCCAGTTCGATTCCTGGGTCAGGAAGATCTCCTGGAGAAGGGAAAGGCTACCCACTCCAGTATTTTGGCCTGGAGAATTCCATGGACTGTATAGTTCATGGGGTTGCAACGAGTTGGACACAACTGAATGACCTTCACTTCAAGTCCTAGAAAGCAGCTGAAGTGAATCATTCTACTACAACTACCTATACATCACAACTGAATATGTAAAAAGGAAAACCATACAATGGTTGACTTGATAAGCAACAGCAAGGTCATATCTGAATTACTCTTTTAAAAGATAAGGAAATAAAATAAATGTCTTCACAGAGCCATGCAGATATAGAGGAACCATAAACAACCAGGAAAGGAGAAAATGAGGACTGAAAGTTAAATAAATTCTCTATGGAAAAAATTTTCCCCAAACTCTACAAAATGATATTCAGAAGTACTGAAGCTTACATAATATGGAACAGAATGATCAGACTAATGTCCATTCATGACACCAATTTTAATAAGCAAAAATTTTACTGGCAGGAAAAAAACCAATTTCGCCAAGAACAACAAAGTATAAACATCCATTTATCACTTCTGAATAATTACACTATATATATATATATAATATATAAATAAATATGTATAAAATACCCATTAGGTTTTACCTGAATGTGTCCGAAAATGCATTTCCAGACTTGATTTGCCTTTAAAAATTTTCTTACAAACATCACATTGATGAAAGGTTGCTTTATATCTAAGAAAAGAAAAAGATTTGAGTGTTTTAATAGTGAAAATAAGTTATAACTTCATACATAACTGTCTCGTTATTAAAGCAGAGAATGCCAAATGAACATGGAAATACTTTTTATGCATCAACCTTAACTCTGGTTCTTCCTTCTCCAGTTATACTCGACAAATAAATCTATAAAAAAGATGTCTTTAGATTTTCAACTTTAAACTACTTTAAGCTTTGAATCATCAAACTTTTTTTTTCTGTTACATTTTTTTTTAATTTTAATTTTATTTTACTTTACAATACTATATTGGTTTTGCCATACATTGACATGAATCCACCACGGGTGTACATGCGATCCCAAACATGAACCCCCCTCCCACCTCCCTCCCCACAACATCCCTCTGGGTCATCCCCGTGCACCAGCCCCAAGCATGCTGTATCCTGCATCGGACATAGACTGGCGATTCGATTCTTACATGATAGTATACATGTTTCAATGCCATTCTCCCAAATCATCCCACCCTCTCCCTCTCCCTCTGAGTCCAAAAGTCCGCTATACACATCTGTGTCTTTTTTGCTATCTTGCATACAGGGTCATCATGGCCATCTTTCTAAATTCCATATATAGGTGTTAGTATACTGTATTGGTGTTTTTCTTTCTGGCTTACTTCAAACTTTTATGTATTATTTTCTACTTAAAAATGAGAAGGAAAAGTTATAGGGACCAAAAAAAAAAAAAAAAAAATCAATGAGATGGGTAAGCGGAAGTTAACTACAAAAGTGCACCGTGGAAATGATCTCAAGGCTCCACTCTAGATCCACTCCCAGCAGCCCTTGCAGAACGTGTAAGAGACAAATTCTGGTTCCATGATTATCTAGGTCAGCATTACACTAAGTTTCCTGACACCTTAGACCATTTGCTCCAAATACCTACTCCAAGAACACGAATTCTTAGAACATCTCATACTCACACAATCCAAGTTATTAAGCCTGGATATCTAAACTGTATTAAAAAGTTGATGTTCAAAGACAGTACATACCTCCTTCCAATAAAGTATCATTTATCAGTGTCATTAAAGGGATCTAAATTCTGACATTTTCCAATAATTGCTGTCATACTAAGCACAAAATGTAGGCAGTATGTTCATTTATATTTAGCTCTCCAAGAGCTACTGCAACCAAATATAAATGAAATTCCCAAAGAATGCCACAATTTTATATTAGTCACTCACTTCAATGTCTACCATCTCCCAGTGTTTGAATCAACTGAAATCAAGTATGAAAAATTATGCTACATTCAATTCCTTTACATCTGCAGAGAAGCTAGACAAGCTGCAGAAAGGTCACTGATTAACCCATCCTCAATGAAATAAACTATGAGACAACTTTTCTCCAACCTAGCGTTATCCAAGGTGATGATGATGAGAAACTTTGCCTTTTCACTTACTTTTGCCACACCTTCTCTCCAAGGTGTACACTTTTATAATGAACAGTGAGATGATCCCTACGGCCAAAGCATTTTCCACATTCTTCACACTGATGAGCCTTCTCACCTTAAAGACCCAAATACTTTTGTTATAATAGGCATGCCAATCTTTTTTATCCCCAGAAACAAATTATCCAGCAGTTAAGACACCATGGTAGAAAACAGATACCAGAAAGGTAAAGCCACCCTTTATCTGGGCTATTTGCCTTATATTAATACTCAAATGTATCCTTCTTCAGTGACTCTGTACTTATTTTTAGGAATGTGAATCCTCCTCCCCAGTTGGAAAAGGAATCGGTAGGCTTTCACTGCAGACTTCAAATCTCGACTTTCAGTGTAACAGGGTGAGATAATAAAAGGACTTCACAACTCAGGATTTTTTTTTTTTTAGGAATATATAAGTCTGGATATCAAACACCTCAAATGAATATACAATGAATCCAGATGAGGCTGTCTTATTGTTTATAAAAAAGGACCTGAACATTTTCAGATCTTTATACTTTACTTTTAAAGATTTTTCATCTGTGGGGATTTCTTACATTTGCAATGAGCCAAAATACAAATATAAAGGAAAGTTCTAGATGAGTCCATTTGTCACCGCTATTCTTATATTCAGTTACAAAGGCTTGCTCTTTAAAAATCAGTCTCATTACCCGTGTACAATCAAACCATGTGACTTCTAGAATCAGAAATTTAGAATTGCCCTCCTGGAAATGGAAATGCACAGTGCCAATGAAAAAGTCATCAGACCTTTAGCGCCTATTAACAGTGGTGATAACAACCGCAGCCTGCCTCACTGGGATCATTCAAGAAAACGCTACATCTGCTGCACACTGTTCATTTAAATTATGGTTAAAATAATAATAATAATCACCTGTTCTACTGGGCTCAGAGAGATGGCTCTTTCTCATCATTGTGCTCATAAAGGTGGCTCTCTTAGCACTTCCTGAACATCAATCTGAGAGGAAAATATGAAAGAAATCCCCAGAGTATAAAAATTATAAATACAGAATAAAGATCTGAAACTGATCAGGATTACTAAGGTGCTCTTCTAAAGATATGGTTTCAAAACTTCACTAGTACATAAACTTTAACACCCCAATTACAACGATCCTCTTGAGGGATCTAAGTTTTGCTAGCTTCTTTCAAATCCAATTAAAATGAGAAATATAATCTTGACGTCTTCATTCAAAAAAGTGCCAATGGTAACAACTTCACATACCCACATAATATGCAAAATGCAAATTTGAGAATCTGATTGAAACAAATTTTAAAAGTCAGTTTGTGATCATAAAGGGTAACCAAGTGATTAAAATTACAGAGACCAAAAAAACATGTCACAAAATTACATCTCTTTTTAAAAGAAATACTTAGAAAAGCTTAAAAAGATGCTTTTTAAAAAAAACTTTTAAAATCCGTATTGTTTACCAAGGGGTGACCAAATATACCAGCTATTTAAATTACAGCCAGCAAGTCATGGTGTGGTTTTTCAGGTGCTCTGGAAAATCGTTACAAAATGCGCCTCACCTGAGTGTATCTTCTTGTGCTTCGTAAGGTGATCATGACGAATGAAGGTTTTCCCACATTCATCACACTCGTATCTTTTATCATCATGATGTACTCGTAAGTGAAGTCTATAAAGAAAAAAAAAATAAATGAAGCCCACTGACACCGGTGACAATGGGTGAAAGAGAAAAACTCGATTAGCTTTCAATAACGTGAGCTGGGCTGCTACTGAGCCATGCTCACCCACCACTGTCTGCTCCATCACTGACTTCTAGGGGCCTTCCCGCTTCGCACCTGACTCCAGGGCTCCCACTCAGCTGTTTCTGGGCAGCACTTCGACATCTGCACAGACTCCACTACCTCTGGATGGCATTCCTTCCTGACGTGAGGCTCCTAACCTGCTTCTGGGAACCTACCCGACGTCTAGAAGTGTCAGCTGGTGTTGCAGGACTGAATGGGGTGGAATCAGAATCGACAAGCGAGGTAAGCCCACAAGCGACAGGTGCGTGATGACACAAATCACTAAGAATCAGTCCTATTCTGGGCAGCTGACACCGCTCACACACTGACCACTGAGAACTTAGCAAAGCCGGTAAGGACTCAACTTTCTGACAGCCACACTTCACTCCTTTCCTTCACACCAACCAAATAAAGTGTGGCTCACTTTATAATCACCTAGAAACAGATTATAAAAGGGTATCATAAATAACAGATTATTAGAATTCATTTAACTTGAGCTATTTTTATCCCCACAATATTCCATCTGTATACATCCTAGTGAAATGAATAGCCTTTCCATTCAAGTTGTCAAAACAGGTGTTGATTCTGCTATGACTAAAATCAGTAAAATCACCATTCTGTTTAAACTTAAAAACTGGAAATAGTAGTATAAAAACTAAAATCCTGAGAACACTGATAAGATTTTAAATTGTACACATATTTCACAATAAGTAGTCATCTATTATTTATTCATTTAAAAACAACTTTTCATAAATTGCAAAGGTAGTCAGCATTTAGCTGTAAAAATAATCACTTAAGTTACAACTTATTTTCAGAAAACTTTCTAAAATTGAGAATCCTCTAGTTTTCAATTTTGTCATATTTTTGTAACAAAAACATTCTTTGACAATTAGGACTGAAAAAATACACCAACTTTAGAACACCAGAGTTTTCATGAATTTTGATTCAAAGAAAAGTAATGAAATATTTAAATAAAAACGACTTAGTACAGCATTACTCTTAGTGATGAAGAAATACATTAACATATTCTATACCACAGAATTGAGAAAATATTAAAAGGCATAAAGAAGAGGCAAAAGTCTATAAACTTTTCTGCACAGCTTTGCTTCATCACAAATGTTAAGACATGTTTTAATTCATCAACCAACTAAAACAATGTTAAGAAAAGAGAGTATAAAATGGAGATAGAATTTTATCTTACTTAATATAGGGGAAAAATGGCTTGACCTACCTGTATGAGCTTCCATGACGAAAACTTTGTCCACAGATACTACAGAGATGAGGCTTTTCTCCACTATGGATTCTCAAATGTTCTTTCAAAGTAGTTCTGTATTAAAAAAAAAAAGTATACACACATGTATATACAGCTATAGATTTTTTTAATGCCAACCTAATACAGAAATACATATTTAATACATAAACACAGATTTCTAGAAAGCTTACTAGAAAGTTGTTCAAGCTACCATAATGTCAACTGTTCCCCTTCTCCTACATTTCCACTTCTTACTGGATTAGTTGCACCAGTATACAAACATGTTTATTATGTCTCTCTTCTTAAAAAAAGTAAATAATTTAGCTCTGGCCTCCTTTGCTAGTGGTTTGCTAGGACTGGAAAAGGTCAGTTTTCATTCCAATCCCAAAGAAAGGCAATGCAAAGGAATGCTCAAACTACCACACAATTGCACTCATCTCACACGTTAGTAAAGTAATGTTTAAAGTTCTCCAAGCCAGGCTTCAGCAATACATGAACCGTGAACTTCCAGAAGTTCAAGCTGGTTTTAGAAAAGGCAGAGGAACCAGAGATCAAACTCCCAGCATCCACTGGATCATCAAAAAAGCAAGAGAGTTCCAGAAAAACATCTATTTCTGCTTTATTAACCATGCCAAAGCCTTTGACTGTGTGGATCACAATAAACTGGGAAATTCTTAAAGAGATGGGAATACCAGACCACCTGACCTGCCTCTTGAGAAACCTATATGGAGGTCAGGAAGCAACAGTTAGAACTGGACATGGAACAACAGACTGGTTCCAAATAGGAAAAGGAGTACATTAAGGCTGTATATTGTCACTCTGCTTATTTAACTTCTATGCAGAGTACATCATGAGAAACGCTGGGCTGGAAGAAGCACAAGCTGGAATCAAGATTGCCAGGAGAAATATCAACAACCTCAGATATGCAGATGACACCACCCTTATGGCAGAAAGTGAAGAAGATCTAAAGAGCCTCTTGATGAAAGTGAAAGAGGAGAGTGAAAAACTTGGCTTAAAGTTCAACATTCAGAAAACGAAGATCATGGCATCTGGTCCCATCACTTCATGGCAAATAGATGGGGAAACAGTGTCAGACTTTATTTTGGGGGGCTCCAAAATCATTGCAGATGGTGCTGGCAGCCATGAAATTAAAAGACGCTTACTCCTTGGAAGGAAAGTTATGACCAACCTAGATAGCATATTCAAAAGCAGAGACATTACTTTGACAACAAAGGTCTGTCTAGTCAAGGCTATGGTTTTTCCAGTGGTCATGTATGGATGTGAGAGTTAGACTATAAAGAAAGATGAGTGCCAAACAAATAATTGATGCTTTTGAAGTGTGGTGTTGGAGAAGACTCTTGAGAGTCCGTTGGACTGCAAGGAGATCCAACCAGTCCATCCTAAAGGACATCAGTCCTGGGTGTTCATTGGAAGGACTGATGTTGAAGCTGAAACTCCAATACTTTGGCCACCTGATGCAAACAGCTGACTCATTTGAAAAGACCCTGCTGGGAAAGATTGAGGGCAGGAGGAGAAGGGGACAACAGAGGGTGAGATGGTTGGATGGCATCACCGACTTGATGGACATGGGTATGGGTGGACTCCAGGAGCTAGTGATGGACAGGGAGGCCTGGTGTGCTGTGGTTCATGGAGTCACAAAGAGTCAGACAAGACTAAGCGACTGAACTGAAACATCCAAGACACACAAATGAAAGATACTCAATTGTCACTACTGAATTTTAGTGACAAATCAGTAAAACTGATGTAAATTTTAGTGGATAGAGTTTAAATGTAAGAAATCCAGTTTATCAGCACTATTCCTTTCCAATGTGCTCACAACTTATTAATGTTTTAAGCCAAAGAAAACTTCATAAATACTTGCAATTTCCAGATGGCAATGGTAAACAGGGAAACCATGTAAAGGATATTAATTGTTGCTAGTCCTAAATCCTCCAGCCTTACCGACTATGGATGGATCACTGTGTAACCACTGTGGCATCTCCTACAGTTCTCATATTCGGAGATTTCCCACATTCATAAAATAAAGGCTGAGGAAGGGCAGACAAAGTTATTTTGAGGGGAAAGAAAGGAAAGCACAGTACATCTGACCATGGCGGGCTTCTGTCACTACCACCTGGTTTTATTTCGGCCCCACGTCCAGTGGGCATGAAGGTGAATGTGACCTAAAGGCAGATCTCCACCAGTAGGGGGTCTCCTCCACCAGGCTCACCAACACCGGGAAAACTATTCCCAGACCCTAACAAGTAAAAAGATGGAAAGGCTGTTTTCCTTTTCAGTTTGTTTGATTTTTTATTTTTACAGAAAGACCTTTAAGGGAAACAATAATTTATACTGTATAAGATATACTTTATATTTTACTAATCGGGTAAATACAAGTTTTCATATAAATATAGCATACTGATTTTTCTGCCGTTGTACCCATTTGCTCTTTTAGGAAACTGTCACTTCAGTTGTTTTAAAATACTGAACTTCTACACACTGAAGCGTGCTAATACGCACACACTGTTTAAAGAAGAGTGCTGTGTGCAGGATGAGACAGAGAACACTCCCATCACTGACAACACTTCCATGTGGTCTCCTGGGTCTGCTCGTCCGCTCGTGCCTCGCTCGGAAACAGCTATTTAGGGCAAGCCCCCTTTCTTTGTCTTACTGCCTGTGCAGCGCACGTCGCTAGGCAGCGCACTGTGCTGCGCCGTATCTGGGGCTCACTGCCGTGTGCCCGACTGCATGACTCCACACAGCCATCTGCCACTGCGGGGGGTGGCTGTCCAGCACAGGCCTGGTGGGCGACAGAGGAGAACCCACCGCTCTAACTTCCCTTGCAGAGCAGCCCTTACTCCGCCTGCCTGTCACCCTGGTTCCAGGGCATCTGGGCCCGCCAGTTCCCGCACCTTCTGTGGACTCTGCAAGGAGACGAGGCTCTCCATTTCTCCATTACAGCTCTGGGATCTGTCCTCCTCAGACCTGCTAAGTCAGTTCCCACCGATACTGCTTTTGAGCTTCCAAACCTGGGCTGCTCTTGTGGCTTTCCTATCTTGCTGTCTTTGTAGCTTGTCTTCAAAATGAACGAATGAATGAACAAACAACCTTTAATGAATATTTAGTGGGGTTTCAGAAAGAGACAAAATGATGTCTCTGTTAAATCCACCATCTAAATTTGAAAATCCTGACCTCATATTACCTTCCATAACATTTTATGTAATTTCTTTATACTTAAGTTTCATATTAAAGCATGATTCAAGTATCTTATTTCACTTTAAACATTATAAAACATATTCATTGATTATTTCTACATTACAGTACTGGGATTTTTCTGGATAATTCCTCACCTTTCTCGTACTGATTTTCCACAGATAAAGCAAGTCCATTTTCTCTTTCCACCATGGGTACACTCTATATGGCGTTTCAAATTTCCAGTGTCATTAAACTGGCGACCACATATATCACACGGGAAAGGACCTACAAAGGAAGAATTAGTGTGCATATAATGTTTATGAACAGATACTAAGTTAAATTTAATACCTGCTATAAATTCACACCTCCCACTGCTACTGCCCATATCATAACACAACCACTTATCTGTTTACAGTTATCTTTTTCCTTCTAGACTGTTTAGCCCCAGCAGACAGGGCACATCTCTACATCTCCAGAGCTGAGTACGGCACCAGGCATCTGGTAGAATAAATGCTGAATAAACCAATGGGTTCATAAACTGAAATGGCCAACTCCTAGCTTGAAATCAGACTGAATCAAAGTAAAAAATGCTACCTACCAAAGTTCAGGGTTGGCGGGGGGGGGGGAAGAGGTAATAAGAAACTTTCAAAGGATAAACAGAGGACTTAAGAGAGCTCATGGTTTGGAAATATACTGTTGCTCCTTATAACCAAGAAAATGCAATGATATTGTCTAGACTGAAAATACTGTGGCACATTTCTGCTTAGTCTTACAAAAATTAAACACAAATTTCTTATAGTAATATTGACCTTTAACTGGATTCAAAATGTCACCATGATTTTACCAAATAAATGACTGGAGAGAAGACAGAATTCTACTGAAGGGCAAATCAAAAGGTAGACAAAGGATGTGTGAAAAAGAAGTACGGCGTGCTTGCTATGCCTTGCCCACTGAATACCACCCTGAAGAATCTGCAGTTTCAACCAACTCCAGACAGAAAATATTAGAAAACAATTCCATCAAGTTCCAAAGAGCAAAACTTGAATTTTCCAGGCCCTGGCAACCATTTACATAGCATCTACGTTGTATTTTGTTGTTGTTTACATGCTGTGTCATGTCTGCCTCTTTTATGACCCCAAGAACTGTAGCCTGCCAGACTCCTCTAACCATGCAGTTTCCCCAGGCAAGAATACCAGTGTGGGTCACCATTTCCTTCTCCAAGGTATCTTCCTGACCCAGGGATCAAACCTGGGTATCCTGCTTGGCAGGCAGATTCTTTACCAATGAGCTACCAGGGAAACCCACATTGTATTTACAACTATTTGAATAGCATTTACATTGTATTAGGTATTGTTTAAGTAATCAAAAGATGATTTAAAGTATGCAGGGGGATTTGCATATTATATGCAAACATTACCCCATTTTATAGGAGGGACTTGGGCATCGTCAGATTTGGGTGTCTGGGGAGGTCTTGGAACCAACCCCCAAGGATACTGAGGGGCAACTGTATTCCTCACTGTGCACACAGAGCCTTGAAAATATCTGAAGACAGCTATTCTGTCTCCCTTTCCCAAACAGCATATTTCAATGTCCTTCAAAAGTTTTTCAGATGACATGGTTTTAAGGCCCTGCTGCTGCTGCTAATTTGCTTCAGTCGTGTCCGACTCTGTGCAACCCCATGGACTGCAGCCCACCAGGCTCTTCCGTCCATTGGATTTTCCAGGCAAGAGAACAGGGGTGGGGTGCCATTGCCTTCCTACGGCCCTATGTTGCCGTAATTTCCTACCTCTGGAATATATGTCAATATCCATCCTGAATGTGGTATCCATAAATGAATGAAATATTCCAGATCAATTTAAAATCAGTGAGATGATGACCTTCCTAATTCTGAACAATACGTTTTCATTAATGTAGTTTAAAACTACAGTTGCTTTTGTCAGTCATATGACATTACTGGTTCAGACAGTATCTAAAAAGCCTCTGCTATTAATAAGCCCATCTGAAAACTGAGGCCTTTGGATTCTGTACCACTTTACAGCTCTGCAACTCCCAATGACTGGAAGTCAGATCATTCCCATATGTACAACTTTGTATTTCTTCATAATTAATTTTAAGTTAATTTGTTTTAACTTTTTTGACAGCGGATTTTTTTTTACATTTTTATTTTCTGCTACCACTCCCCCTGTGAGCTTTATTTCATGTTGCATATTGATAAAACATGAAGTATATCATCTTTTATCCAAGCTGTCAATAAAAACAGTGACTAGGACAGGGAACAGGCTACTTGGATGATGGTAATTCATTACTGGGATTAAAGTGTCATAAATGCACCTATCTGGAACACAAGTCTCCACCATGGCCACAAGCAGGAGGCAGAGAACTCAGCAAGTACAGCAGTGCATTCCAAGAAATGAGGTTTTTCTAAAACAAACAGACAAAAATGCCTACCCTAGGCACTCACAAACCTATCCAACAATCAACTGTAAATAAATGCAGTTCTGACCACTGTTAGGACCAAACTGAAGCCAAGACAGGCTCTAAGGGGCAGGCCCACAGGCAGGGTAGCTAGACCAATAAAAAAAAATCCCCATAGCCCCCCGCCCGCGCCAGACCCGAGCCAATCCAGATAGGGATGCGAGGTTTAAAAGTCCCACGCGCGCGTAAGGTTTAACCAATCAGCTATGCTGTTACAGAAACAGAACCGTCTGTATAAAAGTATAGGTGATTCAGAACTCGGGGGGCCCTTGTTCCACTCCACTGCGTTGGATGAAACTTGGGCCCTGGCTCGAGCTAGCAATAAATTCCCTTTTTGCGTTTGCTGTGGATGTCTTATTCTCTCAGTTTTGGGGACTCGGACTCCGGGCATAACATTTGGGGGCTCGTCGGGGATCTGTTTAACTGGGAAGAATAACACTCTCCCGGTAGAAGGGATTTCCTCACTTGAAGGAAAGCTATCTGAACACCGGTGTTAAGTTTGGTTAGCCAGTGTAAGACCGAGGCCCAGCTTACGCGCTGGAAGGCAGCTGGCTCTGGTGAGAAGAGAGCTCTTGTCAGGCTTAATCAGGGGCGAATTAGTCATCTTAGCCGGTGTTAAGTCCGAGGCCCGGCATCATGCTGGGAAGGCGGCTGGCTCTGTGAACGCCTTGTTGGTAAGATAACCTAGAGGGATAGGAGGGTTCAGGGGGCCCAGGAAGACCTAGTACTGTGTTCTCCGCCGAGGTTTGTCTCCTCTGTTCGTCGCATCTTTCTGTGCACCGGCATTGTCACTGCTCTCTGTGTGTTCGTCTTGTCTCCTGTGTTCTATCCTGTAATCATGGGGCAAGAGACTTCTACTCCGTTGTCCCTTAGGACTGACCATTTTTCTGATTTTAAGTCTAGAGCACAGAATCTATCAGCGCTGGTGAAGAAGAACAAATTAATAACTTTTTGCAGCGCAGAATGGCCAACTTTCCATGTAGGCTGGCCCTCAGAAGGCACCTTTGACTTGGGAACTGTACACCAAGTCCGAGATATCATCTTCTGACTGCGGATCGGACACCCTGACCAAGCCTCCCCACCCCCTCCTTGGGTAAAACCTTTTTTTTGCCTCAACAGGGATTTTCTACAGGTGTTGGCGACACATGTAAGAAAGAACCCAAAGAATCTCAAGGAGCCTGAACCAATGGCGCCGCTATATACCCCATCTTGCAGGGGGAATTGTTAGGGGAAGCACACTGATTGAAACCGCCCCACCCTGGCCAGGCACCATAGTAACCATCTGCATGAGTTGTTTTATGGCAGGAGATCCTGATAAAGAATACGGAACTAATAAGCCTCCACCAACCGGAAGAGTTCGGCAAAGGTTTAAAGGAGACACCGCCTGTACATTGTGAGCCATGCGGCAGAGCAGTTCTCCTGGGTTTCCTTACCCTGCTGCTCTCCACCCGGGTGCTCTTTTCCAATAAAATCTCTTGCTTTGTCAGTACATATGTCTCCTCGGACAATTCATTTCCGAGTGTTAGGCAAGAGCCCAGTTTCGGGCCCTGGAAGGGGTCCCTCTTCCTGCAACAAATGGTGACTCTGGTGCGATTCTTCTTCGCCGAGACTGACATCCTGACCACTCGGGGTACTCAGGGGCCAGCTTGCCTGCCAATGGACCAGACCCAGCAGCCGCAACTGGGACCCTTTTGTCCCTGGTCTCCTGACGTGGACAACTGGCCAGAGTGCCCCGACCGATAAGAAAAAAAAAAAAAAACAACTTTATTGATCTCTCTCCCCTTCCCTCTCTGTCTCCTCTCCTGAACCCTTCCTATCCTTTCCTGTTTTTCTAGTCCCCTGGTCCTAGACACAGAAATCTGGTCGAAGGGCCCTCAGCCTGAGCTGAGGATTGGAGACTGATCACCTCCTCTTGGCAGAGAACTCAAATTCTGGTTCTGATTTCTGGTAGGGCCGAGTTCCAGTCCTCCCTTCTCTGGAAGCCCAGGGAAAAGTCCTGTAAGGCCTGGGTATCTGTAGGCGGCAAGAGACGTCTGTAAGGCCACCCCTTTTGCCCCCTCTCCCGCCTCCTCCCCCTTCTTCTTTCAACCTGGCTTCCTTTCCTCCCTTAAAATCTTTGATGTTAGGGAAAGGCTTGGTGGGCTACAGTCCACAGGTCGCAAACAGTCTGATACGACTGAGCGACTTCACCTTCACTTTGAGGAGGACTGCCGGGTTTATATGTGTGTGTTTTAACTCTGTGATCTGTGTAGTGATTTTTGATTGCCATTTTGCTTTCTCTGGCCACCATGTGGTCTAGACCTGCCGCCATTTGTTAGAACTTGATTTTCTTTCCCTGTGCTTTGAGACCAGGGCTCTTAAGAACACTTATCTAGACTATTTCTAACTCCTGACACTGAAAAGGAAAAAAAAAATAGACTTGAAGCTAGATCTCACACTGTGTCTGTCTAAATATGTCTTGGTATGTCTCTGTCTCTGGGTAATATTTTTGAAGTTAATTTATATATGAGATCTATTTATTTGGCTTAAAAAAAGATAAGCGCTTACAAATCAAGTAATTCTAAATTAATAAATCCAGGTTTATGTGAACTGGGAAATATTCAGTGTTAAATACCTGATATTAATGTTTGTTTGTTGACCTATTTAATATAGACATGTCTTAGAGTACTTAACGTTAAAAAATATTTTCATCGTACTTAGGTTTAATATGTTAAATATTATATCTGTTACAAGTTTGTCAATAAAAAAAATTACCTCAAGTAAAAAAACTTCAAAAAAAATGTAAATGAAATATGAGCTTTTAGATAGACTTTATTAAGAATAATTATGCTTTAGGAACGTCTGTCTGAAATAGTCTGTCCAAATTGGGGTAACTTGAATTGGGATTGTGCTAAACTAAGTGATGGAAGTTCACTGACTAGCTAGCTCATTTCCAAATAGAGTAAAATTTTGAAACATTTATTACTGAACATTAGTTTCCTCTTACAAAGAAGCTAAAGAAATTTGGGACTGTTAATGACTAAAAATAAGCTGGCGCAAAAACTTGAATTTGGCTTTTCTCTCTGTTAAAAGGACACACTTTCTTCAGATGTTGAACTGCATTTGACAATAGATTTAAGTTCATTTGCTTCTTAAATGGTCTGTTCTGTATTCGCCTCTGAAATCCCATATTGTTACTTTGGCTGAGTGAATAGCTATTGTTTCACAGTGACCTATAGTCCCATCTGACTGAGCGCTCAAAACCTTTCTGATATTTGTTGACAAAACTTCCTAAATTATTCTATGAAGCACTTTCGGCTTCTGGCTAACTTTGGGGTGCTTTGGAGGGCCCCTGAAGCATCCCAAAGAGAGATATTAAACTGTGTTTATTCGGTTGGTTAAATTACATAAAAAAAGATTATCAAATGAGTAATACATCTGCTCATATTATAATGTAGGGTAAAATTACTAATACAGATATCCTAAAAATTATATGGAGTTTTTAACATTCTGATATGTCCTGGTATTTTAATGAAAAACCTGATGACTTCACAAAAGTTAGCAAGAGGACTGAATGAACCAGTGAATATGCTTATAACTTTTATGGTCTCTATCTAAAAAATTATGGGGTTGAATCTTATGTTTTTAGGGAGTAGGGAAAATCTTCCTCTCAAACTAATTATGACAATACGTTGGTAAAATTAAACGTTATAAACAAAACAATTATATTTTCTATCTGACTCCTCCAAAAATTGGAAGTTCTTAGGTTTCCAGTAAGTCTATCAAGTGAGTCAGGAAGGTTATCTCACGGATACAAAAATCTCAAGAAAATTTTAAAACCTTAAAAAGGAAAAAATTCACCTAGATTTGTTAGGAAAATCTGTGATAAGCCTTTGGTGTGAGATTCCCAGCCCTGTTTTATTTTAAAAGTTCAGTCTGAGACTCTATAAATGTTTCAGCAAAATAAAAAAAGCCTATAATCAATTATGGTTATAAAAATCATTAGACCAAAATCAGTAAAAACAGACCTATTTTGCAAACAAACTAGTCTTAATTTGGTTATATTTAATAAAAATAAGGGTAACTTTAAGGAAAAAAAAAGATATTTCAAAATGTTAAATACCAGTTTGTTAATGGAGGTCTGCATCTAGTAGGACTCATCTCTTAGATAGTTCTTTGTTGTTATGAGATGTTAATATAAAATTTAATTGAATTCTTGAAAAACACCCTAAGTTTGTTTCTGAAGCTTATCTCAATAATCTATCTTTGGATGAAGATCAGATGCCTCATGACCTGCAACCAAGACTGGAAAAAGACATAATCTAAGGGACTGTCTCCAACATGGATGGAAGGACTTTTTTTCAATCAGGAGAAACTACACTACACCAGGATGAGAAGACGACGACATCAGAGGGAGACAGCTTCCCCGAGACGCGGGACCTGATTCGTATGATCATTTATGTTTTCTTGGCTTCTTAGACCTTTACATATAAGTCAAATGCTTTTCTGTCACAGGCCTGATCCTATGCTAGTTTTAAAAATCAATCCAATTCTTGGGTTTGTGGCCAATAACCTGTGTCTAGTTCTGGGTTATCTTGGTAAATTTCTCTATTACCAGACTTTAACTGGTTGGCCCTGAGAAAATTTACTTAAAAAATTAAATCATACTAAAGATAATCAGTCTAGTGACACACAAAAAACTGGGCTATGTTCCTTATAGATGGTGCCAATATATAATTTCCCTGGAAGATAAAGATTCTACAGGGCAGTCTAAGTCAGATAACCTGAAGATATACTGGGCTACATCTAATGGAAGTTCTTAACATAAGTCTTACTTGTGACTTTACTAATACTGCTGGCTATGTTATTTGTATTTCACCTGTTTTACAAAATTGCTGTTTCTTACACTGTATGTGTGTGAGGCCTCTAATAGAATAATATATAGTCCCATATGAGATCGATGATGCTAACAGTGTAACTCTAGATATGGCAAGAAGCAACAAGAGGGAATATTTTCCTGGACCAAAAAGCTAGTAAGACAGGTGGTCCAGAGAATTTTAGATACTGTTTCATGGCCTAGTCCAGTAACAGCACACTGAGTGGCCTGTTTACCTGAAAATGGATACTCTCGGCACCCTGGGATAAAATGGTCATGATGTGCCCCCCTCATAATCATGGTCAAGTTTATGAGCAAAAAGGGGCTCTGCCAGCTGAAGACTGACACTCGCCATCTGCATCTACAAAGATTAAATCATGGCCGCTGCAACTGCCGACTTTCAACGCCCCTGAAAGGAGTTCAGGGTGAAAATCAGGAATGAGGCACTCTGTGCTCTGGGAAAAACTGGCAAAACAGGCCATCAGATAGTTAGATCTTTTCAGGAAAAGATTTTATGAGTCCCAATTCTTGCATCTTCTCATATCTAAAAAAATACTGTCATTAACAGTAAAATCTGCTTTGGCTATCAAAAAATAGTTTACAATTAAAAGTCAAACTAGAGTAGCTATGGTTCAGATATCCTGGGAAATAACTAGGTGATGCTATGGGTGTACTTTCAGATTAGACCTTGTATTGCTAAACACTTGAGTTTTCTGAGTCGTGTCAGGCTTGGATGCCACCATTTTCAAAACAATGTCTGCTGGAAGCTACTAACCTTACTTTTTATAAAACTAGGCAACTGGCTACATGGCTACAAGTCTCCCTGAAGTGCCAGGTCCAGACTGGGTTTCAGACC
This sequence comes from Ovis canadensis, assembly GCF_042477335.2. NCBI lineage: Eukaryota > Metazoa > Chordata > Mammalia > Artiodactyla > Bovidae > Ovis > Ovis canadensis. The sequence goes on from NC_091256.1 coordinate 86,978,964, forward strand.
TATTCTTCTAAAAAGAAATGAGATTAAGATTTTAATCATACAAGACTCAGATCTAAAACTTGGAACTCAGAAATACTTCCGATTCAGTGTCTATACTCCAAGCTGGGGCAGTTCTATGCCCCATTTTGACAGAAAGTTATCATAGTCATTGTTGCCTAGTTCCCTAAAATTAAAACTGAGCGGGACTCTGTGGGGCTCTGGAGTGCAGATCTGTTCTGTGTTCTCCATTTCTTATCTGTAGGATATAGACTTTGTTCAGCCTCCTTGGCCTTCCCTGAATTCCAAAGCAAGGATTCAAACAATCGCTAATCAGGGAAGGGAGGGGATACAGAAACAGAAACAGTCAAAGGCTGGTACAGCCTCCAGACAGAGTCCTGGTTCCTACTCAGAGAAACATGCATAGCAATGTCTTTGAGCCCCCACCCAGGTAAAAGATGGTAACTTCAGACTGAACACAAGATTCTTGGAGCACTGCTCTGTTGCCTCACCACCAACCCATCAGAAGGGGTCACAAACTCTGTAACCCTCACCCCAAATGCTGCCTTCTGTTTCCAGGGACCAGAGATGACCATCCTGTTAGGTCTCTTGTTTGGCCCTTGTCTATTTCATCTCTGAGAGGGACCAACTAAATTGCTGCAACTACAAGGGTAAAAGCTTGTTTCAGATGTGAAAAACCCCAACTCAGATCAGGTAGAGAGAGACTTCTGCTCTGCTAGGCAGGCCTACGCCCATGCACAGCAGGAAGAAATTACAAGAAAGAGACCTCCGCCCCAATTCCCAAAAAGTATCTTGGTGATGGACAGGGAGGCCTGGCGTGCTGCAATTCATGGGGTCGCAAAGAGTCGGACATGACTGAGCAATTGAACCAAACTGAATTCGTTAAAAATCCACTTTTATTTTTGATCAACTATATAACTTCCCTGAATCTAAACCCCCTCATTTGTAAATGGCTTAATTAAGATACACTTCAAAGGGTTATTGTGAATGTTAAATTAGATGATGCATATAAAGTACTCAATACAATGTTTGTGACAGGGTAAATGCTAAGTACGTTATATATTGTGTAAGCAAAAACTATATTTTCCCTTTCCTAAAAAAAAAAAAAAAAGTATCTTGAGTATGAAGTCTCTCAGGGGGCCTATGTGCTGTGTTAAGGGAAAAACATTGTTTTTATGTAAATCACTCAGGGGTAATCAGGGAGTCCCTGGCCAAGATAAGAAAAGGGCTAAATCAAAGAAAAAGAAAAAAAAAAGTCTCAAAATTAATTTGAGTCCTGGTTCCAACAGTCCCTGTGGTTAACAATGCTAATTTCTACCTTGGTGGGCCCTCTAATAGTGCTACTATTAATACTTACTTTTGGTCCATGCATAATAACTAAGCTTGTTGCCTTTATAAAAGACCGCATCAATACCCTCCAACTGATGGTACTGAGGCAACAATATCAGGCCCTGCCCCAACATAAAGAGGAAGATTCCTCTATGAAGCTGAAGACAGGGGGGAATGTTAGGACCAAACTGAAGCCAGGACAGGCTCTAAGGGGCAAGCCCGCAGGCAGGGTAGCTAGACCAATCAAAAAAAATCCCCATAGCCCCCCGCCAGCGCCAGACCCGAGCCAATCCAGATAGGGATGCGAGGTTTAAAAGTCCAAGCGTGCGTACGGTTTAACCAATCAGCTATGCTGTTACAGAAACAGAACCGTCTGTATAAAAGTATAGGTGATTCAGAACTCGGGGGCCCTTGTTCCACTCCACTACATTGGATGAAACTTGGGCCCTGGCTCGAGCTAGCAATAAATTCCCTTTTTGCGTTTGCATTGCTGTGGATGTCTTATTCTCTCAGTTTTGGGGACTCGGACTCTGGGCATAACACCACGAACACACGTGCCACCACAAAACAAAACAAACTCAGTGTTTACTCATCTCCAAGAACCCTGCCCCACTCACACGAGCTCCTCTCCTAAGTGGTCCCACAGCAGCAGTCTCCCCAGCACAACGTGCTCACCAACAGTGGCTGTGATGGTCCTAGAAAAGTAATTTGCTTACCCAGATGGAACTTTTCTTGATGTTTCAACCGTGCAAATCGTGATTTGAAATGTTCTTCACAATAGGTGCACTTAAAAGGTTTGTCTTGAGAATGGAGAATCATATGTTCCTCCAAGTGTGGTCTTCGAGTAAAAGATTTCTTACAAATCTAAAGGAAAATGCACATAAAATGTGAGGGAACATGAATCTAAAATAAAAATATAAAGCTCTGATGAGGAACAAACATATAAATTCAAGTAGTCAGGAATTTCTCCCCAAAGAAAACACTTACCAAAAGTATAATCAACTGATTGTACAGAAAAAAAGAAAGCCTTGAGAAATGAGCGTGCTGTGCTTAGTCGCTCAGTCCTGTCACGACTCCTTGCAACCCCGTGGACTGCAGCCCGCCAGGCTCCTCTGTCCATGAGGATTCTCCAGGCAGCAATACTGGAGTGGGCTGCCATGCCCTCCTCCAGGGGGTCTTCCCGACCCAGGGTCTGAATGAACCCAGGGCTCCACACTGCAGGCAGATTCTTCACCGACGGAGCCACCAGGGAAGCCCCGGAGGAATTACAGCAAGAAGTTGTTTTAAACTAGTGCTAAAGGTCGGCGAATTCCAACATCTTACATTTCCAACAGGCTGATTCCTCAGATTATACAGTCATCTTAATCCTGGTCAACATTTCTAAATCCATTAAATGTATGTTTGAAAACTAATTATATGTCATACCAGCCATATATTTGATTAGGAATTGGAATAAAAAAACCTCAGAAAAATTACTTGAAAGTTTATCTCTTAAAAGTGGTCAGAAAGAATAGACACAACTTTTTAAAAAATCTGGTAGACATCAAATTTAGAAAGTGGGGGCGGGGGTGGAGACAGGCTGCTGTAGTAACAAGACATGCACTATACGCCAGATGTAACAACACGGCATGCACTCTACACCAGGCGCAAAGCTAAGTGAGTCGTGGATTATTCTACTTAATGCTCACAACAAACCTAGGAGGTAGATACAGTTATTATCATTTTACACGTGAGAATGATAAAACTTAATAAGGTAAGGAAACCACTAAGATCCAAATAACCTCAATTCCTACAAGTTGAGATCAGAGAAACGGTGAGAATGCGGTCATACACATAAACTGAGGCCTTGGAGTAAAGAAGACAAAATGACAGCTGGTGACTCATTTAAACAGTATTTACCTAAATAATGAAAAACTACTTTAGGGGGTGAAAAGTAAAAGTGAAAGAGGAGAGTGAAAAACTTGGCTTAAAGCTCAACATTCAGAAAACAAAGATCATGGCATCTGGTCCCATCACTTCATGGGAAATAGATGGGGAAACAGTGGAAACAGTGTCAGACTTTATTTTTTTGGGCTCCAAAATCACTGTAGATGGTGACTGCAACCATGAAATTAAAAAACGCTTACTCCTTGGAAGAAAAGTTATAACCAATCTAGATAGCATATTGAAAAGCAGAGACATGACTTTGCCAACAAAGGTCCATCTAGTCAAGGCTATGGTTTTTCCAGTGGTCATGTATGGATGTGAGAGTTGGACTGTGAAGAAAGCTGAGCACCGAGGAATTGATGCTTTTGAACTATGGTGTTGGAGAAGACTCTTGAGAGTCCCTTGGACTGCAAGGAGATCCAACCAGTACATTCTGAAGATTAGCCCTGGGATTTCTTTGGAGGGAATGATGCTGAAGCTGAAACTCCAGCACTTTGGCCACCTCACGCAGAGTTGACTCATTGGAAAAGACTTTGATGCTGGGAGGGACTGGGGGCAGGAGGAGAAGGGGACGACACAGGATGAGATGGCTGGATAGCATCACTGACTTGATGGGCGTGAGTCTGAGTGAACTCCGGGAGTTGGTGATGGGCAAGGAGGCCTGGCGTGCTGCGATTCATGGGGTCACAAGGAGTCACACACAACTGAGCGACTGAACTGAACTGACTGACTTTAGGCGGTATAGAAGAATAAAAGGAGAAGGACATGGCAACCCACTCCAGTGTTCTTGCCTGGAGAATCCCAGGGACAGAGGAGCCTGGTAGGCTGCCGTCTATGGGGTCGCACAGAGTCGGACACGACTGAAGCGACTTAGCAGCAGTAGCAGCAGCTGCAGCAGAATAAAAAATACCTACAAATTCATTGCTTCTCCTATCATTGTAAAATAGAGACTGATTCCACTCCCCTTAAATCTTCCCTGGCTAGAGTGGCTTGTATGACCAACAGAACATGCTAGAAGTGGTGCTCTGAGACTTCCAAGGTGAGGCTGTAAAAAGCATGATACTGCTCACCTTGGCTTCCTGGAACACTCTTTCCCTCCTGGAGCCCAGGTGCCATGCTAGAAGGAAGCTCAAGCAGCTCCAGGAAGCGGCCCTGGCCAGCAGCCTGGCAGAGCTCCCAGCTGCAGACCAACACCAACCTCCAGCCAGGCGAGTGAGGCACTTTGGGAGCAGCTCCAAACCAGACCAGATGGGACCAGACGGACTACCCACCAGCTGAAAACAACTGAGTGACTTCAGCTGGCACCACGTGGGACAGAAGCATTACCTAGCGAACTCCTGCCCCATTACTATTACTGACCCACAAAATGATGAGATGAAAGTGAAACAGTAATTTAAGGCCACTAAGTTTTCAGGTGGTTTGACATATAGCCACTGATAATCAGAAGTGGAGGGAAAATTCTAACATTTTACACTGTATGCAACAGTAATGTCATAATTTATATAGACAACTATAGAAACATGTTATAGTGGTTACAAAAAAAATAAAATCTAGGATTTCTATTTTTCAGGTCCATCATCCAAAAAGTAACTCATACCAGGCTTAATTTGTAAAAATATTAGAATAACACTGTATAAAAGATTCTAAAAGTGATATAAGCTAAGTTTATATTACTTTAAAATTTAATTACTTTCACAAAAGTTCACACTACATTTAATTTAGGGTTTTCTACTACAATTTAAAATCTCTTACATCACACTTCCAACTTTCACTCTTAGTCTTCTTAATGGAAATAAATTCCTGTGCATTTTCAGGATGAAATCTATAAGAAAAAAAATTAAAAGACTGTTAGGAAAAGATGATATTAGTTAAGTCAGTACTCTATTTGACATGTTAACAGTTAATTATAAGAATCTAGCAGTGATTCCTTTATTAGAGACAGGCACATCTGAGTATTTTAAGAATCGCTATCATTTTAATATATGAATGTGTGTGCCTAAATTTATGCAGAGTCAAAGTAAAATGTAATCATTTTAAATATATTCAGGAACCTATCTATTCACAGAGAATCTTCAAGGCAACTCACTTGACTTTAGTCCCTAGTTCAGTAAATTTAATTTCTCATTATAAATATAAATATTCTCTCACAAATTTTTATATACTAAAGACAAAGCTGAGCATGAGGAATAAGTTTTCTGGAGTTGTATAATCATATACATTGAAAATATACTTGTCAAAACCCAAGACATAAAACCAAGGATAATAAAAATGTGGTTTCTTAAATTTCTAGAATATAGATTGTTGTTGTTGTTTCAACCTCAAAAAGCTTAATCTCACAAGTATGAACTAATATTTGCTGTTCTTTTCTTAAAAAATTTGTCATCTAGAAAATTTTAAGCAGTGAAAGGAGTGGAAACAAGCACTCCGTAGGTGTGTTTAGCTCACTACATATTTAAATGAGAAGGCACATTAGAATCTACTATGGAAGCAAGATCATACTTGCCTCTTAACATGCTTGGCTAAAGTCTTCTTGCTTGCATGAAGTTTATTACAGTAAGGGCACTTGTGCTCCTTCTTATGAAATTCTGTTTCATTACTGTGCTTCTTTCTGTGAACAGTTAGGTTAGACTTTGTCGAATAGCGCTGGTGGCAAATATCACACTCAAAGGGCTTCTCACCTGTGTGAACACGTGTGTGGCTCTCATATTTCCCTATGAAGAGACAGAAATGAAAATTAAGCTCAGTACCGTTACTACACAGTGACTGAAATTAGACAGTGGAATAAAATCTCATGATAAACAGCATATTTAATAGACACAAACTGAAAGGAACCTACAGATTAGCAGACTTTTTAAAAAATGTCACAAAAGGCAACATAATATATTATATAGCTCATATATTTTCATCTCTCTTCCCATAGAAGGAAATCTGGAAAGGGTACCACAAATCTAGCATTACTCAACAAAATTTACACTACAGCCCATTCATACAAGACTTCTCCAGCTTATTAAGACATTAGGACACAAGCGCATCACCTGGACTGACTGCATGCTTAACATAAATTTACTAAGGCCCACATACTTAAGTAATAAAGAAAAGTAAGAAAATGACAAAATGAGCAGGTATAATGCAGACACCTGGAGGCATATTAATGTGAGATCTGTATTATATCCTGAATATAATGTCCTAAATTATAGGACCTAACAACCTAAATGTCCATTAACAGATGAATGGATAAAAAAGATGTTGTATGTATATATACGTGTATACACACACACACATATATATATGATGGAATATTGCCCGCCCATTAAAAATGGTGAAATACTGCCATTTGCAGAAACATGGATGGACCCTGAGATTATCATACCAAGTCAAAGTAAGTCAAATATGACAAAGTCACCTATGACAGGTGAATATAAAAAATAATAAAGTTATTTACAAACAGAAACAGACTCACACACATAACAAACCTATCATGGAAAATAATTTATATAAAACTGAGTAACTTTGTTGTACACCTGAAGCTAACACAATATTGTAAATCAAATATAGTTCAATAAAAAAAAAATTGAAAAAAATAAATTTTAACACAGCTTGTCCAAAAAGAAAAGTGACAATTTAAAAATGAAATAAAAGGACACATTTTGGCTTAATTTTTATTTATATTCCTACTTATGATAGTGGTGGTGTGTTTAGTTGCCAAGTTATGTCTGACTCTTTGCAACCCCATTGACTGTAGCCCGCCAGGCTCCTCTGTCTGCAGCATTCTCCAGACTAGAATACTGGAGTGGGGTGCCATTTTCTTCTCCAGGGGATCTTCCGGATCCAGGGATGGAATCTGCGTCTCGTGCACTGGCAGGCAGCTTCTTTACCACTGAGCCACCTTATACTAAAAGCCTGCCTTTTACATCATTATTCAGAATATACAATTTCACATTATAGAGGCAGACCAGTATCAACGGTAGGGGCAGAGACCCTGGATCCAGGCACCTGGACATGAATCACAACACTTTAAATTGCAGGCTATGTGACCTTGGACAAGTAACCTTTCTCAAATCTTTCTTATTTGAAAAAATAATAGTGGCATAATGAAAATATGCAAAAATAAAAATGGAATGATAGTATTTACTTCAGAGGATTACTGTAATAATAAATCAGTTAATACACATAAGACACTACTGTTTCCTAACCCACTATAAGCTCTATCAGTTAATGCTGGCTATGATTATTATTCTGTAATCAAAGCTGTGACTATGCACATCTAGTAGCATAAAACGGAAATTTTAACTAAGAATACTTTTGAGTGAAAGGCAACAGAAATAAGAAAAGACATCAATATGAAGAGTAATTTTCTATGATAAGCTTAGCTTTGCTTTGTCCTGAAAAAATATATATACATAAATTTTTCTTCAGGTGAAAGCTAATAGGCAAATAACATTTCACCCACATATTTTTACATAAAAAAATATGTAAGTCGTACATGTATCATGGAGATTAGATAAAAAACAAAATATTCTACGGCCATGAGGAAGAAAGATAATCATAATTATTTGTCTACATTCACCAATTTATTACATGCATCTAAATACAATTTTTGGAGTACAATTGCTTTATGAGGTTGTGTCAGTTTCTGCTGTACAGCAGTGTGAATCAGCTGTATGTCTACACCTGTCCCCTCCCTCGTGGACCTCTCCTCCACCATCCCATCCCTCCAGGTCATCACAGAGCACCACGCTGAGCTCCCAGTGCTACACTGCAGGTCTCCACCGCTATCTAATGTACACACGGGAGTGTACGTATGTCACTTGCCTCCCAAATCCACCCTCCCCTTCCCAGCCACCCCAGGGCCCACAAGTCTGTTCTCTATGTCTGTCTCTATTTCTGCCCTGCAAATAGGTTCATCTGTACCATTTTTCTAGATCCCACACACATGCATTAATATATGTTATTTTTCTCTGACTTACTTCACTCTGTATGACAGACTCTAGGTCCATCCACATCACTCCAAATGACCCAATTTTGCTCCTGTTTACGGCTGAGTAATATTCCACTGTACATATATACCACATCTTCTTTATCTATTCATCTGTTGATGGACATTTAGACACACCATGTTCTTGGATTAGAAGAATCAATATTGTAAAAATGACCATACTACCCAAAGCAATCTACAGATTCAACACAATCCCTATCAAACTATCAATGGCATTTTTCACAGAACTAGATCAAAAAGTTTTACTTAGTATAGAAACACAAAAGACCCCAAATAGCCAAAGCAATCTTGAGAAAGAAAACCAGAGCGGGAGCAATCAGGCTTCCTGACTTCAGACTACATTACAAAGCTAAAGTAATCAAAACAGTATCGTACTGGCACAAAAACAGAAATATAGATGAGTGGAACATGATAGGAAGTCCAGCAACAAAGCCAAGTACCTATGGTCCCCTAGTCTTTGACAAAGATGGCAAGAATATACAATGTAGAAAAGGCAGCCTCTTCAATAAGCGGTGCTGGGAAAACTGGACATGTAACAGAGAGAAATTAGAACACTTCCTAACACCATATACAAAAATAAACTCAAAATGGATTAAAGACCTAATGCAAGGCCAGACACTGCAAAACTCTTTGAGGAAAACATAGGGAGAACAACACTCTTTGACATAAATCACGGCAAGATCCTTTTTGACCCATCTCCTAGAGTAATGAGAATAAAAACAAAAATAAACGAATGGGACTTAATTAAACTTAAATATGATTAAATTTAATAAACACAGAGAGTATTATCTAAAAATTAATTGCACTGCACTTACATAAGAATACTGAAGAAAGGGAATCAAGGTATTTCCCTTAATGTAAGGGGGGAGGATAACATTATAAGCAAAGAAAAACCAAGATATGATAAAAAATCCACAAGGTATTTAAGCACAGACCATACGATGATCTATGCATCTTTTGCTTCTCTGGTGGCTTTGACAGTAAAGAATCTGCTTATAACACAGGAGACTATGGTTCCATCCCTGGGTGAGGAAGATGTCCTAGAGAAGAGAATGGCTACCCATTCCAGTATTCTTGTCTGGAGAATTCCACGAACAGAGGAGCCTTCGTGACCATGGGGTCACAAAGAGTTGGACCCAACTGAGCAACTGAACATACACATACATATTAATATGCATATAGCATAATTATGTATGTCTAACCTTGAACTATCCAAAAAAAGTTGGAAAAGCATGTATTTTTATTATTTTTTTGCAGGATATAACCAGAATAATACTGCTATAACATAATTTCTTGGGGGAAGTGTTTTTTGAGTTGATTTTAATCTTTCTCTATTATAATACAGCATGCTTGAATTATCCTCCAATTAAATTAATTAATTAAAAAAATATAGCATGCTTGTACTGGATTCCAAAATACTTTTTACACATTTATTGGATACCAGAAAAGGTACAGAATCCAAACATTAGCAATATGTACTAATAACCCACAATTTTAATTTGGCAAAGATAGGTGTCATTTTATGGAATTAAAACAAAAAAGTCTTCCATGATTGTATAAGTTTTCACGTTTCACATTTTTCATAAGCTTGCTTTTTAAATTATGTAAATGATGAATCAAGAGTATACAATATGATTTTTAAATGACTAAGTTACAAGTGATTTTCGGAATGGGACTATTCCTACCAGGGGATTGACTGCATACTTAGCACAGTCTCAGAACTGAAAGCTAACTTAACCTCCTATTACTAAAGTCTCCTGATTTTTACCCAAGTGAATGGGAAGAGCAACTTAAAAATCTCACATTATAAGAAAAATCTTCCCAAAACCTTTTATTTTCTATGAAAATACCTCTGTTGGGAAGATGTTAAATTAACAATTAGTAGAATTTCCCTTTATTTAGAGTCAAGAAAGTCTTGCTTGCAAATTAAGTTATATTTAGTTGAATAATAAAGCCATTAAGTGGCAGTTACAGATCAAAACTACTTCTGATTGTTAAACTTCCATTTGCCTATAGACCAGAAGACTTAACACGATTTAACCCCCTAAAAAGAAAACTGTTTTAAAATAAATTCAGTAAAGTCCAAAGACACCTATGAAAATACATAAATTTGAATAATTTACTGTAACAATCAGAATCTCTAAAATAAAAAACTTTTCTATTATGTCAACTCAAATGTATGCACAGAGGCACTGTAGGGTATGTTATCTGCATGGCTTTGAATTTCTGAACAACAAGAGACAGCTTCCGAGGGAACGCTGAACCACAAAGTCAGGTAAATGTACAATGAAATCCCAGGTTTAAATCAACTGGTAGGGTTGTTGAGGGTAGGAGTTCTTGCATAAACACAGACAACAAATCTCTCTTTCTTTTCTTATTGGGTGGGGGGAATTCAATAATAATGTATAAATCAAGTGTTTACTTCAAGGTTATCAAATAGTTTCCATCAAAAAAACCCTCAGTGTTCCTTCACAGAATACTAAATTATGCCCAACCATTCTTGATCTCCAATAGAAAATACATAATATTAAGAAATTTCATCCACAGCATTTCTCTGACTGAATCCCAATATGAATTATGTTCCAAATTGGGAGATATAGAATACACATATTTACACATAACTTGACCTTGGGTTTCATTCCAAACGGGTCATGGTAAATTATTATCAGATTTCATGTGGAGCTTTTTCAAAGAGAAACATCACCAAATTAGCTCATTATATATCTCATACGCCAAATCTTAAATTATACCTCAAATTTATCCATTTGGCATGGCATGAAGAACACTTCACTAAAGTAGAGAAGTATGCCGTAAGTCAAAATGCTTCCCTATTCAGAACCAACTGGAATCTGTCAGGATAGTCTTAAATAAGTCACATTTTTTTAAAAGCTACAAAATATTTTCTGCTTCTAGAAGAGATCAAATTTAATCTAAGGAAAGCACAGAAAAGACAAATCATCCAAAATTTTTTTCTCTCACCCCTATCTGTCATCTTTTCCCCATCTGATTTTTGCCTTTTCACCCCTAGGTTTTCAGTTTAAGGGGGGAAAGGTCAAAGGACTCTTATCTGCATGAGAATGGGCAGAGAGGAGGACAGCTGGAGCCTCAGGATAGCACACTGGATCAGGAGTCTGCTTCTGAGCATCTATGAAACACATCAAAAAAGGTAAAAGATCCAAAGTGAGAGAATCAAATCAGTAAACTACATATGGTTCCAGAGCTTATTAGTTACCTCTCATAAACCCACTCTGAAACCGCAAGTTAAAGGCTTCTTACAAGTCAGATGTCAATCTTTCACCCTAGTTCAATTGAACAGGAACTTACTGAAAACTTACTCATTTTAAATGACCCGAGCTTTCATCAAGGATACTAACCAAAAGTAACAGACACTTTCCAGCTCACAATGTGATGAGGCAGGAAAATAACAACCAAAATCCTAGGTGGACATTTTAAAAACCTCCTAAAGAAATGTGGGTGATACAAGGGTTATTGGAAAGTAGCCCTGGAAGTGTTTTAAGAATAAAGAGGACTTCTGATAGAGATGATACAGGAGGACACTGAAGAATCACAGGTCTTCTCCATCTGCCTGTTCTTTTCATTCTACCCGTCACCAGTCCACTGAAGCCTGTAGCTCTGATCCACCCTGTCCCGCATCCCATTCCCAATGCTGCTCATCCTTCTCGCCCAAGCCTGAAATAACCCTCTGCTCTTTCCAACTTCCTTCTCTTCCCTGAAGCCAGTCTACCTTTCTAAAATGCCTATGGCGGTCATTTCCTCTGTTTTCTCAACTTTTTATCGCTTACTGGATTAAAAACTCCTCTGCACTACATACAAACTACTCAAAACATGACCTCTGCTCACTTGCCAATCCTCATCTCTCATCATTTTCATTACGCCTACTTGCCCACCCTGACAGAGAAGGCAATGGCACCCAACTCCAGTACTCTTGCCTGGAAAATCCCATGGACGGAGGAGTCTGGTAAGGCTACAGTCCATGGGGTCGCAAAGAGTTGGACACAACTGAACAACTTCACTTTCACTTTTCATTTTTATGCATTGGAGAAGGAAATGGCAACCCACTCCAGTGTTCTTACCTGGAGAATCCCAGGGACTGGGGAGCCTGGTGAGCTGCCATCTATGGGGTCGCAGAGTCGGACACGACTGAAGCGACTGGGCGGCAGCAGCAGCAGCCCACCCTGAAATCACTCTAGTTTTAGCAATTTCCAGAACATAACTACCTTAAAGTCTTTGTACTTGTTGGTCCTTCTGCCTTGCAAGCTCCTCCCTTTCTTATGTTCTCAGCTCAAATGCTACCTGCTCCATGAAATCTTTCCCGATTCCCCTAAGCGTCTGTCCCTGTCCTGGTAAGATTATCTTTCTTATAATATAACTGTGTTTTTGCATGTACTCATTAATCTCTAAGATTCTTGATGACAAAGAACATATCACTTCATATTTGTTTAGTGTCTGGCATAGTACAGACATTCAAAAACTATATTAATGATGAATACGAGCAGCTAGCATTCACTGCACACCTCGATTTCACAGCATTGTAATTTCATACTGTATTCACACAACTTTCACAAAGACTATCCTATTCAACCCTCATAGCAACCCCCATGAGAAGGTGCTATTAACACCGTCCATTCTATCTGTGAGGAGACAAAAGTACACACAGGTGAAGTAACTCACATAAGACCTGGATGCAAAAACGCAGGCAGTCTGACATCGCCACAGCTCATATCAACGCTTCGTAACCAGTATGATAAAATCATAATCTCAATCTCTTCTCTTTCTCTGCACAGGGGAGAAGTCAGCAGCCCCAGTGAGGCTAAGCAAAAGAGGGGTTCAATAAGAGGGGTTCAATAAGAGGGGGATAATATAAAACACATCCAGAAAGGAGGCTGGAAATAAGCTGACAATGTGATCTATTGATACCCACATTTATCTGATTATCTGAACTAACCTTAGTTCAAAAAGCTGCAAAATGCCTTCTTTTTAGTACATCAAGACCTTAACTTATGCAGTATTTCCCCAAATAGTGTGCACAGAACTCTAGTTTCCCGGGAGTTTCCAAATGTCCCGTGATAAAGTTATCTGAGAAAATGCCAGGTTAAATAAAATTAACAGGTTTCTTTGCTAGAGAATTTGAGAGTGTTAATAGAGATTGAGTATCGTCTTCCTTTTCTTACCTGAACCCAGAATCCCTTGCTCACAATGCATCCCATAGGCCCAGTGTTGGATACAAGAGTCTGATATCTATCTGCTGGACCCACAATGCCACTGGCAGACTGACTCTGCTCTCACACATCTCAAATCAAATTAGGCCAAATTAAGGAAATGGCAACCCATTCCAGTATCCTTGCCGGGAAAAATCCCATGACCAGAGGAGCCTGGCGGGCTACAGTTCACGGGGTGGCAAGGAGCTGGACACGACTGAGCACGACTGAGAACAAGGCATGATATAGGAAGCGTGTGCTAAGAGTAAAGTCTAAAAAGGCAGAATCAACTGGAAAGATGAAACTTTGTCAGTTATCTCAATTCAAGAATGTTCTTCTGTTCCCTATAATGCTCACAGTACGAGTCCACAGCTCCACAAGAACATTTACCAGCCTTAGTTTAACAAGCTACTTGTCTCCAACTGACTAGTTGCTCAAAAAAAGTTACTCTATTCATTTGTACAGAACTTTAAACACACTAAAAAGAGCAATGAACAATTATTAAGTTGGACTGTCAAAAGCATTCTAATGTAGAGAAAAATATTCAAAGGCATAAAAAAGCAAAAAAAGGGCACCTACTGCTTACACTGCTTACATAATTTACACTGTTGAGTATTTTGAGAGCAAACCAATACCTTATTTAACCAATTTCCTCCTAACTCAATAACGTCAGTGAGTGAAGTGAAGTTGCTCAGTCATGTCTGACTCTTTGCCACCCCATGGACTGAAGCCTGTCAGGCTTCTCTGTCCATGGGATTTTCCAGGCAAGAATACGGCAAGAATACTGGAGTGGGTCGCCTTTCCTTCTCCAGGGGATCTTCCTAACCAGGTATCAAACCTGGGTCTCCAGCACTGCAGCCAGACTCTACCATCTGACCCACTAGGGACACATGGGGATATATTAAATGTGTAAGTAATTTTACAAGGTTAAATAATACTTATCTGCTTCTTTTATCATTCTATGTGGTAAAATACAGTCCCCAATTTCATAACTCTCATTTATATGTAAATAGGTGAATTGCTGCAATTTTAAAGTTCACATTATAAAGTCCATATAAGACACCTCCAAAAATTACTTTACTAGCAAGTAAGCTCTCCTGAAATTAAATATTCACTGACTGCCTGCAATGCAAGAGACCCAGGTTCGATCCCTGGGCTGGGAAGATCCCCAGAGAAGGGAATGGCAACCCACTCCAGGTATTCCTCCCTGGAGAATTCCATGAACAGAGGAGCCTGGTGGGCTACAGTCCATGAGGTCGGAGAGAGTCAGACACAAATGAGCAACTAATACTTTCCCTTTCATATGCTTTTCACTTTCATATCACTTTTCATATGCTTTTCCAATAAAGAAAATATTGATTTATTCATTATTATAATAACCCAAGAATTCTATTAGGACCCTTCCTAAAGTCTCTGCCTACAGAATGAAGGCATTTATTACATTTAGTAATTTAGTTTTATCCGTAACTATTCTTAATCTGAAACATCCCAGTTCTAAACAGTACTGGATACTGGAAAAGTGACTATATTTATGACTCACATATTACCACGCTCAAGGGGAAACAGTACAGGAATTATTAAATTACATACAATATGGCCTATTTCAATTTTCTATGATGACTCAAAAATAGCACTTAAATTAGCATATAAATCAAAATGCTATATTCATAATTATTGGCACTCTGGAATTTTCCATACTAAACACAGGAACTAATGATCTGTCACCTACTGCCAGGACATGAGGAAGAGAAAATAAAAGGTAATATAAATACTTAATTCCTGAATCACAATAAATTTATAATAACAGGATAAAGTACAGATCAAAAATCAAATACCCTCCATACTTTTCAAAAGTTATTTTCAAAGTTTAGTTTTTAATTATCACCTTTAAAGTATCCATGAAAAGTAAATTATTAGAGACAAGAAACATGCTTTCTTATTAGAGACAAGAAACAAGCTTTTCTTTCTTACCTATGCGGTCAAATGTCTTATCGCATTTGGGACACTGCAATATTTTTTTGTTACTGTTCTGAATGATTACAGGGGTTAACCCCTCATGAATGCTTCCGACAGAATCACCGGCCTCCGGCTCCTCTTCTGCATCATTCTGATCTTTTTCACTCTGTTCTTCAATGTCAGAATATTCATCTGACATTTCCTCTTCTAGCTCATCTTCTTCAGCATTATATTCACTTCCGGGATCCTCAGAATCATTTCTGTCTGACTTTTCCTTATCAAAACTGTCTTGATTTAAATTGTCTGACCCATCACCACTTTCTTGCTCATCATCACTGGTGTCCTCAAACTTAACAGGGCACTTTCGATTCCGTTTTGATCTTCTTGTGGAAAAACTTCTCTCCAGCATTTTTAACCCATGTTTTTTCCCTAATAAAAGGGACCTATGGGTTTTCGACAAATGATTCTCTAAAGACTTCTTATAACAAAAATGTCTACTACAGAATTTACACTGATGATTACTTGATAGTCTTCCAGTTAATTCACTTAGTGTTTCTTCTGGTGATGACTTTTCCGTTAGCTCAGACTGAAAAGTGGCAACATTTTCATTATTTAGCAGCTTAACTGCATCTATAATATCTAGAAATTTTGCAGCCTCTAAAACAAGAGGGATTTCATATTTGTATACAAAAAATTCTGATGTGTAAAGAAATTCAAGCAAATGCTGAAAAACGGAGTGCGTTACGTGATCCAGGGTGACAACATCCGTGCTCGGATTTTTGCTCAAACATGCATGGAAATAACTACTGCCAACAGCAACGACAACTTTATGAGCGCTAAATTCTTTTCCTTCTACTATGATAAGTAAGTCACAGAAAGACGGTTGCTTCTGCCTGTCATCATTCAAATACTTCAGCAAGTTCTTATTGTACTGCAAAGAACTCAGAAGTTTCCTCTGATCCGGGGAGGGAGGAAGTTCCTGATAACAGCGTAGGGTTTCAGGAGCGGGTCTTTCTGTGGAATGAGTGTAGGTTACTTGGTCACAGTCCTCTACAACATTTCCTTCCGGGGAATCTTTATGGTAGCCTAGATGGATCTTCTCGTCAAGATGTGAAGTAACCTTTCTCCTCTTCTTCATTGCAGTACAACGGTTTCAGAACAAGAAACTTCATAAGTGTCTTGAGGGATTTATGAAGGAAAACAGGATTGTCTGGGATCACAGCTTCTGGAGGGGCGTGCCCGAGGGTTGCATGGTCTGTGAAGAAGAGAGTAGAACCACGTAAAACAACTCCACGGCCCAGCCATCCTAAATCCCTCGCGGTACTGTCAACAAATTCTTCCTAAATGAGAAGTAAATTATGACAAAGTCACCGCTTCCACGCATTCTTGGCTGAGATTTTAGGGCGGAGAACGAGGAGGGCCGGGTTAGAAAAAGCCAACAAAAGAATAATTTTGAAGGAGGCAGGGCACACCTTGCAGGCCCTATTCCCGAACGGAGTAGCGGGAAAGCGGGCAGAAGTGGAGGCTTCCCCGAGCCTGCCGCGGGGCAGGTCGAGGCAGCCACCTTCGCGATGCAAGGGCGCCGGGGCGCTGACACTCAAGCCGTCGCGGCCACGGAACCCACGTTCCCTCCCCCTCCCCGCCACCCATTAACACGTTTCCCCGGGACGGTGAGGAGCACCTCATCCTGGCCGGCGAGCGTCCAAAGGACGGAGGCGCCCGGCGGGACTGCCCTGGGAGCGTCGCGAAGACGAGGTCGGGGTCACCCGGGGGACGGTCGCCAGAGCAGAGACTCCCCGGGCCCCCGCCGGGCCGAGACCGCGCCACCGACGGCGACCCCCCGCCGCCCGCCCACCCGCTCCCAGCGCGGACGCCCCGCGTGTCCATTTACCCGGGAACGCAGGGCTCCCCGCTGGCTCCCGGCCGCCAAGCTCCACTCCGGGCGCGCTCGCTCCGGCGCCGAGACACTTCCGGGTTCAGCCCCCGGCCCCGCCCGCCTTTCCCCTGCCGTCGCCCCGCCGCCGCCGCCGCCGCCGCCGCCGCGGCCACCGAACACGTCAGCCGCGCGCAGCCTCGCTGCCGCCCGACAGCCCCCAGCGCGCGGCCTTGCGCATGTGCGCGCGCTCCCCCTCCCCGCGCATGCTCCGTGATGCCCCCGCGCTCGGGCGACCCCAGCGACGACAGCCCGAGTCCGTTAGTCCGGGTTTTCGCGGCGGTTCAGTGGCCGCTGTGACCGAGCCAGTCCGACCCTGGGGGATAGCCTTGCGGGGACCGGCGGAGGAGAAGACGAGGCGGAGTTGCGGAGGCCTGGGCGGGGGCACCGCGGCGCGAGCGGACGGCGTCCTCCCGGCCTGGGGCGGTTGGCGGCGGCCCCTCAGCGGCAGGCGACAGCGTCTCCGCCTACGCCGCCCCGCGTCGGAAGAACCCAACCGGACGCAGCTAACGCAGTTGCTCCTAAAATTAGTGTTTGACTTCTAACTGTCCACAGAAAACACTGAAAATTGTACACATAAGCATACAGCTGGTAGGACAGGAAAGAAACCTGAAACGAGAAAAGGTCCACAGGCTAACTTTGGGGGCCAGTGCCCGGGATTGTGCGTTTGGAGCGCAGTCCCTGGTGGTGCCGGGATGGCTTCCCTGAAGACTACACGTTTACCGGGTAGTCCTAGTCGTGTGGTTTTCCAGACACTGGGGAAATGAGGCAGAGGCTGACGCCGAACTGGATGGGTGAGCAGCTCGGGGAACCCATTCCATGTTCCCCTGTGGATGGACCTGATAGAGAAAAGTTATTCCTGACACTTGTTAACGGTAAGGCAAACTTCGTTCAGTAGGTTCTGTCCTGTGGGGGAGAGAATGGGCTCAATTCCAGGCAAGGAATAGTGGGAATTTGCAGCCCAGGAGCTGCCTGAGGGTGGCGGGCATGTCAGTGGATGAGAACTGCCAAGACATAACGCGGGGTGTTGGGGGATTTTGGCTAAACTGAACCAACAGGATTCTGGTTGAAGGCAGGTGGGATTGGTCACACATCACCTGGTGGGATGGGATTGGGGAAGAGGTTAAGGAACCATGTATCAGATATAGAGGGTGGGGTATTCCGGCTAAACTGACCTAGCAGGATAATTGAAGAGTGCAGAGACAAATACAGAAGCTCAAAGCCAGAATCTAACTGAGAAGGGAGTTTAAAGGAGCCTGATTAAAATTTGGTCAAGGAGAATCTTGGAGACGGCAATGGCAACCCAGTCCAGTACTCCTGCCTGGCAAATCCCATGGACGGAGGAGCCTGGTAGGCTGCAGTCCATGGGGTCGCTAGGAGTCGGACACGACTGAGCGACTTCACTTTCATTTTTCACTTTCATGCCTTGGAGAAGGAAATGGCAACCCACTCCAGTGTTCCTGCCTGGAGAATCCCAGGGACGGGGGAGCCTGGTGGGCTGCCATCCCTGGGGTCACACAGAGTCGGACACGACTGAAGCGACTGAGCAGCAGCAGCAGCAGCAAGGAGAATCTTTGTTAGACCTTATCCAATCAGTGGAACGTCTTAGAGCAAAGACTGAGCTTTCCAGCGGAAGCTGTTATCCTCAGGACTTCAACCTGAAAACTGCCTGGGTTTTCAGCCTGATGCTGTGAAGTGTCTGGACTGAAGATTGGAACATCAACTCTTACCTGAGTTTCCTATGGAAACTTATATCCATAGGCTTGTACTATGGATTTTAGACTTACTAGCTCCCAGAATCAACCATGCAAGTCAATTCCTTAGAATATCAGTGTATCCTCTATCTATCCTGTCAGTTCTATTTTTCTGGAGAACCGTCACTAGTACACTGGCAATGAACAATAGGAAAATAAAATTGAAAAATAATGCCTTTGTATTTTCCTCAGTCATGTGGCACCAACATTCATGTCCCTAAGGTGTCAGAAGTCTTTGTCAAAGGAAGTAGCAGTGGGTCGGGTGCCGTGAAGGAAAGTGCAGAGCCAGGAAGCCAAGACAAAAAGGAAATCTATACTCTTTAGAACCTCTTCCCTATAGCTTCCTTTTGCTGATCTGTCATGGTCTTAATTCAACATCCTTTAAAAGGCTGTTTCACAAATTTATTTCTGAAAATGAAAATGTGTTTCTTCATTTACTCATTGAATATCCATTGAACAACTGTTCTGTATCCTGCATTTAACATTTTAAATAGGCTTAATCATAAAAGGTGTTATTTGACAGCATCAGAAATATAAAATACCTGGGAATATGAAATACCTGAGCACTTCCCCTAAAACACAATCCAGAGACATTAAAGAAGACCTAAATAATTGAAATATGTCATATTCATAGATTAGAAGAGTCCATATTGTAAAGATGTCAATCAAGGGACTGCTTTGTTGGTCCATTGGCTAAGACTCTGTGCCCCCAGTGTAGGAGGCTGGAGTTTGAACACTGGTCAGGGAACTAGATCCCACATGCTGTAACTGAGACCCAGCATAGCTAAACACATATTTAAGAAAATCAAAAGGCAGGTGAGAATATATTTGAAAAACATGTCCCCCAAGTAAAAAGAACTATTACAGCTAATGAGAAGGAAAAAAAATACTTGATCAGACATTTCTTGAAAAGAGATAAATATGTGAAAGGTATTATCTTTAAATTGCATCTTAAAGGAGATTCTAATTAAAACCACAGTAAGGTGCATCCATAAGAATAACTATACTTGACTGATAATATCAAGTGTTGAAGATGTTTCAGCTGGAAGATATATCAACTGATGAAGATAGATCAACTGGATATCTCATTTTTTAAAAAACATATATATTTATTTGGCTGCATCTGGTCTTAGTTGCAGGTCTTGAGATCTTTGCTTCCTCAGGCAGGATTTTCTCATTTTTGGTGCATGGACTCCCTAGTTGTGGGAGCGCTCAGTAGTTGAGGTGTGCAAACTTAGTTGCTCTGAAGCATATGAGATTGTAGTTCCTGGATCAGAGATTGAACCCACATCCCCTGGCTGGCAAGGTGGATTCATAACCACTGAACCACGAGGGAAGTCCTTCATTCACTTCTTCCTGAAATGTAAAACAGTATAAGCACTTTAGAAAACAGTTGAACAATTTTGGAAAATCACACATCTTATAGGCTAGGCAGTCCATCTTTATTCAAGAGAAATCAAAGCATTAACAACACAAAGTCTTACAAAATTTTATAGCAGCTTTACTTATGATAGCCCCAAATTAGGATCAACCCAAATGTCCAATGAGAGGCAAGTGGATAAATATGTAGAATACTATTACTGCAATAAGGAACAAAACAGTGCCAAAGGCAACAACCTAGATGAGTCTCAAACTACTCAAATGGTTAAGAATTCACCTGCAATGCCGTAGACTAGGTTCATTGCCTGGGAAAACTCCATGGGCAGAGGATCCTGGCAGGCTATAGTCCATGGGGTTGCAAAGAGGAGACATGACTAAGTGACTAATGCTTTCATTACTTAGCAGTAAGAAGGAACAAACTAATGCCAAAGGCAACAAAATAGATATCTCAAAATAACTGTGAATAAAAGACAAAATGAGTATATATTCCATATTATTTGATTTATCAAAAAACTACAAACTACAGATTAAAATGACAGTTTGTTGCTTAGTCACAGCAGGTGGCATCAGAATTTGTATAGATTTAAAAAGCACACAAGAAAATTTTGATTGTAGCGATAATTTCACTTGTGTATACATATAGCTGATCAAATTATATACCTTAAATGTATACAGAGTATTGGATGATAAAGTCATTAAAACATGTCACTGACAAACACACATGCAATGAAACAATGGAAAAGTTGAAATCCACAGGTCAAAGTTCACAGGTCAATTTACTATTTAAAAAGGTAAAGTTTCAAGTCTGTGACAGAAATATAAGACTGTCCAATAAATGAAAATAGATAAACAGGTGGGCATCAGAAATAAAAGTAAGTTGTGTATAACCTCAGCTAATTAAGATAAATTCCAGTTGAATATAAAAATATAAATTTAAAAATTGAAACCATAAAAGGAGTATAACAAAATAACAGTAAAATGTGAAGGTCTCTCTCACCATGAATCAGAATTTAGAAGCAATTAAGGGAAGAAAGTTGTTACATCAACTATATAAACTTAAAAATATTTTACATGGAGGAATTCCAAAATCAGCAATGGTATATTAAGTAGCTGGAACCAATTATCTAGCTGTAAACAACTAGTTCAATTTTTTTTTTTAGACAAAAGCTACTGTTTTGAATGCATGGCATAGCTACCAAGGTTGTATATGAGGAATTGTGAGGGCCTGGACTGCTAGAAAAAGAGGCTCAAAGAGGTGATCTGGCATTACTGACTGGAAAGAAGCAAATGAGAGGCTGATAACATGAGCAGATCCTTGACAGAGCCATGAGGCAGGGAGATAAAAGCTGAAATTAAAGGACCCCTCCCACAAAAAAGGACCCTAATAAACTCCCCATGTTTTCAGCTGGAGTTCTGAAAGTCCTAACCTATGAGTAAGAATGTACCAGAAATAGACCAGTCTTCATGTACTGACACTCTTAACATTTTAATTTCTTATTTGAGAAAGACAATGAGGAATTGCTCCTTCTTTTAGCCTACCTGCCTGCCAGAGGCAAAACCAATCCTGTCTTGATTATGATGACATCATCCAGACTCATTATTTTTTTAACTTGGTCATTCTACATGACTTGTGGGATCTTAGTTCCCTGACTAGGGATCAATCCTGGGCCCTCAGAAGTGAAAGTGTGGTGTCATAACCTGTACCACCAAGGAATTCCTAACTTGTTAAATTTTAATATGCGGCATCAAACACATACCTATACATACAAAGGCTATTCTCAAAAAAGTAAGAGACAAAACAGATAAAACATCCACAGAAGATGAAGAAAATGAAGTTATTAGACCAATACAGCAAATAAACCATGAGTGATATGTTCAAGGAATTGACAGAATATTGAAATTTTAAACAAAAAAATGGAAATCAAACACAAATTCTAGAACAGGAAAATACAATAGGTAAGTCTAAGAAGAGTGGATATGATTAACTTACAATTAGAAGGAACTGAAGAGAAACTGTTGAAGTAAAAGATAAATCAGAAGAAACATCCAGAATAAAACACAAACCGAGAATGGATAATACAGAAAAGAGGAAAAGAAATATTTAGAACACATAAAATACCAAATATAAATCTTAATAGAACCACAGCAGCAGGAGAGGAAAATGAGAATGAGGAAGATGTAGCATTTTAAAAAGAATAGCTGAGAATTTCCCATTGATGAAAAGCATCTTGCCAGAGATTCAAGGAAAAGTAGGAATTCCAAGCAAGATAAGTTCATAGAAAAGTAAAATTGGGCATGTCCTAGTAAAACTGCTGAAAATTGGAAGAAAGGAAAAAAATTTAAAAGCATCCATAGGAGAAAAAAGGGACTTCACAGGTGGTGCAAGTGGTGCTAGAACCCCCTGCCAGTGCAGGAGACAAAAGAGATGCCGGTTCCATCCCCGGGTGGGGAAGATCCCCTGGACAAGGGCATGGCAACTCACTCTAGTATTCTTGCCTGGAGAATCACATCAACAGAGAAGCCTGGCAGGCTCCAGTACATAAGGTCGCACAGAGTCAGACATGACTGAATTGACTTAGCAGGCACGCATACAGGAGAAAAAAGGGTATTGGCATTAGAGGAGCAAAATTAGACCAAGAGCTGACTTCCCAGTGGAAGTTTTTGAAGCCCAAAGATATCTTCATGATGCTCGTAGAAGACAGCTGCTGAGCTAGAAAAATATCCTTCAAATGAGAAGATAAAAACTAGTTGAAATAAGCCAATCTTGAGAGGATTGGCCACCTGATGTGAAGAGCCAACTCATTGGAAAAGACCCTGATACTGGGAAAGATTGAAGGCAGGAGAAGGGAATGACAGAGGATGAGATGGTTGGATAGCATCACCAACTCTATGGACATGAATTTGAGCAAGTTCTGGGAGTTAGTGATAGACAGGGAGGACTGACATGCAGCAGTCCATGGGGTTGCAAAGAATCAGACACGACTGAGTGACTGAACTGAACTGAAACAGCCTAAAGATAAAAGAAAATAATCACAATATAATTTACAACTTATTTCGAACTGGATAATAATAAAAATATATCAAAACAAATGTGGTATAGCTAAAATCATATTCAGAGGGCAACTTTAAATGCTCACACTAGAAGAAAAACGGAAAATTCTTGATCTATGCATTAATTTCAAGAAATTAGCACCTGCCCCCTGCCTCAAAAAATTTCCAGAGATTATAAGGCTGGAAACACCCAAAACCAGATATCAGTAAAATGGAAAGTTTTTTTAAAAATATTATTTATGTAGTTGACTGCATTGGGTCCTAGTTGTGGTGTGTGGGAGCTTTCCTCATGGCATGTGGGCTCTTCATCATGGCATAGAGCCTTCCCTCTAGTTGGCGCACACAGGCTTTAGAGCGCCTGGGCTCAGTAGTTGGGGCCTAGTTGCCTGGTGGCATATGGGATGTTAGTTTCCCAACCAGGGATTGAACCTGTGTCCCTTGCATTGGAAGATAGATTCTTAACCCCTGGACCATACCACTTATTTTTTTTTAAACCCTAAAATTATTTTTTTGTTGTTGTTAAAAAAAGCAGTATACAGTTGATAAGGAACTCTTACCTTCCTGTGTGCCATTTGTTAAGTTATTGTGTATTAACTTCAAGTCTCCCCTTCAAAATTCTGCATGTGATGCTGGGCTGGCACTCAGATTTGCAGACTGGCTCCCTGTTAGTTCCTGAAGGGAAAAATAGAGATTTTTAAAAAGTAAGAAAACCATGGTTGGAAAGTCACAAGCTCTCTATCTTGTAAAAGTACCAGAAGGAAAGGACACTATCAGGAAAGTGAAAAGACAACCTAAGAATGGGAGAAAATACTTGCCCATGATAAATCTGATGATCTAGTATCTAGTTTCTATTTAAAATTTTTATGAATCAAAAAATAAAATAATCCAGTTTTTAAAATGGACATTGGATTTGAATAGACATTTTTCCAAAGAAGATATATAAAGGCCAATAAACACATGAAAAGTTGTTTAGTGTCACAGTCTGTATAGAAATGTAAATTGAAACCACAGTTACATACCTACCACATCACACCAACTAGGATGGTCATTATTAAAAAGATAGATAACAAACATTGGCAAGGCTGTGGAGAAGTTGGAACGCTCATAACTGCTGGTGGGACCATGAAATGGGGCACCTACTTTGGAAAATGTTTTGTCAGTTTCTCAAAAAGAGAAACAAGAGTTACAATACAAGAGTTACAATATGCAATTCCACTCCTAGGTATATACCTGTTGTTCAGTCTCAAAGTCATGTCTGACTCTTTGCGACCCCATGCACAGCAGCATGCCAGGCTTCCCTGTCCTTCCTTCACTGTCTCCTGGAGTTTGCTCAAATTCATGTCCATTGAGTTGGTGATGCTATCTAACCATACCTAAGTAAACGAAAAACTCATTTTCATGCAAAAACTTGTACACAAATGTTTATGGCAGTATAAATGTATATATGTACGACATAATCGTCAAAAGGTAGAAGCAAGCAAGATGTCCATGCTGATAAATAGATATTAAAATTTGGCTTATTCATAGAATTTAATATTCTGTCATGAAAGGTATTAAAGTATTGATACGTGCTACAACATAGATGAGTCTTAAAAAATTCTGCTAAGTGAAAAATGTGAAATGTAATTAACCACGTAGTGTATGATTCCGTTTATATAAAATGAATAGTGAAATTCGCAAAAACAGAGTAGATTAGTAGTAAGAGTCTAGGGAAAAGGGGAGTGGACGAGTGACTGCTGATGGGTACAGATTTCCTTTGGGGTAATGAAACTCTTCTAATATTAGATTGTAATTTTACTTGTGCAACTTTGTGAATACGCTAAGTGAAAGTGAAAGTCGCTCAGCTGTGTCCAACTTATTGTAACCCCTTGAAATTCTCCAGGCCAGAATACTGGGTGGGTAGCCTTTCCCTTCTCCAGGGAATCTTTTCAACCCAGGTCTCCTACGTTGCAGGCAGATTCTTTACTAGCTAAGCCACAAGGGAAGCCCAAGAATACTGGAGTGGATAGTCTATTCCTTCTCTGGTGGATCTTCCCAACCCAGGAATTGAAAAACTCCTGAATTGTATGGTTTAAAAGGTTAAATTTTATTTTATATGAATTACATTCAATAAAAATCGTATATTCAT
This sequence comes from Ovis canadensis, assembly GCF_042477335.2. Classification (NCBI taxonomy): domain Eukaryota; kingdom Metazoa; phylum Chordata; class Mammalia; order Artiodactyla; family Bovidae; genus Ovis; species Ovis canadensis. The sequence goes on from NC_091256.1 coordinate 87,004,633, forward strand.
TGTTGTAATTGTAACAGCATTAGTTCAGTTCAGTTCAGTCCCTCAGTCGTGTCCGACTCTTTGCGACCCCATGAACTGCAGCACACCAGGCCTCCCTGTCTATCACCAACTCCCAGAGTTCACCCAAACTCATGTCCATCGAGTCGGTGATGCCATCCAGCCATCTTATCCTCTGTCATCCCCTTCTCTTCCTGCCCCTAATCCCTCCCAGCATCAGAGTCTTTCTCCAATGAGTCAACTCTTTGCATGAGGTAGCCAAAGTATTGGAACTTCAGCTTCAGCATCAGTCCTTCCAGTGAATATTCAGGACTGATTTCCTTTAGGATGGACTGGTTGGATCTCCTTGCAGTCCAAGGGACTCTCAAGAGTCTTCTCCAACACCACAGTTCAAAAGCATCAATTCTTCGGCGCTCACCTTTCTTCACAGTCCAACTTTCACATCCATACATGACCACTGGAAAAACCATAGCCTTGACTAGATGGACCTTTGTTGGCAAAGTAATGTCTCTGCTTTTGAATATGCTATCTAGGTTAGTCATAACTTTTCTTCCAAGGAGTAAGCGTCTTTTAATTTCATGGCTGCAGTCACCATCTGCAATGATTTTGGAGCCCCCCCCCCAAATAAAGTCTGACACTATTTCCACTGTTTCCCCATCTATTTCCCATAAAGTGATGGGACAAGATGCTATGATCTTAGTTTTCTGAATGTAACAGCATAGAAAATGGTTATATAATTTTTATGCATAAAAGAGTGCTTTTTGTTCACATGGTATGGTCACGTGTAAAAAAGTTATACTGAGTGAAGTTTGGAAAGCATTTGCATCAAAACATTAATAGAAATTCTCTCCAGGTTGTGGGGTGATATAGGATTTTCTTTTCTTCAATTTTTTAAACTCTTCTATTATAAACATGTATTTTTGGCATCATTGACTCAATGGACATGAGTTGGAGTAAACTCTGGGAGACAGTGAAGGACAGGGAAGCCTGGTGTGCTGCCATCCATGGGGTCACAAGGAGCTGGACATGACTGAGCAACTGAACAACAACAACATTTTTTAATGAGGAAAAAAAGTTTTTTTAAAAAGTACCATAAAGAAAATGTGTCAGATAATGTCGTAGTGCCTGTAAGGCTCTTAGATGTTAGACTTCAAAGTCAGAGTGTCACATATGCTGAGCAAGGACTAAGAAAGCTTTGCCATTGTCACCTTATGAAAACACAAGGACTATAAAAACAGAGTCTCGGGGACTTTTCTGCTACCTAGAAGAAATTTTTTTCAACTTTATTGAGGTATAATTGACAATAAAATTGTAATATATTTAAAGTGTACAATGTGATGACTTGACATACATACACATTATAAGTTAATACACCATCAAGTTAATTAACACATCCATCACATCACATGTCTTTAACACATCCATCAGCTCACATTACATTTTTTAGTGAAAATATTTACGTTCTACCCTTTGAGCAAATTTCAGTCATACAGCACTGTGTTGTTATCATCACCATACCATGTATTAGAGCGTCAGACCTCATTCATCTGATAACTGAAAGTCTGTGCCCTTTTGTCAATCTCTCCTTACTTTCCCTACCTCCCAGGCCCTGGCAACTGCTTTTGTACTCTCCGTTTCTATGAGTTTGACCTTTTTTTTTTTTTTTTTGATTCCACACGTAAGTGGTAATATATATTGATAGTATTCGTATTTGTCTTTGTATATCTGTCTGGCTTATTTCACTTAGCATGATGCCTTTAGGTTGCAAAAGGCAGAATTTCCTTCTTTTACTTAAGGCTGAATAATATATATAAAGAAATATAACATTTTCTTCACGCATTCATCTGTTTACAGACACTGAGGTTGTTTCCATAGTTTGGCTATGTTGAATATTGCAGTGAACATAGGAGTGCATATATCACTTTGAGATAATGGTTTCACTTTCTATGGATATATTCTCAGAAGTGGGATTGTTGTATCATACGGTAGTTCTATTTTTAATTTCTTGAGGGACCTCCAAGCTGTTTTTGACAGTGGTTGTATCAGTTTATATTTCCGCCAACAGTGTACAAAGATTTCCTTTCCTGCACATCCTCACCAACATTTGTTATCTTTTGTCTTTTTGATGATGAACATCCTAGTGGAGGAGAAGTGACATCTCATTGTGGTTTTGATTTGCATTTCCCTGAGGATTGGTGATGTTGAGCAACCTTCCATGTACTTGTTGGCCATTTGTATGTCTTCGAAAAACTGTCTGTATAGGTCCTTTGCCCATTTTTTCATTGGGTTATTTGTTGTTGAATCGTATGGGTTACTTGTATATTTTATTAGGTAAGTGGTTTGCAAATATTTTCTCCCATTCTGAAGGTTGACTATTCAGTTTCCTGATGGTTTCTTTTGCTATGTAGAAGCTTTTAATTTGATGTAGTTCCACTTATTAATTTTTGCTTTTGTTAAATCCAAAAAAAATCATTGCTGATAGCAATGCCAAGGAGTTTGCCAACTGTTTTCTTCTAAATATTTTATGGTTTCAGGTCTTACATTTAAGTTTTTAATCTATTTTTGAGTCGATTTTTGTGCATGGTATAAGGGAAAGATGTGGCTGTCTGGCTTTCCCAATATGTTTACCGAAAAGACTGTCTTTCCCCCATTGTATATCTTGCTCATTTGTCAGTTAATCAACCATATACGCACAGGATTACTTTGGGCACTTGATTCTATTCCATTGATCAGTGTATCTGTTTTCATGCCATTACTATATTGCTTTGAAATCAGGAAGTATGATGCCTCCAGCTTTGTTCTTTTTCAAGATTGCTTTAGGTTTCCTTTAAATGGAAAAGAAGCAAAAATCTATAGGAAAAGGAAAATCCCAACAAGAAAGGCAAATACATAGAAGGATTGAAGATCACTTAAATAAGCCGGTATGTAGATTTAAAAAAAGAAAACAAAATTGTGAAAGCAACTATAACTACAATGAACAGTAAGGTGATAAGCTTGAAGATGCAAAATAATGACATCAAAAACACAAAATGTGGGGGAAGGAAGTGAAAAATATTAATCTCTTTGGACATTCCCTCACATAATATACAAACATAAACTCAAAATAGTTTGAAGACCTAAATGTAAAACATGAAGCCATGAAACTCTTAGAGGAACACATAGGGGAAACACTCTGACATAAATCATGACAGTATTTTCTTCATCAGTCTCCTAAGACAAAAGAAATAAAAAATAAACAAGTGGGACCTATAATGATTGACTTCACAGCTTTTGCACAGCAAAGAAAGAAAACCATCAACAAAACAAAAAGAAAAACTATGGAACAGGAAAAAAATATTTGCAGATGATTCAACTGACTGGGGTTAATTTCCACAATATACAAACAACTCATACAGCTCAGAATCAAAAACAAATGAGCCAATTGAGAAATGGACAGAAGACTTGAATAGACATTTTTCCACAGAAGACATACAGGTGGTTCACAGGCACGTGTAAAATGCTCAGCTTTACTAATTATTAGAGAAATGAAAATCAAAACCATTATGAGGTATCATCTCACACCTGTCAGATGGCTGTCATCAAAAAGTCTGCAAATAACAAATGTTGGATAGGATACGGAGGAAATGAAATCTTTGTAAATTGTTGTGTGATAGTCACTCAGTTGTATCCAATTCTTTGTGACCCCATGGACTATAGCCCACCAGGCTCCTCTGTCCATGGAATTCTCTAGGCAAGAATACTGGAGTGGTTGATGGAATGGTACAGCTACCATGTGAAATAGTATGGAGGTACCCTAATAAACTAAAAATAGAACTACCATATTATCCAGTGATGGATATATATATCCAGAAAAAAATGAAAACAGTAATTGGAAAAGATTCACAAACTCCAATGTTCATACCAGCCCTGTTTACAATAGCCAAAACATGGAAGCAACCCAAATGCTCATCAACAGATGACTGGATTCAGGAGAGGTCGTACACATACAGAATGGAATCTTATTCAGCCATAAAAGGATGAATACTGCCATTTGCAGCAACATGGATGGACCTGCAGAATATTATACTTGGTGAAATGTTAGAAAAAGACAAATACTGTAGGATATCAGTTATATATGGAATCTGAAAACTCATGCAAATGAATGTATATACAAAACAGAAGCAGCCTCGCAGATATAGAAAACAAGTCTGTGCTTACTAAAGGGTAAAGGGTGAGAGGAAGGAGAAGAGTGTTAATGGCTCAGTCGTGTCCGACTCTGCGACCAGGCTCCTCTGTCTATGGGATTCGGTAGGCATAAATACTGGAGTGGGTTGCAATGCCCTTCTCCAGGGGATCTCCCCAATCCAGGGATTGAACCAGGGTCTTCTGCATTGCGGGAAGATTCTTACAATCTGAGTCACCAGGAAAGCATCCCGTTTTCCCCCTAAAAGTTTATTTATTTGGCTGAATGGGGTCTTGGTTGTGACAGAGGGATCTTCACTGTGGTGTGAGGGCTTCTCTAGTTGCCCTGAGGCATATGAGATCTTAGTTCTCCAGCCAGGGATCCAACCTGCATTTCCTACACAGGAAGGCAGATTCTTCACCCCTGGAGGGACAAATTCGTGGTATGGGATTAACAGGTAGAAGCTACTATATATAAAGTAGGTAAGCAACCAGGATATACTGTATAGCACAGAGAATTCTACCCATTATCTTCTAATGACCTATAAAGGAATATAATATGTAAAAATACTGAATCACTATTCTTTACACCTGAAACTAGCACAGTATCGTAAATCAACTACATTTAAGTTAAAAAAAAAGTTGAGGGAGTGGGGGTTACGTTTTTAAAGGATAAAAAAAAGTAAGAACTAAGTAAAATAAAGTAGAAATATTTGTAATAAGTAAAACAAGTGGATTAAACGAAACACTTTGAAGAAGTAAAAATTAAACCTGAAACCTGCAACACCCTGAATTAGATTGAGGAAGGTGTTCAAGAGGGGTGAGAACAAATCATACTTGACAGCTCAGTGCCTATGCTGGTTCCAGAAGGGTTTCTGATATGAGACAAGATGAAAGAAGCAGGGAGGAGGTGGAGGGTGTCAGAATTAGGCCCTGTGCTGTAAGAGCCTCCGGTAACAAAGATCGGGTTTGCTTTCTTCTGCCAGAAAGCTTTAAGTTGATTTGTCAAGGACATCAAGATGTTTGTTTGGCAAAATGGTAACATGGAGTGAAAATTTTATTGCTTAGCGTGACCATCTGCAAGGAAGAGACTTGTAAATCCTCTAAAGAGTGTGCTGGGATGGAAGGTGGTCAAGTTGGGTTATCAGGCTTTTCATTTTGCCTAGTGTGTACAGTGTGTAAGGCAAGGCTAGAGAAGAATCAGGAAAATAAAGGAGGTTTTTAGAGGTCACATTGCAGCGGAGAAGAAAGCAAAGGAGGGAGGCATTTCCAGGAGAGATGACAGTTAAGAAAAAGACCTCAGTTTTAGGTGGTACCTGCTCCTGGCTTTGGGAGTGTGCTGCTGATTCACGAGAAGCAAGCGGTCGGTAACCGCAGGCGTGGCATAGAAGATTGCGGGATGAGTTCAGTTTTGGAGTCAAAGCACACCTCTTCCATCCTGTTGGTGTCAGCTTGTATGCTTTTCAGACTGCAGTGAAAATCATAGAGATGGGCTTAGCCTTTCAGTTCTTTCTGAAAAATAATGATTTTAAAATCAGTGATTCACATTTTTTCCCATTGAAAAAATCATACATGTTTTGAAGAAGAATGAAACATTTGTCTGGTGATGTGGTATAGTATATCTAAATTATTTCTACGTTAAATACAGAGTAAAAGATATTCTTCTAGAAAACATCCAATATATGGGTGTGTGTGCCCAATTTTATCTTTTACTTTTCTTTTTAAATTTTTGCTTTGAAAGTGTTTTACTTTCCCAGAATTTAATGGCCTATTTACATAATAGATTCTGAAACTCAGAGCAACTTCCTTGGAACCCAGAGGAAATGAATAGATGTTGATATACATTAGTGAAGGTCATAAAACACAGTTACATTAAATTTTTTAGGTGAAAATTCTTTTGAATATATTAAACCTGCACTGCAGAAGCACACTAAATTTTTATGGATAAACACTTTTTTTCCCACTGGAGGGTGCAATTCATCAGTGTATCAATATTTCCACAGTTCCTTTAATGAGTACACTTTATAAAAAATATCAGAGAAATGATTATTTCCATGTGGAATGCAGAGTAGATTTTATGAAACTTTAAATAAAAGAAATTTCACTAATAGGAATCTGGGTTTTATTCTATAATATACCTTTGATTTAATTAGGATCAAGTGATTTTTAAGCTAAGTGTATTTTTTAATTCTCTTTTTTGGATCCTGCCTATGACTTTCTTGATTTTTAATACTGCAAAAATGTATGCTAAAAATTCATAATAAAGAGAAATACAGCCCTGCTTATTGTGAAATTTTTGTAGTGGTTTTCTTTAGCAGTCTGTATTTATTTAAAATTCTCTATGAAATACAGATTATTAGACTGTGCAGTAATAATGTGTGGTCTAAAATTAAATGTGTATTTAATAAGCATAAAATGAATATGTCCATTTAGTTGAATGTTTTGTTTTCATTATATGCTTTCATGTAGTATGAAGGCTTTTAATGTGTGTCTTAGATATAACATTAATAAAATATAGATTTTAATAACAGCCATATTTATTGATTACCAATCAGTTGTGTCTCAGCAGAATTTTGTACTGATTAACTTTCTGTTTTTATTTAGTTCTCACAGCAACCTTAACAAATAGGTACCATTTTTCCCCACTTCAGAGAAGAGGAATCTGAATTATCTTGTGACTTACCCAAGTTTATACTTACCACAGCTCAAGCTGAGGGGCCTGACTGCATGGCCCAGACGTGATCATTGTTTAATAGCTGTGTTAGACTTACCTTTGCCAACTCCTGTTACCCAAATAGCAATGTCTTGATTTTTATTTTAGACCCTTGAAGGCAGGCACGTTGCATTGCAGCTAATGTCTCAGAGATGTCCACCAACTATTATGGTTTTTCCTTGGCCAAAACTGATAGAACTCCCTTAATCATGACTTAGAGAAATGGTGACTCAGACTCTTAATTGCCTATCCCAGCAGGTCTTCTCTCCTCCCCTGCCCGTAGCAGGACACCAAGATTGCCACTCAGAGGAAAAGACCACATCGTCTCAGCTCATGCGGCCTCAGAGATGCATGGCTTGTCACCAGGTGGGCAAGGAAATGTTAAGTGTAACTGTTGGGTAGGACTTCCAGGGGGACTTCTTAAGATACAAGATCTGTGGTCTGTGGCACTTACTCCTGCTTACTCTCTCCTACTGCCTCCAGTGCCTGCATGAAGAGCAGCAAGACATTAAAGCAGCCAGTTTAGACCTTCAGGCAAGATGCTGAGATGAAGAGCAAGAGAGGCAAGGAACTTCTGTCTCCTGTAAGCCTCTATTTTGAGGTTTTCTGCTATAGGCTGCTATCTTTAATCATATGAACAATTACGGATTTTTGCAAGGTTTAAAAACCCATGTTGTCAGTCCTCAGTCAATACCCAACCACAGCCTTTCTCAGTAGATGTGACCCTACCATGAGGCCATCAAACATCCTTTCAGTCTATATTGATTTTGAATATGTTATTGGGCTAGTGACACACATTTGCTTAATTCTACACCATCAGTTCTTTAAAGATTGCTTCTTCCTATAGTTTAAAATTAATTGCAAAGCTTGTTCTACTCAGGGTAATAATTTGCAACTTGCTTTTTACCATTGTCAATTTAAAATATTTTAATTCATGCCAAGTGTTACTTCCCTTTTTGTAGCCAGGAAGAGTACTATGGTATACTCTTCTTGAGGTCAAAGAAGTTAAAAGTATTTTTATAAGATTAACAACATGATTTGGCAGTAAAGAATAAGTATGACACAGTCATTTTGTATAAAGAAGTTCACTAACTTCCTGGATTCCCAGCATTTCCTCTTTGCTCAGGCACAAACCTTGATTTTGCCAGCTTCTCTTTAAACTTGCCACCAGCCTCTTATTTTAAGGAAAAGAATAAATGAAGTTTGCTTTAAGGCCCTTTCCTTGAGGTTTAATCGATGTTCGGGAAAAATTACATGAAACTTCCTAGGTGAGAAGATGACAAAAGGTCTGTGGGAGGCAGAATATCATACAGGTTTTAAGATTCTGCGAACAAAGGTCTGTCTAGTCAAGGCTATGGTTTTTCCAGTAGTCATGTATGGATATGAGAGCTGGACTCTAAAGAAAGCTGAGTGCCAATGAATTGATGCTTTTGAACTGTGGTATTGGAGAAGACTCTTGAGAGTCCCTTGGACTGCAAGGAGATCCAACCAGTCCATCCTAAAGGAAATCAGTCCTGAATATTCACTGGAAGGACTGATGCTGGAGCTGAAGTTCCAATACTTTGAACACCTGATGCAAAGAACTGATTCACTGGAAAAGACCCTGATGCTGGGAAAGATTGAAGGCAGCAGGAGAAGGGGATGACAGAGGATAAGATGGTTGGATGGCATCACTAACTGAGGTTGAGTGATGCCAGGCTTCCCTGCCTACCACCAACTCCCTGAGCTTGCTCAAACTCATGTCCATTGAGTCAGTGATGTCATCCAACCATCTCATCCTCTGACACCCACTTTTCTTCTTGCCTTCAGTCTTTCCCAGAATCAGGGTCTTTTCCAATGAGTCAGCTCTTTGCATCAGGTGGCCAAAGTATTGGAGTTTCAGATTCAGTGTCAATCCTTCCAGTGAATATTAAGGACTGATTTCCAGTTCTTCGGGGCCAGGGCAGCCAGCCTCACATCAAAGGGAAGGTGCGCTCAGAGCCTGGGTTTCTGTTTCTAATGTCCTCCCTCACTTCACCTCTTACAGTCAGAGTCCAGCTCATTCACAGTCTTGCTTCTAGGAGGGAAGAACAAAAGGAAAACCCTCCAGTCGGCTCTTCTGCTTTCTCTCCCAACCTTCTCAGATTAACTCCTTTCAGAATGGCCTAAAACTATGTTCTGGGAGAGCACACAAGTATTGAAAACACTTAGGTAAACACATACTGGGAGTGAAAAAATGCTTGATTGAAACAAAGGTAGGAAGGATGACTTGTATCCTCCTCAGCTTTTGCCCTTTCCTTCTTGTTCCTCAGCGACTTGTATCTGATGATGAGCCCATGTCACGTAAAATCCAGGACTTAAATAAATTAGAGCAACAAGACACTAGGTTTCAGTATATCAACATCTAAAATGAGGTGAATTTGATAAGATAATTTTCAGAGAAGAGCTAAGACTAAAGGTGAGTAGGGGAATGGATGGGGCATTTCATATGGAAAGTAGACCACTGTATGATGATTAAAGACACCTGCAGTGTCCTCAAGGATTCAGGTTAGGTTTCTTTAGAACATTTAATAAAGTCTTCACATACAAACATAAAGTATTACATAAGACACAAGGTTTGCTTCTTGTACTCGATTTGCGGTCTTACCTGAATGGTCTTTGTGGGTAGGATTTAACAAACTCTCAATAATTAGAGTAAAATTTAAGATAGTCAGTCCTGTGGTGACAGGATCCTAAGGCTGAGAGCAGATTCACTGAGTTGTCTGTATTACCTCTAAATCTGTACTCATGAGACAGGGCAGAATGCCCTTGAGGGCTTTATATGAAGGAAAAAACACCTTTGCCCAATGGAAGGAGGACAGGACTGTCGCCTCCCCATCTAATTACCAATGCTTTCACAATTTGCATTTAAAATTTGAAGAGTGTCCTCCACCTTGTCTGCTGCCAGACTTGTCTCATACGGTTTTTTCCTGCGTATTCAGGAGAATAAGCCTGGAACTAGATTCTGATGGTGCTGGAAGCAAAGAGGGGTATATCGTAAAGTGGATTAGGTACAATATGGAAACACTCTCTGAGGATACAGGGTATCATAGCTGAGCAAGGACCCTGGGAAACAGTTCATCCATACCAAAAGGTCGGCATTAGTACCAGGGACAAGGCAAGCAGCCATGCAGCCACACCAAGCAAGGTGGAAATGCCAGAACTGACATCGCAGATGGCAAACGGCTAGGCAAAGTGGGCCTGCTAGACGATGCACTGCTAGGGAAGCCCACTAGGGGCTGGCTCCACGGGGGGCCTGAAAGGTTCTTGGTCCACAGTGAGGAATGAGTTGGTGAGAGGGGCACCAACCGTGGAAAGAATCTCAGGAGTAGTTCTCCGCAGGCCAGAGAGTAAGAGGCTGTTTGTGGTGTGCAGGAGAGCATGCACATGTGCATGCTCAGTCGTGTCCGACCCCTTTGCGACCCCCTGGACTGCGGCCCGCCAGGCTCTTCTGTCCATGGGATTCTCCAGGCAAGAATATGGGGGTGCATTGCCATTCCCTTCTCCAGGGGATCTTCCCAACCCAAAGATCGAACCTGCAGCTCCTGTGTCTCCTGTATCGTTGGGCAGATTCTCTACCACGCCTCCACCTGGGAAGCCCAGGTAAGTGTGATAATGGCCTCCCCAAAATGCTCAGGACCTAGTTCCCAGAACCTGTGAAGATGTAACCTTCATGGCAAAAGGAACCTTGCAGATTTGATTAAGGATTTTAATATGAGGATCTGATCCTGTATTAATCTGGTGGGCCTACTCTAGTCACAGGGGTCTTTATGAGAGAGAGGGTCAAGGAATGAGGTGTGACGTGGGATCAGAGGTTGGAATGAAGTGGTCATGAGCCAAGGATGCTGGTAGCCTGTGGAAGCTGGGGAAGGCAAGTAAATGATTGTGCCCTAGAGCCTTATGAAGGAATGCAGCTAAGCGAACCCTGATTCTAGCCCAGTGGGACTCGTTTTGGATTTTGACCTCCAGATCTGCAAGAGAATAAATTTGTGTAGCTTTTAGCCACTGTTTTTGGTACTAATAAAATAGCAACAGGAAAAGACTTCACTTTTAAAGAACTGGACTAACTAATGGGGATGACCCCCTAAAACAGTGCAGACCAAATGGCCGTGCTTAGCAGTTAGGAATCAGGGGTTGCAGTTCTGATAAAGACAAGCAAGGTTTGAGTGGCAGTGAGAACTGACCCACGGAGAGGCTGTGGCTCCCAATATGTGGGGTCCCAAAGAAGCAAGAGAAATGGGCAGCCCGCACGGACACCACTAAGTCTACACAATGAGAAGAAATAACGATGGATGACCAGGAGGCTGAAGCCAGATACTTCAAAAAATACTCATGATTCCTTTCCCAGTTTTTGGATTTGAACCACTTTTCAAACCCATTGAGCCAAGAAGAGGTCAGGTTTCCAATGGGAAGGATTCTCAAAAAATATATATGGTAATAATTTATCTAATGCTTCCACAATAGACCCTGTTGTTGCTATTCAGTCAGTAAGTTCTATCTGACTCTTTGTGACCCCATGCCCTGCAGCACGCCAGGCTTCCCTGTCATGTACTATCTCCCAGAGTTTGCTGAAACTCATGTCTGTTGAGTTAGTGATATCCAACCATCTCATCCCCTGTCATCCCCTTTTTCTCTTGCCTTCAGTCTTTCTCAGCATCAGGGTTTTTTCCAATGAGTCAGTTCTTCAGGTGGCCAAAATATTAGAGCTTCAGCACCAGCCCCTCCAAGGAATATTCAGGATTGTTTTCCTTTAGGATTAACTAATTTGATCTCTTTAGAGTACAAGACGGAGAAGGCAATGGCACCCCACTCCAGCACTCTTGCCTGGAAAATCCCATGGATGGAGGAGCCTGGTGGGCTGCAGTCCATGGGGTCACTAAGAGTCGGACACGACTGAGTGACTTCACTTTCACTTTTCACTTTCATGCATTGGAGAAGGAAATGGCAACCCACCCCAGTGTTCTTGCCTGGAGAATCCTAGGGACGGGGGAGCCTGGTGGGCTGCCATCTATGGGGTCGCACAGAGTTGGACACGACTCAAGTGACTTAGCAGCAGCAGCAGAGTCCAAGAGACTCTCAAGAGTGTTCTCCAGCCCCATGGCTCAAAAGCATCAGTTTTTCGGTGCTCAGCCATGAAGTTAAAAGATAGCTCCTTGGAAGGAAAGCTATGACAAACCTAGATAGCTTGTTAAAAAGCGGAGACTCACTTTTCTGACAAAGGTCTGTATAGTCAAAGCTATGGTTTTTCCAGTAGTCATGTATCTATGTAAGAGTTGGACCATAAAGAAGGCTGAGAGCTGAAAAATTGATGCTTTTGAACTGTGGTGTTGGAGAAGACTCTTGGGAGTCCCTTGGACAGCAAGGATATCAAATCAGTCAATCATAAAGGAAATCAACCCTAGATATCCATTGTAAAGACTGATGGTGACGCTGAAGCTCCAATACTTTGGCCACCTGATGTGAAGAGGTGATACGACACGTTAGTGATACGACCTAAATCCCAGTCTGTGAGAGTCTGAGCCCTTAGCTCACCAGGCCTTTCTTGGGGTATAGCCATTGTGTTTGACTATTTGCTATCAACATTGGTCAAGAATGCATGAAGCTGGGAGCCAAATTTCTCCTGATGTTTCTAGTGTATGGTTGGCTGACAACCTGTTTTCTTATTTGATACTTGCCTAACTTTTGCGCCATAACTTCCCTGGTGGTGCAGAGGTTAAAGTGTCTGCCTGCAATGTGGGAGACCTGGGTTCGATCCCTGTGTCGGGAAGATCCCCTGGAGAAGGAAATGGCAACCCACTCCAGTATTCTTGCCTGGAGTATCCCATGGACCGAGAAGCTTGGTGGGCTACAGTCCACAGGTCACAAAGAGTCAGACATGACTGAGCAACTTCACTTTCACTTTTGAGCCAAGTTCATGATCCTCCCAAGGAAGCCAGTGAGTAAGATGAGGATCCATGGGCCTAGCCATTTCTGCCCAGTGAGAGATCTCTCTTATGGACTCTTCTAATGAACTCTTTGTTGCAGAACTCCCCTTGAGCTCACAGACAACTTATCCATCCTGCATCATGATTTGATCAATCCCCTGCCAAATTCTATCCCTCCTTTTGTCTTTACCTTGTGTTACCTGTCTCCTCCAACAAATTAAGTATTTCTCCTAACTCCATCTCTGTGTCTGCTTCTTAGAGAACCTGAATGACTTCACAAGGAAGTGGGATAGGGTATAGACATGTGGATGGCCTATGGGAGTGGACACACTGTCTAAAGATCTTTGTACCAGTTGTGGTAGTAGTTTTAAGTGTCTCCAAATTCTTTGATACTCTTCTTCAAGAGTTAGAGTGTAGTTTTTTCCTCTTCTTGACTTTGGGATAGGCTTCTTTCTAATGAATAGAATAAAGGGAAAGTAATGATGAGCAGCTTTGGAGACTAGTTGGCAGAAGGCACTGTAGCTTCCTGCTCCTCTCTTGTATCCCTTCCTCTGAACAAAGCCAGGCACCGCATCGTGAGGAATGGGACCAGAGAACCCCCTGAGATGGAGAACAGAGGCCTCCCACCAACAGCAGGTGAGCGAGTCTGGAATTGGTTCTCTTAGTCCCCAGACTGCAACCCTGGATGGCAAATTGACTGCAGCCTCTTCAGGACCGGAACCAGAAGCAGCTGCTTCTGGACTCCTATGCGTGAGCTGATAACAGACAAATGTGTGTTGTTTCAAGCTGCCAGTGTTGGAGGATTTTGTTATGCAACAATAAATAACCACATATTTGTAGAAGACTATCTGAAAGTATCCACTATTGCAGAAACGCTAAACAGACAGAATGACTCACCCAGCTGTCATCAGTCAGCCTGTTATCAGCAACTCCTGTGTTAGCAAAATGGTTTCAAAGATGGAGAAACCATGGGGACAAGGATGAAAGCTATTCGTGATCCTAACAACTTGGGCTCACATTCATCAAGGCCTATTTAACTATTTCCGTGGCTCCCGGAAGCCTGAACTGATGGCAGTGGTGGACAGCACTGCAACACCTGTGAGGACATTCACTTGCCCAGTGGTGACCACATAGCTTCTTTCTGTGGGGCAGGGGAGGGCATGTGCCCTGGGAACCCACAGGTTCATATTAGTTATAATCTCACTGAGCACCTGCTGTCTGGACAGAAAGATGGGAACGTCTGTCAAAAGCTCCAAAATCACTGCAGATGGTGACTGCAGTCATGAGATTAAAAGATGCTTGCTCCTTGGAAGAAAAGCTATGACCAACCTAGACAGCATATTAAAAAGCAGAGACATTTCAAAGATCCGTCTACTCAAAGCTATGGTTTTTCCAGTGGTCATGTCTGGATGTGAGAGTGGGACCGTAAAGAAAGCCGAGCACCAAAGAATTGAGGCTTTTGAACTGTGGTGTTGGAGAAGACTCTTGAGAGTCCCTTGGACTGCAAGGAGATCCAACCAGTCCATCCTAAAGGAAATCAGTCCTGAATATTCACTGGAAGGACTGATGCTGAAGCTGAAATTCCAATACTTTGGCCACCTGATGCAAAGAACTGACTCACTGGAAAAGACCCTGATGCTGGGAAAGATTGAAGGCAGGAGGGGAGGGGACGACAGAGGATGAGATGGTTGGATGGCATCACCGACTCGATGGTATTAACTTGAGCAAGCTCTGGGAGTTGGTGATGGACAGGGAAGCCTGGCGTGCTGCAGTTCATGGAGCAAAGAGTCAGACACAACTGAGCAATTGAACTGAACTGAAGAAGTCAGCTCATAAACAATTCAAGGGTGGAGTGTCATCCTCCAGGAAGTAGCGTTTGTTGCAAACCAGTGACACATGTGGCTCTGTGTCCCCAGTGGGCAAGTATGTGGGAACCGAGGGTGGAAACAGGAGTGGCCCAGCCTGCCCACCTTTTGGGTGCCCAGTTGGTGGCCTTGTACCTTCTGTCCCTGTAACTTTGAGACACTGAGACATGTTATGAGGACCTCATTTCAAAGGGGAAATAATTGCATTTGGGTCCCATTATGGGCTTGCCAAGGGGCTCAGTCATTAAAGAATCCACCAGCCAATGCAGGAGATGTAAGAAACGTGGGTTTGATTTCCTTGGTTCGGGAAGTTCCCCTGGAGAAGGGAGTGGCCATCCGCCTCAGTATCATTGACTTAAAATTTTCCATGAATATAGGAGGCTACAGTCTGTGGAGTCACAGAGAGCTGGACATGACTGAGCACTCGTGCACCTCTCCACTACAGTTGCTAGCCAGGCACTTTGGGTTCCTCATGCTGAGGGGCAAGCAGGTGGGAGAGGCGTCAGCATCTGGTGGAGGTCATGAGAGCTGATCGCCCAGTAAAGGCAGCTCTTCAGGGGCTTGAAGGACGCAGTGCTCTGTGGCTGGCTCTCCCACTGCTCCTGGAATCCTGTGAGCACCCTGTGGTTCAGCCTGTGCTAACCTGCTGTGATGACACACGCTAGGCTGGCCCGGGACCCGAGCTGCTCCCATGGGTAATATGCCAAATGCTGGTCATATGACTGAGGCTGTCTTAGTCACCTACCCACCAGCCAAACCGCCAGCTGAGTGCAGTGTGGGCATGAGCAAACCAGAAGAGACAGCTGAGTGGTTCAGACCTCAGACTCACAACTAGATAAATGATCAGCTTTCTAAGTACCTAAGTTCTAGAGTAGTTTGTTACAGAGCCAGAGGGTAGAAACAAGAAATATCTCGCAAGCAGAAGGGTTTTAGGAACCAGGATACTGGATCATTTCTTCTTCTCAAACACCACAAAATCCAAAGATCACTCTGAGAAAAATAGACATTTATCAATGACTAGACTTTCTGAATAAAATCATTTTCTGGTGACTTGACTGGGGGCCATGAGTGAAGCTTGGGGATGTTCTTTCTATTTTGTGTTAGGCTTATTCTGAAGCCATGCTCTTGTGTCTTATCCTCCGGTTCTAGCTTTGGTTCCGGTTGAAATTCTTGACCTTATCACATAGTTCTGCTCCTGTGAGCTCTAGTGCAAAAGTGTTACAGACAGAAGTAAGGTGGTGTGATTATAGCCTTATGTTTTATGGCACTTACTTGAAAAGTAGCTCTTGTACCCATTGTGTGAGTATGATCTATATGGCTTTTATTTTCTTTTATTGCCTTATCGCACTGACTAGAACTTTCAGCACTATGTTGATAAAAGAAGTAAGGGTGGACATCCTTGATTTGTTCCTGAGCTTCTCGTGAAAGCATTCCATATTTCATTATTAAGGGTAATGTCAGCTGTGGGGTTTTGAGTAGACGTACTCTATCAAGTTAAAGACGTTTCCCTCAATCTCTATTTTTCTAAGTGTTTATATCATGCATGGGAGTTAAATTTTGTCAATAGCCTTTTCTGCACCTGATGATATGCTATATGATTTTTTTCTTTAAGCCTTTTAATGTGGCAGATTACATTGATTTTCAAATGTTGAACCAGCCTTGCATATGTGGAATCCATCCCATTTGGCTATGGTGTATAATTCTTCTTACATATTTTTTTGGATTCAATTTGTAAGTATTTTACTGAGGTTTTTTTTCGTCTATGTTCATGGGATCTATCAATCTATAGTTTTCCTTTCTTCAAATACCATTACCTGTTTGAGGCATTAGTTTAATGTTGGCCTCATAGAATGAATTAGGAAGTAGTCTCTCGGTTTTCTAGTAGAGACTGTAGAGAGCTGGTATCATTTTTTCCTTGAATGTTTGGTAGAATTTACCAGTAAAACAGCCTGGGTGTAGCACTTTTATATTTTGAAGATTATTGTCTAAAGATTATTAATTTAATTTCTTTAATAGGTATAGGGCTATTCAGATAATTTACTATTTCTTGTGTAGATTTTGTATATTCTGTCTCTAAAGGGAATGTTCCGTTTTATCTAAGTTACCAAATGGGTGGGCACAGAGTTGTTCATAGTACTTCCTTTTATTGTTCATCTGATTAGTAGTGACTTGTCTGTCTTACTACGTTGCCTCTTTTCTGATCTTTGGCTAAAGAGAGCAGGCTTTTGCTCAACTTTTATTTGTCTACATCCATCAGCATTTTTGAGTTTGTAACTTCTTCAGATTCAAGTCTGGGATATACAGGGCTAACCCCCACCCCCAGAAAACCCAAAAAGCTTATCATAGTCCCATTTCTAGAGCCTGAAGTCCAGTAGCCAGACGGCTTTCTTCCATCTTTCAGAGTCTCTTTATGTTTGCTTTGTATGTATAATGTACACATTTCTTAGTTGTAATTAGCAGAAGGAATAGGGAAAAAATGTCTACTCCATTTTCCTGAAAGAGGTCCCAAGAACATTTTTATATTGTTAAGTGATTGAAAAAGAGCAAAAGAAGAATAAAATTTCATGACACATGAGAACCACATGAAAGTCCACCTTCAGTGTCTGTAAATAAAGTTTTAATTCTACATGGCTGCTTCTGTGCTAGGGTGGCTAGGGGTTAGTAGTTACATCAAAGGCTGTTATGGTTCAAAGCCCTAAAATATTTATTATCTGATCCTTTATAAAAGCTTTCTAACCCCTGGATCACATAACAGAATGAGTTACTAGAACTTTATCAACAGAGTTGAGTAGAATACCTGCTCAATCAACATGAAAATAATTAAGGATGTATAAATTCATATAGACTGTCTTCAGGTTTAGGCCCTGGTAAATACAGATTTGGTTGAAATTTTGGTTAGGAAAGATGATACTTTGACTGAAGGTTACCTGCCCTCCTGCTCTTAGTATCTGTATCTTTCATATACTTATTATTGTATGATACTTAATTCAACAGTTCTAAGAAGTATTTTCCTCTATATTTTAACATCTCCGATGTGACTTGCAATCAATACCTTGTCATAGTTTAATTGGTAGCATTTTTCCTTCTTAGTGATATGTGAAAGAATGATTGTTTAGTTGCTAAGTCATGTCCGACACTTGGACCCCATGGACTGTAGCTCGCCAGGCTCCTCTGTCCATGGAATTCTCCAGGCAAGAATACCAGAGTGGGTAGCCATTCCCTTCTCCGGGGGATCTTTCTGATCCAGAGATCAAGCCCTCCCTTGTCTCCTGCATCAGCAGGCAGAGCCACCAAAAGAAGGATGCACCTCACAAATGATGATGTCTTGGTTTTAATGAGATATGTAGTTGATCAGGAACAGTCACAAATACATCTTTGTTCAGTTAAGCATGTATACATTTTTGAGTAGACAAAAGCTACTCAGGTTATATTAACTTTTCCTTAAACGTTGACCTCAGGGTCACCCCCTTTTTTTAAAAAAATTTCTTTTTAGTGCCAAACCTTTTTCACTCAGAATTTTTCCAGGTAAATGTTTTTCTAGCAAAGTCTGGTACTGCTGCTGCTGCTGCTAAGTTGCTTCAGTCGTGTCCGACTCTGTGCGACCCCATAGATGGCAGCCCAACAGGCTCCTCTGTCCCTGGGATTCTCCAGGCAAGAACACTGGAGTGAGTTGCCAGGTGCCATTTCCTTCTCCAGTGCATGAAAGTGAAAAGGGAAAGTGAAGTTGCTCAGTCATCTCTGACTCTTCGTGACCCCGTGGACTGCAACCTACCAGGCTCCTCTGTCCGTGGGATTCTCCAGGCAAGAGTACTGGGGTGGGGTGCCATTGCCTTCGAATAGTCTTAAATACTTCTACTGTCAGAATAGTCCCCTCAAAACTTGAATGTTTACAAAATGTTTTCTAGTTATGCTCATAGACAACTGTTGTGTATTGGTAACTTCTATTGGCATATTGGAATTGTATAAACAAGGTTGACATTGTTGAAACGTTGATCCATTCTAATCCTGAGAGTCCTAAACAGCGAGCACAAAATTAATTTTGAAAGGCATATTGCAAGAAGGAAAAAAAGGAAAACAAACCCCAAACCAAGGGTACTATTTCCCACTTATCTAACCTTTCAAGGGCACTTAGCAGTTAGAAGATGATGATAAGTACAGACAGATTTCCTGATTAGAAGGTTCATTAGTAAGAAGGAACAGAATACTAATCACAAGACTTTCATTTGCACTGACAAGGTCTGACCTAGCTAGCATTCATCAGTGACAGTGGAATTGCTCCCTGGTGGTATCAACCCCAGGCAAAGCAGAGAAAACATGTTCTTCATGGAGGAATTCATCAAAAGTAAGCAGAGCTGTACCACACACCATTGCTTTCAGGGGCTCCCCAGAGGGTAGCCAGCATCTTCTCTGAATCAGTTTGCTTGGTCTGTAAAATGCAAAATGCTCAGGGGAAGTGTGCATGTTAAAGAAAAACAGCTTAAACTTTGGAACCTGAGAACAACAATCATCACACAAACCTGCACCTTAAATATTAATAATCTAGTTGACCACGCATAGGTGCTTTGGTCAATGCTGAGCCTATGAGCCCAGGAGAGCCCAGGAGAGCCTATGCTGCTGCTAACTACGTAGTAATTATAAATGTGATAAGTTCTTGTGAGTGTGGCCATTTTTAAATCTTGTGACCTGACACCAAAAGGTTACCACGTTAGTAGAAATCAAAAATTGCATGTTTTAAGCCTGCAAAGATATTTGCACATTTTGATTATAAATGTATATTAAAATGCTCTTTTTCCAAACATCACAATTTTCAATAAAATATGCCCTAATCATGTAAAAGCATTTTATGAAGAATAATTAAGTTCCCAGGTTTGGTCTGTGAAGTATAAAACCAAGCACCACCAATTTTCCCATTGGCAGAAATCTTACTGCTAATTTGTTACAAGATGAGCAAATGAAACGATTAGAAATTAGACAAAACATACCTGAGTGGAAAGCATCCAGGCTCTGGAGTCAGACAAACCTGATTTTGAATTTTTTAAATTAACCACTCTGGGCCTTAGTTTCCTTATCTATGAAGTAAGGCAATACTACATAACATACAGGGTCAGGATAAGTGTTAGATAATTGGTTCTTATTGGAACCAACTCTAAATTGTGTAGTAAATATTTTAAGTACAAAAAAAAAAAAAAAAGAAAAAGCCTACCAAAAGGAAAGAGCTGAGTGAAACAGGTGAGAGCCTCCTGGAGGTGAGACTTGGACTAAGCCTTAAAAATTCTCTCTCATAATAGTAACATTTTTATTACATTACATTTTAATGTTTCTGAAGTTGATGTTAAAGTAAATGGTGAAAAACAGCAGGTAAAGGATTAAATTATGGTATAGTTAGGATTGCCTATGTCTTTGCCAAGTCATGAGATCCCACAGCTACGTTAATTTTAATGTTAATTTGTATCATTATTTTGATTGAAATGTCTTCATTAAAGACAATTATTAATTAAACAACAAACAGTATTAAAACAAAATATTACTTTTTTAAAGCAAACTGTGATTAAAGGCCACAGATAAAGCTGGTTTCTCAGAGTAGATCATGAAATTTTTTGTTAACCTAATTTTTAAATTGGTACTATAACTATAAATTTCAGAATTAAGAAAGATTAGATACACCCTGCTGTATTTAAAATGGATCACCAACAAGGACCTACTGTATAGCACGTGGAACTCTACTCAATGTCATGCCTGGATGGGAGGAGAATTGGGGGGAGAATGGATACATGTATATGCATGGCTGAGTTATTTATTTTGTGAATGGTGCCTGTACGGAGTTTTGAAAATTTCAGAGTGAAGGAGAGCAAGAAATATGATTAGATAGCAGAGCAATGTAAACTACCAGTTCTTTGAGTGCTGTGGATTGATAATTGACAATGTGGTAGAAAATAGTGCAGAAGTGTTAAAAGTAATGTGTAGTATTTATGAAGGTCAACGTTCTGAGTACGAGGTTTTATTTCCTGCACTCTGGAGTGTTGGGAGCTTTCAGAAAGGGCATCACAAGATTTTTCAGATAAAATAAAGCTAGTGGTGTGATAGATGTAGGCAGTTGAAACAGTGAGGTCAGCGAAGACCGATGTTTCGGGGAACAGGTAGAAAGCCAGGATCTAAATTCAGGGAGATCAACCAAGGTGAGAAAAGCAGACTCAATGCTCTGGCATTCTAAATAGCAAAGTCCAGACTGGAAGAACCATCAAGAGTGGAGCTGGTAAAGGTAGTTGGTGAATGTTAATCCCAGGGAGTGAGCTATGAGGTCTCTTGCCTGTGTGTACCCTGTACTGAGTGTTTGGAGGCACTGGAAATATTTATGGCTAAGATGAGTCCCTTGGACTGCAAGGAGATCCAGCCAGTCCATTCTGAAGGAGATCAGCCCTGGGGTTTCTTTGGAGGGAATGATGCTGAAGCTGAAATTCCAGTACTTTGGCCACCTCATGTGAAGAGTTGACTCATTGGAAAAGACTCTGATGCTGGGAGGGATTGAGGGCAGGAGGAGAAGGGGACGACAGAGGATGAGATGGCTGGATGGCATCACGTGAGTCTGAGTGAACTCTGGGAGTTGGTGATGGACAGGGAGTCCTGGCGTGCTGCAATTCATGGGGTCACAAAGAGTCGGACACGACTGAGCGACTGAACTGAACTGATACCGCCTTCCATAATGGCTGTATCAATTTACATTCCCACCAACAGTGCAAGAGCATTCCCTTTTCTCCACACCTTCTCCAGCATTTATTGTTTCTAGACTTTTTGATGATGGCCATTCTGACCAGTGTGAGAAAAAATCTCATCATAGTTTTGATTTGCATTTCTCTAATAATGAGCGGTGTTCAGCATCTTTTCATGTGTGTGTTAGCCGTCTGTATGTCTTCTTTGGAGAAATGTCTGTTTAGGTCTTTTTCCCACTTTCTGATAGGGCAAAACTCCTTCCTTTTTTCTTTATTAATCTTTTCATACGAGAAGAGAAACTAGTATTTTCCATAAAACTCCCTGACTTGATGCTTTGTGGACATTCCGTTACTCTCCCCTTACAGATCTTATTTTGGAGGGTTGCCCGATGTAAATTATACCAGTTCAGCAATATTAGTGGCATAGAGACAGGGCTGTGTGGTTCTGGCAGAGAAAGATTTTCTCTGTTCATTCCTGTGTTTGGTGATGTTCCGTTACTGGACACTAGCTTTCCTTAGTTGAACTGACTTTTTAATTAGTTACGTGTTTTTGGCTGTGCTGGGTCTTCTCTGGTTGCGGTTCTTGAGCTTCTCGTGGTGGCTTCTCCTGCTGCCCAGCACAGACTCCAGGTGTGCAGGCTTCAGTAGCTGAGGCGTGTGGGCTCAGTAGTTGTGGTTCCTGGGCTCTAGAGCAGAGGCCCAATAGTTGTGACTCATGGGCTTAGTTATTCCACAGCATGTGGAATGTTCCAGGACCAGGGATCGAACCCGTGTCTCCTGAATTGCAGGTGGATTCTTTACCACCAAGCCACTAGGGAAAGCCCCAAACTGACTTTTGTACCAGCCTCCATTAGGGGCACCTCCTTTGTGGGAAAGCAGCTTTTCGCATCAGGGAAGAGCCCCCTACTTAGTAAGAAGTACTTCCTCGCCATGTTATTTTCTGTATGATAAGGTTTTTCTTTCCCTTGATTCTCCTGATGAGCTTCTCTAAGTGCCCCTGATAGAAAGGTCTTCAAGCAGAGTGATTTCCATCTATTCTCCAATCTGTCCACTTGGTAGCCCTCACCTCTCTACCAGTAATTAAAGAAATTCATAAAATATGTAAATAACTACATTTACTGGACAATTGAAACAGACATTGTGCTGCTTTTCATACTTTATTTGATCTGAAGAAATAGTCCAGTGTTGAGAACATGGACCCTGTGTACAGACTATCTGGTTTCCAGTCACAGCTCTGCACTCACAGCAGTGGAACCTCATGTAATTTACTTAACTTCGCTCCCTGTGGTTTCCTTATCTGTAAAATGCTGTTGTGAAGACTTAAATAAATGAATAATATCAGGTGCTTAGAACAATGCTGAGCACATAGGAAACACTACAGACGTGTTTGTTTTCATCCTTGTTGCAGAGGGCTGGGACTGGCTGTTATTTGATTTTTACAGCAGATCTGTAAGTATCTGTTTAAAAAGAAACAGGTTCAGAGATGTTAAGCTTGCACAATGTCATGTAATTGCCTGGAACACAGTACTCATTAAAGACACATTTAGTAAATGAAGTTATAGAGAACGGAGTTAGAGACAGGACTGGCTGTGCTTTTAATCTCTGTTCCTCAAAATATCTCTTTTAACCATTTCCTGCCAATTAAGATCACTTTCTCCGGAATGGAAGTTGTTTGTTTGAGTCTCCCTGGCTTCTTTTATTATTGTCTTCAAAACATTCTGTTAAAAATTCCTTGTAATTTGTCTCTTAGACCTAGCCTCCTTCCTAAGTCTTCAGTGTAATATGGAGGTTTCCAGCATTTTAACGGTGGTTGTTTTTTTTTTTTTAAATCATTTTCAATTGGTATTGTGGTGTTGGGAAGAAGGAAGGTTTTAGACTATCTGCTTATTGCCAGTTTACCCGGTTTTCTCTCGTGGTGATCTTTTTCTCTATTCTGGATTATTATCTGTCCCCAGAACTTGAGCTAGGTTAATATCTAGAAACAGAAATATTTTTCAGTGATGCTGATGATTTACTGCTGGTTGAAGAATCTTTCTGAATACAGCTCATACTGGACCTAGCCATCCAGTTTGCTCATACCTGAGTTCAAACATTAGCAAACTTTTTTCAGTAAAAAGCTAGGTCATGAACAGTTCTGGTTTTGTGGACCATACAGTCTGTGTTGTAAATGCTCTCTTCTGCATGGTGCTGTGAATGCACTCAGCCATAGACAGCATGTATGTGCCCCAATAAAACTTTTATTTATGGACACAGAAATTTGAAGTGTATATACTTTTTACATTTTTTTTAAAATTTATTTTTACTTTATTTTGCTTTACAATACTGTATTGGTTTTGCCATACATTGACATGAATCTGCCACGGGTGTACATGAGTTCCCAATCCTGAACCCCCCTCCCACCTCCCACCCCATATCATCTCTCAAGGGCTTCCTCGGTGGCTCAGTGGTAAAGAATCTATCTACAACGCACAGGAAACTTTTTATATCTTATATGTTAGATACTATTCTGTTAAAAATGTTCAACTATTTGAAAATGTAAAAATCCCATCTTAGCTTGTAGGTGACATAAACATAGGCAGCTGTTGAGAATTGCTCTACAGACCATAATTTGTCCCCTTCCCGTTATTCTGCTTCAAATTCCCACAGTCCCTTTTATCCAGATGATTCCACTTTATTCATTGTGCCACAGCTGGAATTATCATCCTTAAATTTAAACTGCTCATCTGATTATATTTCTCCCTTACTTATGATCCTTCATTGACCCTCCAGACTCCTTGGCACCACGTTCCAGGTCACAAAATCTGCAGCATCTTCTCTTCCAGACATACCTTTCAGTGTCCCTTCTGAGCTTAAAATGGCACCTCTTTTCATGAAGTTGTCTCTGAATTTTCAGGCCGAATTAATCACTTTTTCATCCCTACTTTCACAGTACTTTGGATGTGTTTTAAAATATTTATCTCATTATGTTATAATTCATTGTATTCGTGGTTGTATACACTCATCTTTTTTTTTTTTATACTCATCTAAATATGGGCTCTTAACATAAGTAATTAGATGAATTTATCTTTGTTTTTCCAAAACCTGGTTTATGCTTGGGACTGACAAATGATTTTGTTGACAAATGACAACAAAGGAATTTAGATTTGAGTGCTCACATCTGCCATATATCACATGAAATGAGTTTTGGAAAAAACCTAACATTTTTGGGAGGAAAATAGTATATGGGGTGTATCTTTTTGCAAAGCAGAGATTCACTTGGTAAAGTAAAATCACCCTTAAATTAATTTGTTTTGGATTTTTTCTTAATGGATTTGAATTTTTAAGGCTATAACTACATTTTCTAAAACTATCAAGTTTTAAGAGAATTAACAACTCTTTGTGTTGAGAGCGTCTATTACCACTTGTAGATAAGCCCAGTGAGGTTGCAACTATAACTCTGAGATTTGGGGGATTTTTTTCAGTCCTAAGCACTTGGGTGTAGAAATAATCTTAGAGCTCATTCCAAATGTCCTAGGGATGCAAATGGTGAAAAAGGTTTGGGAAGCTATGGATCCAGACTATGGACCAGCTCTGGATCTGAACTTCCACTCTGTACTCTTCAGCCTCCCAATTCACACATCCCTTCTCTTCTCCCTAGGGAAGCATTGGATTGGCCAAAAAGTTCATTTGGGTTTTTCCATGAGATGTTACAGAAAAACCTGGATGAACTTTTTGGCCAACCCAAGAAATACAAGTATTTATAGATATAAGAATAATTATTGGGAAGAAAGCTGCAGCACATATATTTGATTAAAAAAAAAAAAACTTCCTGGAGACTCTGCAGGCTCAGGAACCTTACAGTTATTCACCTGGGATGGTACCCAGGCCCCTTGAAGACCAGGGTTAGTGAATGACTCCCTCTGTATGATTTTTCCCTCCCTTCTAAGCAATGCACACAAAAGTCTATGGAATCACTATTTATAGCAAGATAGAAGAAAGAAATACTGTAGGGTGCTGAAAGTTTCAGTCCACTAGGGATTTTAGGAATTAATATTGATGTCAGTGGTGAGCTTGTCAGAATTGCTCATGTCCTATTCTTAGCAGTGTCACAGTGACTCATGATGTGAATAGAATTTTTTTTTTTCCATACTGTCTCTTCTTCTCAATTCCCAGGCTCTGTTGCTATTTCTACTTTTCTGTGGTGGTGATAATTGAATGAGGACAGGGAGCAAAGGGGCCTCATCTGTTTTAATTTCTGAGTAGGGACTTAGATTAACTAGAATCAGGACTGCAACCTGAATTCAGGAAACCATTTTTAAAAATATATATTGAATCATATATTCCACTATAATCAAAATACACTGAATCACTTGGCTGCACATCAGAAACTAATATATTATAAATCAACTACAATAAAAAGATGTCTTTATATATCATTATAAAATATAATAATTTCTAAAGGCAATTATAGAATTTGAATAAAGTAAGTTCATATATGCCAATAAATTAAATAATTGCCTTTATCTTATTATGTGACTTCGGAAGTTTGTGTTTTCTCCACAATTCTAGAAAATATCTCTCAATTAAGCTTTGCAGAACTCAGTAACACAAATTTTAATATATCCAGCAATTTCGTGATGGGCCTTCTCTTCAATGGGGAGTAATTTTTTTCACGTGTGACTAGGTACTGGATTTAGTCATTGGATTTTGTGGTAGTTTAAATTTAAAAGCTCTTAAGGATACTCAGCCTTGCCATGGCTTCTTGATGACTATTTCTCTTTAGGTTTATAATGGGCATCTGCCTCTTTTGGTGGCCTGCATCCATTTCGCCTTCATTTGACAGCAGCATCCTCATCCTGAATTCCTTTGGAGAAATTGTCAATTTTCGATTTGGGGTAGCTTGGTAGTGCCACATGGCAAATCCAGGTGCACTGCCCAGCCTTACTTTGGTAGAGCACCAGGTTCTGTCTTCCTTGACTTTGACAGAATGGGGAAATCATTAGAATTCATTTGTGTGAGTAGTATTATCCTGATGAAGTTAAGCTGTTCTTATTGTCATGATGAGGCATCACCATGGTTTTACTCAGGTTATTCCAACCTGTTCTCCTAAATTCTCATCTATCCTTTGAGGGGTTAAGTATTCTGCCAATAATTTCCTCTAGGTTACCTGTTACTTATAACATATGTATTCTAAGCTCTTAGATGAGGATCTAGCCAAGGAAAATATTTACTGACTCATTACCCATCACGGTTGAGAGCCTGGTTGTAAATGAACAACGTAATTGTAAGGAAGTGCCCACGTCAAATGGGCCTGGATTAATGGAGAACCAAGGATCCTTTCACCTGTCAGTCAATTGCTTTGCTCTGGCCATCTCAGCTATTCACTGGGCAACTTGAAAGTATAGACTCAGGCCCAAGGAGCTGCAGACATTTCTGCCAAAGCATTACAAGTAGGGAACAAGAGTTAGTCTTGTTGCCTTAGAGTGTTTTCTCATATGACTGTGAAGCTTATTCTTTCAGCTTAATTCCTCTTACTCTTTTCAGCACATTTGAGCTTCTGCCTGGTATTGCTGATTTGTCTCACTTTACCACTTTGTGCCTGAGTCCCTGTTTTGAACAGAGTCCATGGGTTTGGGGCCCTGAACACCCTAAGTAGTTCAGTACAGTTGCTCAGTTGTGTCTGACTCTTTGTGACCCCATGGACTGCAGCACGCCAGGCTTCCCTGTCCATCACCAACTCCTGGAGCTTGCTCAAACTCATGTCCATTGAGTCAGTAATGCCGTCCAACCATCTCATCTTCTGTCATCCCCTTCTCCTCCTGCCTTCAATCTTTGCTAGCATCAGGGTCTTATTAGTTAGTTCTTCGCATCAGGTGGCCAAAGTATTGGAGTTTCAGCTTCAGCATCAGTCCTTCCAATGAATATTCGGGACTGATTTCCTTTAGGATGGACTGATTGGGTCTCCCTGCAGTCCACAGGACTCTCGAGAGTCTTCTCCAGCACCATAGTTCAAAAGCATCAGTTCTTTGGTGCTCAGCTTTCTTTATCGCCCAGCTGTCACATCCATACATGACCACTGGAAAAACCATAGCCTAGACTAGATGGACCATTGTTGGCAAAGTAATGTCTCTGCTTTTTACCTAAGTAGATCATGTCAGAAGGCTCCTCACTGAGGTCTAGTCCAGTGCCTCACGGCATGGCTGCTGGCTGAATTCTGTTCTGAACAGAGCAACTTGGAACATCCTAACTCTGGGCATGAGTCCTTACTTAGCTCCACTGTTGCACCAGACAATCTGCCATGTAAGCTTGTGAAAGCATCGGTTCTGCCGTGTGCTTTATTTATATCCTATCCATTTCCTCCTGTGTGTGTGTGTGTGTGTGTGCACATATGTGTGCATACATGTATGCTTTTCCTAGCAAGAGTTTTATGTGTAAAATTTTTTAAAAAATTTTGTATTCTTTTAAATTTCACCATTGACTAACCTTTAAACTAAAAAATAGTTTCATGTATCTTTGACTCCACTGACATCCGAGTTTGCAAAGCCATAAACCTGAATCATTCTTCATGCCTCCCTGTCCCACACTCTTCACTCTCAGTCAATAAGTAAGTCCTGCTAGTCTTTCTTTTCTCCCACTTCTTCTTTGAAACGTATTCCAACACTTTAAACTATAACACTCCTGCATAGTGAGAGAAAGACTAATACTCATTGTAGATGTACAGACTTCTTAAGATTTGAGAATAAGTGACAGGGATTTTTTACTTTATATTGTTTAATCTGTTTTCTCAACCATAAAATGGTGCAATAATATTTTCTAATCTGAGTTGTTAGGAAGTTGAGAGTATAAAATGCTCCATATATTGAAAAATAGCTTATAAAATATAATTGTTACCTGGAAATTACATGGATATCCTTAAAAAAATTTTTTTTATTGGAGTATAGTTGATTTAGTGTTTCCTGAATTGATTCTTCCTCTCTGAAAGTCTCCAGGGCTTCCCTAGTGGCTCAGATGGTAAAGAATCTGCCTGCATGCAGGAGACAAGGCTTCAATCCCTAGATCGGGAGATCCCCTGGAGAAGAGAATGGCAACTCACTCCAGTATTCTTGCCTGGGAAATCCCATGGGCGAAGGAGCCTGGCGGGCTGCAGTCATGGGATTGCAAAGCGTCAGACATGACTGAGCAACTGAGCACGCAGCTTATGAAAGTGTAACTATTATCTGGAAATTATGTGGCTATACTTCTTTTTATTGGAGTAGAGTTGATTTAGTGTGTCTTGAATGGATTCTTCCTCTCTGAAAGTCTTCAGCCTCCTGGTTTGGACCCTGTATCCCTGATGGGAAGCTTTTGCTCACCTCCAACTTTGAACTGTTCCCTTGCAAAGCCATCCGCCTCCCAGAGTTGTTCTCACTTTATGTATCATGCTTATATACCACCTGAAATGTATTTACTACATATTTATTACCTCAAAGACAAATAACAGCACCAGAACTTAATATCCACTGAAATTTTTTTTTTTTCTCTCTCTCAAATTACCCCCATTTCTGCCCGCTATAGCTAAATTAAGATTAATTTGTTTGGAAAATGAGTCCGGTTTCAATAAACTTGGTCTGATTATTTATATAAGTATAATTAATCCTATAGATTCTTTTAAGTTGAATGCCCTGAATTTCTCATCAGGAACCTGAGATTAAACTTTGAGAGGCCTATAAAGGCCAGGAAAGCAATGCCAAGGACTTGCCATCAAATTCACCTGTAGTACCTATAGATTTGGGTGAATGCCTCTCTTCTCAATGTCCCCAAAATATTTTGACATTCCTGTACCTACCAGGAGTGGCCTTACTTATTTACCTGGTAAGGCTGCTGGGAACCTTGTAGGCAAGGTAGCAAGGTGTTTTTCCAGGGGAATTTATGGCTCCATAAGGTCCACTTTAGTTCTTTAAAACTGTCTGGTCATATATGATTCTATGCATATTCTCACATATGACCTTCCAGTCAAAGTCAGTGTTTCTAGCTGTGTCCTATTACAAGAACAGATTCTTATGAAAACTTATGCAAACAGTTTTATTGCTATAAAAATAAGAATACTAAGAGTTTCCAAATTCTGGGATGATCAGGTAGAAAGAAAAGACCAGTGATTCAATTTGCTTCAGTTCAGTTCAGTCTCTCAGTCGTGTCCAACTCTTTGCAACCCGATGAACCACAGCACACCAGGCCTCCCTGTCCATCACCAACTCGCAGAGTTCACCCAAACCCATGTCCATCAAGTCGGTGGTGCCATCCAGCCATCTTATCCTCTGTCGTCCCCTTCTCCTCCTGCCCCCAATCCCTTCCAGCATCAGAGTCTTTTCCAATGAGTCCACTCTTCGCATGAGGTGGCCAAAGTATTGGAGTTTCAACCTCAGTATCAGTCCTTCCAATGAACACTCAGGACTGGTCTCCTTTAGGACTTGTTGGATCTCCTTGCAGTCCAAGGGACTCTCAAGAGTCTTCTCCAGCACCACAATTCAAAAGCATCAATTCTTCGGTGCTCAGCTTTCTTCACAGTCCAACTCTCATATCCATACATGACCACTGGAAAAACCATAGCCTTGACTAGACGGACCTTTGTTGGCAAAGTAATATCTTTGCTTTTGAATATGCTATCTAGGTTGGTCAAAGCTTTCCTTCCAAGGAGTAAGTGTCTTTTAATTTCATGGCTGCAACCACCATCTGCAGTGATTTTGGAGCCCCCCAAAATAAAGTCTGACACTGTTTCCACTGTTCCCCCATCAATTTCCCATGAAGTGATGGGACCAGATGCCATGATCTTCTTTTCTGAATGTTGCTCTTTAAGCTAACTTTTTCACTCTCCTCTTTCACTTTCGTCAAGAGGCTTTTTAGTTCCTCTTCACTTTCTGCCATAAGGGTGGTGTCATCTGCATATCTGAGGTTATTGATATTTCTCCTGGCAATCTTGATTCCAGCTTGTGCTTCTTCCAGCCCAGCAGTTCTCATGAGGTACTCTGCATATAAGCTAAATAAGCAGGGTGACAATATACAGCCTTGCCGTACTCCTTTTCCTATTTGGAACCAGTCTGTTGTTCCATGTCCAGTTCTAACTGTTGCTTCCTGACCTGCATATGGGTTTCTCAAGAGGCAGGTCAGGTGCTCTGGTATTCCTCTCTCTTTCAGAATTCTCCACAGTTTACTGTGATCCACTATGCTTTGGCATAGTCAATAAAGCAGAAATAGATGTTTTCCTGGAACTCTCTTTTTTGATGATCCAGCAGATGTTGGCAATTTGATCTCTGGTTCCTCTGCCTTATCTAAAACCAGCTTGAATATCAGGAAGTTCACAGTTCACATA
Source organism: Ovis canadensis (assembly GCF_042477335.2). NCBI lineage: Eukaryota > Metazoa > Chordata > Mammalia > Artiodactyla > Bovidae > Ovis > Ovis canadensis. The sequence continues at coordinate 87,035,343 of NC_091256.1, forward strand.
TTGCTGAAGCCTGGCTTGGAGAATTTTAAGCATTACTTTACTAGCGTGTGAGATGAGTGCAATTGTGCAGTAGTTTGAGCATTCTTTGGCATTGCCTTTCTTTGGGATTGGAATGAAAACTGACCTTTTCCAGTCGTGTGGCCAGTGCTGAGTTTTCCAAATTTGCTGGCATATTGAGTGCAGCACTTTCACAGTGCCATCTTTCAGGATTTGAAATAGCTCAACTGGAGTTATTCCATCATCTCCACTAGCTTTGTTTGTAGTGATGATTTCTAAGGCCCACTTGACTTCACATTCCAGGATGTCTGGCTCTAGGTGAGTGATCACACCATCGTGATTATCTGGGTCGTGAAGATCTGTTTTGTGTAGTTCTTCTGTGTGTTCTTGCCACCTCTTCTTAATATCTTCTGCTTCTGTTAGGTCCATACCATTTCTGTCCTTTATTGAGCCCATCTTTGCATGAAATGTTCCCTTGGTATCTCTGCTTTTCTTGAAAAGATCTCTAATCTTTCCCATTCTGTTCTTTTCCTCTATTTCTTTGCATTGATCTCTGAGGAAGGCTTTCTTATTTGCTTACAAAGGTGTAATTTATCAAATTGCTGTAAAGTCAGAATTAGCTTAAACGAAAAGATTTCCTTATATCTAGAAAACAAAGATTAAAGTCAATAATATTTCAGACAAAAAGTCATGAATTTTTTTTGATCTTGATCTTTTGTTAACAGTTCGTGAAGCCAGCAGGTTTTTCATTAGGATTTATTTGTTTGTTACCAAGTTCTTGCATGTGTGAGTGCTAAGTGGTTTCAATTGTGTCCAGCTGTTGGCAACCCTATGGACTGTAGCCCGCTAGGCTCCTCCGTCGGTGGGATTCTCCAGGCGAAAATACTGGTGTGGGTTGCCATGCCTTCCTCCGAGTGATCTCCCCGACCCAGGGATGGAAGCCGAGTCACTTGCATCTCCTGTGTCAGCAGGCCGATTCTCTATCACTGTAAAGGTACGTGTTGCTATTGTTCAGTCGCCCAGTCATGTCCAGCTCTTTGTGACACCGTGGACTGCAGCATGCTTACAATACCAGATTCCAAACTTACTTTAACTCAGTTCATCGGCAAAGAAATACACATAAGGACAGTGAAACAAAACAAGTTCATGTGCAGATGGGAATTTTATACATGATTTCCAATTTGAAATACACAGGAAATTATTTTGACTATTGGTGATCCATTTAGAAATAAAGTTAGATTTATAAGTTCCACATTCATAAAATTGGATTGTATATGAACATATAAAACAAACCATTTAATAAACATTTTTAAAATTTAAAATAAATATTGGAATAAGATACCAGTAACATCCTATGTGAATAATCTTGTAGCCTTTTCTTCCATAAGATAAAAACAAAAGGGCATAAAAATAAGATAAATAAATGTATGTAAGGCAGATAAACTGTTAAATAAAAATCTAAAAGTTCATAAAGAAAAATCTATAAACAAACCTAAAAGGAGGAAATATTTTCAACACTTACAGCAGACTAAGAATTAACATTCAACTTTATAAAGAAATCACCTAAATAAATAAAAATTTAAGAAAATTAATAGAAAACAAGCAAGATGTGGGTTGGCAAATCACTGAAGAGAAAACACAAATGTTCAAAAGATGCTCAGTTTTCTTAAGTATGAAGGATATGCAAGTTAAATTTTCAAGTTTTGATTATGAATTTTAAAAATCTATACAAAAGTAGAATAATGATGAACCTCCATATACTTAATAACAAGTTTCAGAATTTATCAAAAAATATCCAGTCTTATTTCATATAGCCACTCCCCTCCCCACTGAGATTTAGATATATGTTTTATCATTTGATGTTGTCAATGTTGGGGAAATGTAGAGAAATAAGTTTCTTCACATACAGCTGAGAAAAGTTCAAGTTGGTCACCTTATTCTGTGAAGCATCTGTTGAACTTAAAAGTGAAGATACTCTAAAATTACTGCTTTTAAGCCTTTGCCCTAGGGAAACTCTTATGCATTTGCACAAAAAAGTATGTAAAATGATTATTATTAAATTATTGTTTGCATAGAGAAAATTGGGAACAACATTGATGCCTGAAAATGAAAAAATTAAAATATGGTACATCTATCCTGTGGACTGCTTTACAGCATTAAAAAGTGTGAATCAGAGAGCTGAATGCCGCCTTCTCACTGCCACCCTCCCTGGCCAGGTCCTGGTCCTTTGTGGACCCTGGCTGCCGTAGGCTGGTGGTGGAGCCGCTGTTTCTGGTCTGGAGCTAGTTGAGATGCAGGAGATTCCAGATCTGCATGGATCTGTGCACACAGATGCTGGAGAAGTTCCTTGTATCCAGGTACCAGCTGGATCCTGTAAGCCCTATGGCTCCTGGTGATAAGGCTGAGGGCTATGGGGGTAGAGGGTCCCCAAGAGGGGTGTCCAGAGAGGAGAGCCCAGGGTGGGATTGAGTGTGTGGTCAGCACAGGCACCCAACAGTGAGACCCTCTGGAGACCAAAAAAAAAAAAAAAGTCTGAGTTAGATAGATTTAATAATGTGCAAAAATACCCAAGACATATTGTTGAATGAGAGGAAAAAATTGCATAATAATACACATGCTATAATATCATTTTTTAAACAAAAAAATGAAAAGAAGCCAAATAACTTTTCTATCCATCAATCAATAATCTATATATCTGTCAACCTGTGGCCTAGGATGGTATAAAACAATCTTCACAAACAATAACAATGGTTATTTCTGGAGAAGAGTGTGAGATGGGTACTCATGAAAGATTCTTTAGAGTGTTTTTATAAGAATACATTTATAATTTACTTATATAATTAAATAAATACTGTTATAACAAGAATTAAAAACAGTAGGTTAATAGAACTAGGTTTGGATCTGAGCTGTATTACTTATTGTATGTTTGGCCTGGATCACTCGCTTCTCAAATTGGTATAACTTCATGTACTTTGTGGGGATTCTGTGAGTTTTAAATAAGCTAGTGTCCAGGAGGACTTCTCAGGTAGATCAGAAGTAAAGAATCCACCAGTCAGTGTAGGAGATGCAGGTTTGATCGCTGGGTTGGGAAGATCCCCTGGGGAAGGAAATGGCCATCCAGTCCAGTATTCTTGCCTGGAGAGTCCCATGGACAGAGGAGCTTGGCGGTCTACAGTCCATGGGGTTGCAATGAGTTGGGCACAACTGAGCAACTGAGCACACAGCGCACAGTGTCCAGGAAAGAATCTGCAATCCAGAGCAGGTAACCAGCTGAAGATAACCAGCGCTGTTTGCACTCTATTAAATCAACTTTAAACCTCAGGTAACTGAGTGATGAAGTATTTTTTCTCACTAGATTGCATCTGTTCCCTAGATTCATAAGGGCAGTGACCCTGATGTTGATTCTGGTGTCTGGTATACAATAGGCACTCGATGTTTGTACGTTAATATGGTACCTGTCCTTTCCATCAAAAAGAACTGCTGTCCTCAGTTCCAGAGTTGTATTTCCAGATCCTACCACATATCCTCATCTTGGTTCTGAATAGGTACCTCACCTCAAACTGAACATATTTTAAAACCATACTTATTATGTCTATCTATGCACCTTCATCTTCTCTTATATCCCTTTTATTATGACATCTAGTTTATTGATGAAAAGTCTTCAGGACTTCTTACTGTCACTCCACTGTAGACTTTTTAACTTTGAAAACAAATATTGACCTTTAAGATTTTATTTTCTTCACTTTGTTCCATTTTGCTTATTTTTGATACACTTTAAATATAATATCTCGTAGGGAATCTGTGGGCTTTTCTAAACTCAAGGAGCCATATTTTTTTTTTCTCGTATTTGAAAAATATATACCATGAGTTCTCAGGAATTATATCCTCTCATTTCATTTTCTTCCTTCTTTCTCCTGAAGTGGAACTTTCCACATCTCTTCAGTGTCCATTCCTTGGGACCATCTCTTTATCTCACACTGCTCTATTATGGCTGAGTTCTTCAGGACCATCTGTTTAGCTGAGCATAGTGTCATTCTATCATTTAAGCTGTGAGTTGAATTTTTTATTTCAATGACTATTTTTCAGTTTTAGAATTTATATTTGGTTCACCTTCTAATATGTCTAATAGTTTTTTTATGATGTCTTGTTTTTCGAAACTCATACCTTTTTTTTTCTCTAAAATCTTTAAACAGACATTGTATAGAGTTATCTTAAAGTCTCTTCTGACAGCTCGCTCCCCTTTTCTTTGAGTCTCCTGAGTTGTGCATGTTCCCATTTGTCTTGTTGCCGTCTCTCATGGCAGCGGGCTTCTATTTGATCTGTGGTTTCATACTGTGAGGTCATCTTCAGTAGAGGCTGCCTTCCATGGCCCAGTGCGAACTCTGAGTTTCAGCTTTTCCTCATAATGGATCCCATTTGGCTCTGCTCATGGTGCTGTTTTCCTATTTGCGAACCAGTACTTCTCTCTTTCCCTTTTATTTTTAATAAGATTTTTGGCTTAAAACTTTGCGCCACATATTCAGTTTCAGCTGAGACCTCCCCCTGGTGTAGGTTCACCCTTGGGGCAGGTCTGGGTTCTGTCTCTCACCAGGAGCTCTCTATCCACATTCAAGAGCAGGAGCCCTGCTGCCAGTTTGCATCCCATCGCCAGTGGTGGGAGGGTAGGGGTTGGAATCAGGCCCCGACATGAAGCCAAGAGATTTCTGTCCCAAATGGACATTCCCCTTCCTTTTTAGAGCTCACCTGTATATTTTTACAAAAGCTACTGTTTGTCCAAATGCATATATTGCAGTGTGTTTGACTTGGAAGAGAGTGTTTGCTGCTTGTTTGGAAGCCTTGTTTACATTCTTCGTTTCTATGGGTGCATTACTATTAGCCCAATGCCCAAGCTGGGAAACTTACAGCTTTTCTGGGGCCGTAGTCTCTAACACTAGCTCTTTAGATCTGTCTGGTTTAGTTCTTTATTTAATTCTTTAAATAAATCTGTCTGATTTTATTCTTTTTCTTTTTTTTTGCTGTCTCCACTGTCTAATGCAGTTTGGGCCCCCTCAGCTCTCTTGGGCGCTATGACAATGTCCTTTTCTCTGCTTTCCATGCTTCTCACCTGCCCTCTTTCAGTCATTGCCACATGACCATTGGAGTTATTTTTCCAAATGCAAAATCTCATTATGTTGATTCTATGTTTAAACCTATTGTTTCCTTTCTTCATATTGGAAGTTAAACTACCTTGATTTTACTGAGTTTTATGCACTGACATTGCCATGTTCACACTCATATTTCTGCAAAGTCAGAATATATTCACTTCCTAGATCTGCCCATCCACTTTATGCCTCTATTCCCAAACATATGCCCTTTTCCTGAAACGCCCTTAAAATACTACTTTCCTTCTATTTATTTGTTGTAATCATACTTGAAAATTCAGCTTAAGTATTGCTTCTTTTGTGAAGATTTCCTAAGTAACCCCAAATCTGATGCATAGTCAGACATCCTTTGTGTAATTGTTTATCCAACCACTTATTATCTTTAATACTAATGCTTTTCAGCCCTAATTTTCTCTTTAGTTGTGACACTCATAACGCTTTATGGAATGTTTTCTAGTGCTATCAGATTCTATGCCTGGAGCCCTTCACTTCCTCTCCAGTCTATCAGGTGGTCTTATACAGTGCCACTCACTTAGCCTTGAGGTCCATGAGAGCCACGGTGGAGCCCTTTTTAAAACTGATTTTATTTGTGAGAGCAGTTGTAGGTTTACCGTAAGACGGACAGCAAGGCACAGGGACTCCTGTGTACACCCTGCATCCCCACATACAGTCTCCCCATTATCAGCATATCTTACTAGATGGTACATTTTTTACCAAAATAAACCTGAATCAACAAATCAGAATCACCCAAAGTCTATTAGCTTAGGGCTCTCTTTTGGTATTGTACAAGCTATGGGTTTGGACAAGAGTAAAATGACATGTATCCATCATTGTAATGTCATACAGAGCATTTTTACTGCCCCCAAAATGCTCTGTGCTCAGCCTATTCATCTCTCCCTGGAGGCCATTTGAGGACAGATGGAAGATTTCCCAGAGTCCACATTGCAAAAAGCATAAAGGAGTACATAAGAATGAAGATGGAAATGGAAGCCACAGGGCTTGTTGAAGGAATAATGTTCTAGAAATCAGTGGGGAGACTGTAGTCCTAACTCTGCCATATCTCACTTAGATGACTCTGGGCAGACAGTATAATTCCTCTGCATTTTTGTTCTCTACCTAATAAAATACAGGGATAAGAACAGAGAATTAATATTGCCTCTTTAATCTGTAATTACTTTGTTAAACTGCCTAAACTAAATTATTTGCATTGTAGGGGAAATTTTTAAAAAAATAATAACTATCATGACTCTGTAAGAAAGAAATAGCTAAAATGGATAAGCCCCACTAGAGCAAGTAAAATCCACTGGGAGTGGCTCAATGTATAACATTAGTAGAAACCATTAAGCTATCAAGATACTATTCCCTGTTTAGATACACAAGCAGGAAATATAGAGGCTTCAAAATATGTGAACTTTTGACAGAGCCCTCAAGTTTTACACAAAATTTTTCTAATGTAACTTGTATTTTAAATGTAACAAGTAGGCAGTTTTAACAATAGAGTGAAACCATGTACTAGTATTAACATTAGAGAGTAAGGAATCTGACTTAAACTAGTAGACGTCTCCATCAAGTGTCCAAGGATAATGCAGTCTTAAGACCTTGAACGATTTAACCTGAAGGAAAATATTGCAGGACTTAGCATAAGCCTATGGGCTTCCCAGATGGCCCGATGGTGAAGAATCCGCCTGCCAGTGCAGGAGAGGCACATTCCGTCCTGGGTCGGGAAGATCCACTGGAGAAGGAAATGGCAACCCACTCTGGTATTCTTGCTTGGAGAACCCCATGGACAGAGGAGCCTGGTGGGCTACAGTCCACGGGGTCACAGAGTCGGACACGACTGAACATGAGTCACAAGAAGTAGCATCAGTTCAGTTCAGTTCAGTCACTCAGTCGTGTCCGACTCTTTGCGACCCCATGAATCGCAGCCCACCAGGCCTCCCTGTCCATCACCAACTCCCGGAGTTCACTCAGACTCATGTGCATCAGGTCGGTGACGCCATCCAGCCATCTCATCCTCTGTCGTCCCCTTCTCCTCCTGCCCCCAATCCCTCCCAGCATCAGAGTCTTTTCCAATGAGTCAACTCTTTGCATGAGGTGGCCAAAGTACTAGAGTTTCAGCTTTAGCATCATTCCTTCCAAAGAAATCCCAGGACTGATCTCCTTTAGAATGGACTGGTTGGGTCTCCTTGCAGTCCAAATAGCATAAGTGTATATAAAAAGTAAGTAAACATATTTGCATTTAACCATTATGATAAAGCAAAAATTCAAGAAATCCCAGCAGATATAAATAGCGTGAACAGGATTAGAAGTGGGCCCTAGGTTTATTGTAGAAAGTGATTGAGTGAAAGTTGCTCAGTCATGTCTAACTGTTTGTGACCCCATGGACTATACAGCCCATGGAATTCTCCAGGTCAGAAAACTGGCGTGGGTAATCTTCCCTTCTCCAGAGGATCTTCCTAACCCAGGGATCGAACCCAGGTCTCCTACATTGCAGGCAGATTCTTTACCAGCTGAGCCACAAGAGAACCTCAAGAATAGTGGAGTGGATAGCCTATCTCTAGTGGGTCTTCCTACCCAAGAATCGGGGTCTCCTACATTGCAGGCAGATTCTTTACTGAGATAAAACTGCTCCTAAATAATCTCTGTCCATTTTATCAGTAACAATAATCTGAGTTGTGAGAGTATGTTTATGAAAAGCTGATGTATCTGTGAATTGTGTTCTAAAGATGAAGGTAAATATACAGCAATATAGGGTGATCCTTTAACAGTTGCCAGATCATAATGACTGTGTGGCAAGACAGTCATCAGAAATTAAATCCTCTGCTAAGAATGATTTAGGACACCATTAAACAGGCCCTTGGGAGGCAGTTGTTCATGGAAGGAAACTAGTACACATGGTTTGAGGGGGATGACTCCAGTCCAGCATGAAAAAAATCTGTACCAGGTTTGAAAAATCACCCCATCCCCCTGTGCAAGTAAGATGCTAAGAAGTTCAGCTGCTCTTGGAATCTGAGTCCTTGTGGTGAGGGAGCTGTTGGAGGGGAAGGGGCAGAGATAGCATTCAGGTGAGACTCTTGAGACGCTGGCTACTCTCTGAGTCAGGCAGGGCTGGGAGCTGGAGCTGGACAGGGACCAGACCACCAGCAGCGGGTTAGGGCATGTCCTCCAGGACACCATGGCGCTACGGACAGTTAGCCACCATCTCCTCCTCTGCCTCAGTCTCTCACTGCTCATCTCCATAAAGAGTAAGTATTTTCATTTATTGAACTTTTGGCACTTTTCCTGACTTGCAAATGTTTCATGGGAATAGTGTGTAGTGTTGCACGTTCTGCAAAATACAAGGCTTTTTTAAAAAGTAAAAAGGATTTGGTGCTAGCAAGCATCTAGTGTTCAATCAGTGGGACCAGCCAGTGTGAACGGTTTTCAAATTCTATGATTTCCAATAAGTATTTAGATATAGATAATGTTCTTTTTCACCCCTTCGAGTGGTGAGCACGAGTTTGAAATGGCCACATAGAGAGGTTATTTTGTTGTGATTATGCTTTTATAGAATAGATTTGGCACTTTGATATAGTCAAAAAGGAACTTACTCATAAGCTATACAGAATTTTATCCCCAATGCTGTGTATCTCCACTTTTAAAGAACTTTGTGTTCCAACAGTTGCTCTCACGATGAAGGGGATAGAACCTCAATTTTCCCCAAAGGATAATGGTTCAAAGCATCTACTTTACCAGAGAGGAGTGGGCTTCCTTTCTATCGTATGTGCTTTGTTTTATCTATCATAGTCCACCAACTTCCCCAAATGAAAACAAGAGTAATGTTTTCTGGGATAGTCTTGTCAGGTATATGGCAGTCTGGAAAATCAGAGGAGACCAACGGCCTCAGCTGTGTGTTTATGCAGGACGGTAGCTATTGAACACATTCAAAAGGAAGCAAGCAGAGTGCGTGCTCCTCAAAGGGGCCCTGTGATTTGTGTCTGCTGAATCTGAATATCAATAAGGCAAAGCATAGAGCAGCTGCTGTTAAACAAGACAGCTTGGCATTAGCACAGTGTTCTGTAATCTGGGTCACCTGCTGTGGCTGCACCAGCGAGATTGTTACTCATATGGTTTACAGCTGAGATTGTTACTTGTATGGCTTACAGCGAGATTGTTACCTGTATGGTTTACAGCTGAGATTGTTACTGGTATGACTTACAGCTGAGACTGTTACTGGTCTGGCTTACAGCAAGACTGTTACTTTGGTTTACAGCTGAGATTGTTACTTGTATGACTTATAGCGAGATTGTTACTGGTATGGCTTACAGTTGAGAAATTTACTTGTATGGTTTACAGCTGAGATTGTTACTGGTATGGTTTACAGTGAGATTGTTACTGGTATGGCTTACAGCTGAGTGTGTAGCAAAGGCTGGGTGGAAACAGGACTAGATGCTATAACTGAGGCAGCCGAAGGGAGTGGAGAAAAACCAAACGAACAGGAAAGTTGCAACACATACACACACACTCAGGGTTGTTTTTTCCCCAGAGGTGTACTTGTTGAAAAGAGCCGTCGTTTAGTTATTCATCCTCCTTGAAACTTCGCCTGGGCCCCATGCGCTAGGAAAGGAGACACAGAAGCTTTGTGTTGAGAAGTGGGGGGAGAAATGGAGCAAAAGAAATGAGAAGATAGGTAAAACGTAAGATGAGGTGACTTTACAGTACATTTTATGGCAAAGAACTTTTAATTCCAGTTAGGTTTATTAAAATTCCTAGTGTTTGCTGCACGTAGCTTTTAAGGGGATGAGTGTGTACCTTTTAGAGTACCATCTCTTTTTTTCAGGGGTCTCACAGCTGTGTAGCTGTAACGACATACAAATAATTTGTTTTCTGTCTCTTTGAATCGGCAATTTTATTGATAGACTGTAAATAAATACTTTGGAATTACTTAATACATTCTCTAAAACAACATCTTTTATCAGTTAAAAAAATTTGAAGTCTCATTTTAATTTTTAAGCAGGCAAACTCTCAAACTCTGTGTTAATATATTTGCTTTCAAGAAGAGATGATACTGCCTTCTTGGTCCTAATACTGAGTTTAGGCATTTTCTTCCCCCGACTTGAAAACTTTCACAACCTCAGCCTTCTTTTCCACTCTGACTGCTTATGTGACAAATCCTATATTCCATCCATATTAATAAAATAATAGTACATTTGCTGACCTTGCTAAATATGTTATATGTGCTATATTTCATTTAATTCTTCCCAACTCCCCCATAAGATAGCTATGATTATAACCATCCCTACTGTATAGAGTCAGAAGGCTACACCAGGTGTCTCAGCCTTTGGCAGACAACAGAGAGCTGGAATGTTTAAGATGCCACCTCTCAAGTACAGCCCCTGATAATTCATATGCCTGGGTGGGTCCTGTGAATGTACTGTCAACAAGCTGTTTCAAACACAGGCGATCACAAGTTCTGCACTGCACAATCCATCTTTCCTGGGAACTTTAATCATCAGAATTGTAAGACATAAGTGTCTCTCTCCTCGAAGAGATTGTTTAGGAGAAACAATATAAGTAATTCGAGTTTTATGAGCGTTTTCTCCATATGACACACATGACCACATTATCAAGTAGAGCTTATTAATGGCCTTACAGCTGAAGCAGCAGTGGCGCACACAGAGGTTATTTGCTTTCCTGAGGCCACGCTGCCGTGGGTGACGGACCGGGGACTAGGGCCGAGAGGTCTGACTCTGGCTGCTGTGCTCCCAGCTTGTGTACTGACTCTCCTGAAGGGAAAATGCAGCAGCAGTGTGGGGAGCCGGGGGCGGTGGTGAGGGGAAGGGAGGTTAGCACGTTGCTCAGAGCATCATAGAAACATAGAGAAAATTTTGGTTATTTGGATCATATGAATTTATGGAATCAATGTTTTTTTCCTCTTGAACATTTCAAAGTTTTTGAAATGCAAAATGAAATACATTCTTTTAAATGAAGAGGGAAGAGTCACCTTTGGTTCCATGCTGTATTTTCTTTCATGGAAGTGGTGCCTCCCTGTCCTTCCAGGGGTGTGCTCTTTCTGTTGACCGTGCAGTGTCCTACAATTCCGTTTCCTTCTGGATGAGGACGTGGACATGAGGAGTCTCAGAGCAGAGTACAGGAAGGGACACTCCCTTCCTCTTCTGTGCAGAGAGACCCTCCCCTTTACTCAGAGCTGCGATGAATTTGCGGTTACACTCTGCCAGTTGTTTTCCTATCTGTTCCGTAGTTTTACAAAACTGGTTATTGTCCATGCTGTTGCTAAGTCGCTTCAGTCGTGTCTGACTCTGTGCGACACCATAGACAGCAACCCACTAGGCTCCCCCGTCCCTGGGATTCTCCAGGCAAGAACACTGAAGTGGGTTGCCATTGCCTTCTCCAATGCATGAAAGTGAAAAGTGAAAGTGAAGCCGGTCAGTCGTGTCTGACTCCTAGCGACCCCATGGACTGCAGCCCACCAGGCTCCTCCATCTGTGGGATTTTCCAGGCAAGAGTACTGGAGTGGGTGCCATCGCCTTCTCCGGTTATTGTACATAACCTACATTGCATTTTAATAACTCAAGAAGAACTATTGTTTTCTGCTTTGATGTATTAAGAGAGAATTTTAATGTGAAAGTGAAAGTCACTCAGTCATGTCTGACTGTTTGTAACCAGGCCAGAATACTGGGGTGGGCAGCCTTTCCCTTCTCCAAGAGATCTCCCAACCCAGGTATCGAACCCAGGTATTCCGCATTGCGGGTGGATTCTTTACCAGCTGAGCCATCAGGAAGTTTTCTGCTTGTGATGTATTAAGAGAGAATTCTAATAGTTTTATTTATTTACTTCTTGGCTGTGCTGGTCTTTGTTGCTGTGCAGGCTTTTTCTCTAGTTGTGAGTGGGAAGGGAAGGGAAGTCCCTCAGTAGTGTCCAACTCTGTGTGTGTTACCCCTTGGGTATAGTCCATGGAATTCTGCAGGCCAGAATACTGGAGTGGGTAGCCTTTCCCTTCTCCGGGGATCTTCCAACCCAGGGATCGAACCCAGGTCTCCCGCATGGCAGGCGGGTTCTTGACCAGCTGAGCCACAAGGGAAGCCCAGCTGCAGTGTGAAGATTTCTCATTGCGGTGGCTTCTTTTGTTGTGGAGCACAGGCTTTAGGGTGCTCCTGGGACCAGTGGCTGCAACTCAGGGGCTCTAGAGTGCAGGCTCAGTAGTCGTGGCGCAGGGGCTTAGCTGCCCTGTGGCGTGTGGGACGTCCCTGGACTGCGGATCTAATCCGTGTCTCTAGCATTGGCAGGCAGATGGTTTTCCACTGAGCCACCAGGGAAACCCAAGGGAGAATTTTGTTGGCGCGAGATTTTCTTATGGTTCACAGTATTTTAAATAATGAGAGCACCTTATAATGACTTTCTTTGTGACCTTGACACATGAAAAGAAACTACCATATTAGAGCTACTGTGCTTTAGGAAGGTCATTTATAGCTATCTTTCTTGAGTCTTTCAGGCATTTGGATCTAAATTGAATATTGTCAATGTAGATTCAACATCTAGTTTAACTTAAAATTGTTTTAACCAGTATTCAAAGTGTGGTCATATTTAACAGTGTATAAGAGAAATGTGCTTTGACAAAACAATTATTAAATTTATTTGAATAACTTCAAAGACTTTGGGATGCCATCCTATCTTCTGGAACCCATCAGCAATGATTAAGTAGATGAATTTGAATTGTTAAAGAAGGGCTTCCCTGGTAGCTCAGTTGGTAAAGAATCTGCCTGCAATATTGGAGACCTGGGTTTGATCCCTGGGTGGGGAAGATCCCCTGGAGAAGGGAAGAAGCATTTTAAAGAATGCTTTCTTTTCAATCTACCTGAAGTATACAGAACAAATAGAATCTATAAAGATAAAATATGATCAGATTTATTCAATCATAATCACCCTGGTGGCTGTTATCAAGAAATAATTGAGTTTGCTCACTAGGTTAGAGAAGGTTGATGTTATTCATTAGTCTAGTCGCTCAGTTGTGTCCAACTCTCTGTGACCCCATGGACTGTAGCCACCAGGTTCCTCTGTCCATGGAATTCTCTAGGCAAGAATACTGGAGTGGGTTGCCATTCCCTTCTCTAGGGGATCTTCCCGACCCAGGGATCAAACCTGTCTCCTGCACCACAGGCAGGTTCTTTACCATCTGAGCCACCAGTATCGCTAGCGACGTTATTCATTAGGGAGTAATTACCCACTCATCTTTAATACTTACAAGTGTAGAAACACGTGAAACTTTTCTGTTCACCATGCCGGTTAACATCTTTGCAGAAGCATGCTGTAAAGTGCTTACAGAATTACAGAGTGAGAAAAAGGTATCTTTGCTTCTTCATAAATTAAACAGTTATCTCATCAACGTACAGTGAAAGTCTCCACTTCATGAAGGTTATTCACTGTTTCTGAATTATGCAGCAGAATTAATTTTAGTGTGTAATTTTTGATGTCTGTTTTAGGCGAATTGGATTTTTTAGGAGAATTGCATTCTTTTTTATTATTGCTGACCTTCAAAAATTACCATTAATGGTATTATGATATCAAATTTTGAAATTAAAGAGGACAAGAACAATCAGGGTTTTTTAAAATTTTGCTGCAGATTTATTGGAAATCTCGAGAAGCCCAGTTTTCTCCTTTTAGAAAATGAAAATGAGAGTGTCGTTTGTCCCCGTTCATACTATCTCTGTTTACATTAAATTTCTCTCTATATCCTTATATTATAATTTTCATTTCTTTTCTATATTATGTACCAAAATTTGAAAATATTATTTTTCTGTTGAATTCTGTTTTACCTATGAGGTTGCTAAGACATGGCTGCAGGAACCATGGGTGTTTTGCTAACTGACGTATCCTTAGTCAGTGAGCAGGTGGTATCTATCTCAGGGTGGTTACTCAGAGAATAGTTACTAAATGAGTAAATGAATAATGGAAATTTTATAGCATTTCTGGATGAATATCTTCCTTCCTCATGAGATGTTGGCAGTATTTTAAAACTCTTACATGGTTTTATTTTTTTATAATGGCCTTTATTATTTTAGAACAAATTTTAGATTTACAGAAAAATTGAGAGGTTGGTACAGGAGGGTCCCCTCTAATCTTAATATCTTACATCAGTATGGTAGCTTTGTTACAATTAATGAGCCAATATGGATACATTATTATTAACTAAAGTCAGTAGTTTGTTCAGATTTTCTTGGATTTTTACCCAGCATTTTTCCTATTCCGGGATTCTGCTTGGATACCATGTTGCATTTGGTTTAGTACCTAAGTGCTGTCCTTAGGCTCTCTTTGTCTGTGGCAGGTCCCCTGGTCTTGTTTTTGATGACACTGACAATTTTGAGGAGTATAGTTTAAATATTTTATGGGATCCTCCAACACTGGAATTTGTTGGATGTTTTCCTCATGGTAAGACTGGAGTTACGGCTCACTGGGAGGAAAACCACAGAGGTAAGATGTCATTCTCAAGGTATCACACCAAGGATATGGACAGTCACATGATTTATGACTTCTGATGTTGACCTTAATCACCTGGGATGTGGTGTTGGTCAGGATTCTCCACTGTAAACTTACTTTTTTCCCTTCCTGTATTTTCTTCTTGGGAAGGAAGTCACTATACGCTGCCCAGGACTAAGGAAGGGAGAATTATGCTCCCCTTGGAGAGAAGCAGAGCATCTATATAAGTTACTTGGGATTCCTCTGCCTGGGAGATTTGGCTTTTCTCCACTGTTTATTAGTTTCTGCAAGTATTTATGTCACCTTAGAGTCATGGATATCTGTTTTGTTCCCTGGGTTATAATCTGATACTATTCTACTCCTTTAGTACTCAAGTTGCTCCAGCTTGGGCACTGGGAGCTCCTTCACTTGGTGCCTGTCCTCTTTTATCACCCTCCCCGTCGACGTGAGGCGCTTTCCTTCCTGACTTTCTGTCTCTACAAGATGCTCCAGACTTGTCTGCCGTGTCTCCTGTCCCATCCCCACCGCAGGTCACTGCTCCCATGAGCCCCGGCTTGTTTTCACTAGAGTGTGGCAATAATGGCAATAGAAACCAGTTATCGGAATGTAAGGTGTGTGTGGGCCTCCCTGATGGCTCCGTGGTTAAAGAATCAGCCTGCAGTGCAGCAGACACAGGGGACGTGTGTTCGATCCCTGGGTCAGGAAGATCTCTTTGAGAAGGAAATGGCAACCCACTCCCGTATTCTTGACTGAAAATCCCAAGGACAGAGGAGTGTGGCAGGCGTACAGTCCACTGGGTCTTGAAGAGTTGGACAGGACTGAGCAACCGAGCACACAGCACCAGGTGTGCATGGCGCCAGTGGGGTGTCATCTCTTTTAGGCCATCTCAGCTGACAGAGCACGGAAACGTGTGTTTGTGCACACATTTCTGTACATGTGTCTAGATGAGAGTGAAAGAGAGTGAAAAAGCTGGCTGAAAACTGAACATTCAGAAAAGTAAGATCATGGCATCCGGTCCCATCACTTCATGGCAAATAGATGGGAAACAGTGACAGACTTTATTTTCTTTGGCTCCAAAATCACTGCAGATGGTGACTGAAGCCATGAAATTAAAAGACACTTGTTCTTTGGAAGAAAAGCTATGACCAACCTAGACAGCATATTAAAAGACAAAGCCATTACTTTGCCAACCAAGGTCCATCTAGTCAAAGCTATGGTTTTTCCAAGTCATGTATGGATGTGAGAGTTGGACCATAAAGAAAGCTGAGTGCCAAATGATTGATGCTTTTGAACTGTTGTGTTGGAAAAGACTCTTGAGAGTCCCTTGGACTGGAAGGAGATCCAACCAGTCCATCCTAAAGGAAATCAGTTCTGAATATTCATTAGAAGGACTGATGCTGAAGCTGAAACTCCAATACTTTGGCCACCTGATGCGAAGAACTGATTCACTGGAAAAGACCCTGATGCTGGGAAAGATTGAAGGTGGGAAGAGAAGGAGACGACAGAGGATGAGATGGTTGGATGGCATCACTGACTCAGTGGATATGAGTTTGGGTAAACTCTACAAGTTGGTGATGGACAGGGAGGCCTGGCGTGCTGCAGTCCATGGGGTTGCAGAAAGTCGGACATGACTGAGAGACTGAACTGAACTGATACATGTATCTATATGTACATTGGTACATATATTAAGCTAAACTTGAGTTTATGTTGATACCTCTAACTTCATTACCACATGGATTATTCTAGCTTCTTCTCCTTGCTTGTCTATAAATTCCAACTCTAACAGTGAGAAACCTGCCATCTCCCATTCATTTACTTGTTTAAATTCAGTAAACATAACTTAAAGAGTTTATAAGTTATATAATGCTTCCCTGGTAGCTCAGATGGTAAAGAATCTGTCTGCCAATGCGGGAGACCCAGGTTTGATCCCTGGGTCAGAAAGATCCCCTGGAGAAGGAAATCGCAACCCACTCCACTATTCTTGCCCGGAGAACCCCATGCACAGAGTAGCCCGCTGGGTTAATAGTCCTTGGGGTCAGGAAGAGTTGGACACAACTGAGGGACTAACACACACAATACCAATGTCAAATTTTCAACCCACAATCCTGTAGAAATATCTTTATCAATTTGGGTGTACTACTTATGTGACTTTCCTTTTGCTTTTATTCTTTTTTTAAAAAAAAAACATTTTAATTGGAGGTTAATCACTTTAAAATGAGTTGGTTTCTGTTTTTATTTTGACACTTGCTTGTTTCCTTGTGTGCGTGCTCAGTAGTGTCCAGCTCTTTGTAATCACAGACTATAGCCCACCAGGCTCCTCTGTCCATATTGGATCTTCCAGGAAAGAATACTGGAGTGAGTTGTCATTTCCTACTCCAGGAGCTCTTCCCAACCTGGGGATTGAACCTGTGGTCACCTGCGGCCCCTGCATTGAGAGGCGGATTCTTTATAACTGAGCCATCTGGGAAGCCTTGCGTGTTTCCTTTGGATAGCACCTTTTCCCCCATCCCCTTCTGTGTGATTGTTTTATACATTTCTTTTGTGTTCTGATCAACATTCCTTCCTGGGATCTTTGCATACAATAGAGTTCACTCTTCTTGCTCTACAGTTCTCTAGGTTTTTTAAATGCTCCATTGCAACATAATACAGAACAGTTTTACTACTCTGTAAGTCCCCTTTCTCACCCTCCTTTTCTGCTCTCACCCTCTGGGCAGTCTCTGATCATTTTACTGTTCCTGTGTGCGTGGCTGCTATGTCGCTTCAGTCATATCCTATTCTTTGTGACCCCATAGACTGTAGCCCGCCAGGCTCCTCTGTCCATAGGATTCTCTAGGCAAGAATACAGGAGTGGATTGCCGTTCCCATCTCCAGGGGATCTTACTGTCTCTATAGTTTTGTCTTTTACAGGATGGTATATAATCAGAAACATAAAATGTGTAACCTTTTCAGACTAGCTGCTTTCAAGTAGCTGTATTCATTGAAGGGTTCTCCATGATGTTCTGTGACTTGAATACCTCATTTCTTTTTATCCCTGGATAATATCCCATTATGTTGATGTACCACATTTTGTTTATTCACCTATTAGAGGTCATCTTGGCTGTTTCCAATCTTGGGCAATGGTCTTAGTTTCCTAAGTAAGCTGTAGCCAAGTGCCAGAAACTGTGCAGCTCAGCCAGAAATCCATTCTCTCCTGGTTCTAGAGGCTGGAAGTCTCAAGTCAGGGTGTCAGCCGGGCCTCTGCTCCCTCCGAGACTCTGGGTCAAATCCTCCGTGTCTCTTCCCAGCATCTGGTGGTGGTGATCCTCAAGCCCTGGCGTTCCTTGTTCTGCAGCTGCATCACTCCACGCTCCGCCTCTGTGATTACATGGTGTGGGCCCTGCGTCTGTCTGTGTCTCTTCTGTCCCTCTTACAAGGACATCAGGCACATTGGGTTAGGGCCCATCCTAATGACCATATCTTAACGCGCGTGCATTCCCAAAGGCCTTATAAAGTACGCAGGGCACAAGTACCAGGACTTCATGATTTTGCCGTAACAGTGAAATCTGAGGAAGGAATGGACTCAGTCATCTAGAACCAGGTCCTATTTGCTGATACTGTTAACACCCTTTATCAATCTTACAGAGTTTTCTTCCCAATTTAATAAAAAGCAGTGACTCCTCCAGAGTTTTCCAGCAATGTGTTAGGCGTGTTGTCATATATTCCCAGCCTTCTCTTTGCTCTCAGAAAAGTTCTACTGCACGGAGAACTCAAACCAGTGTACTTAGGATAATAACAGTATGGGACTGAAAAATAAGAAAAGGCATAGCGGTAGAAATGAGCTTGACTATTCAGAGCTGAAATGTTTTAGCTGAAGCAAAAAGCTTATTGGCTCTGTAGGGAAATGAAGGTAAGACTAGTTATCCCTAGCCTGGAGATGTGTGTGTTAGTCAGTCATTCAGTCGTGTCTGACTCTTTGTGACCCCGCTGGGTTCCTCTTGCATGGAATTCTCCAGGCAAGAATACTGGAGTTGGTAACCATTCCCTTCTCCAGGGGATCTTTTCAATCCAGAAACTGAACCTAGGTCTGCTGCATTGCCGGTGGATTCTTTACCGTCTGGGACACCAGAGAACAGGATGATTCAGCTGAGTGGAGTTCAGTTCAGTGGCTCAGTCGTGTCCCACTCGTTGTGACCCCATGGACTGTAGCAGGCCAGGCTTCCCTGTCCATCACCAACTCCCGGAGCTTGCTCAAACTCATGTCCATTGAGTCCGTCATGCCATCCAACCATCTCATCCTCTGTCACCCCCTTATCCTCCTGCCCTCAATCTTTCCCAGCATCAGGGTCTTTTCCAATGAGTCAGGTTCTTCTCATTAGGTGGCCAAAGTATTGAAGTTTCAGCTTCAGCATCAGTCCTTCCAATGAATATTCAGGACTGATTTCCTTTAGGATGGACTGGTTGGATCAGTTCTTTGGTGCTCAGCTTTCTTTATGTTCCAACTCTCACATCCATACATGACTACTGGAAAAACCATAGCTTTGTCTAAACAGACCGTGGTTGGTTAGGATGATAAATATTTAAATGTTCACTATTCAATCATTTCTTCATTGACTCCTTTATTCAACAGGTATTTAATGTCTACACGTTTGCTACTGCTCATTTTACAGTTGTGAACAAGAAGACCACTATCCTTGCTAATGTGTTTATATTTAAATTTGGTGGGATATACAAAACACAAGTACAATATGTAATTTTAAGCTGCCAATAGTGCTTTGGAGAAAAGCAACAGAACAAGTGAGCCATGAAGCTATGTGGGTGAAAACCATTTTGGCAAAGAAAACAGCAGCTCTTAGTCCCGAGGGAGGAGCGTGCCCAGAGCTTTAGAGGCGTCACGAGGTGAGCAGTGTTGCTGGAGCAGTTTAAGCAAGACAAGAGCCAAGTAGAAGAGGTATCATGGGTTTGTTATCCATACCTCGAATCCTACCAAGTAGCTATTATTAAGACACCTAAGATCATGATAGCTTATGTGATATACTTAAAAGACAACTACAAAGTGATAACTGAGATTTAATCCCAGGTCTGTCAGGTTCCAAGCTTCATACCAACTCACGAAAGCCAAGAGGCAGACATTCAGGAATTTTGCAAGAGAGTTATTAAACTGTTGGCTTCAATGAGCAATGATGGAAGTAACTGGCATCAGGGAAATTGGCAAACGCTACAAATCAGGGTTGTTTTTTTATTAATGAGTGCTAGATAACTGAGTATCCATTTCGCCTTTAAAAGTTTTCCAAATTAAAAATGTTTATAGTTGCAACTGCTATCCACCCCCATAACTAATATCTGCAGAAATGAGACTCACTCATATGTAACCTAGATTAACCTTCCTGGGGTCTTTTTGGTTCTTCACATAATTATCCTGATAATTGCCAAATGAATGATTCTTTTCTCTAAATCCAAAATTCTTTGATTCTTAAAATTAGGCAAATTGGCGAGAGCAGAGTGCTAATGAGGCTGGGTTTGTGGTCCAATCTGTATGATTCTGTTTGCTTCCCACAGAGACCGAGTGGATACAAGTACTGGTCAGTCTAATCAGCTGGCCTCACATTTGTTGCTTTGAACACAAAGAGAGAAAATGGAAATAGCACTTAGCAAATAAAGCAGTGCTATTGGAAAGCCAGTTGTGAGTTAGCAGCAATAACTTCTTTATACAAGGAATTCATTATTCTGATTTCATACCTGTCTATAATTTTAGTGATTCTTCCTTTTAATGTAGTTGAAGAACAAATATTTATATATTCAGCGTCAATTTTTAAATAAGTAGAGTCAGGATATTCAAATTTGGGCCCTGGCCAACGTTGGTTAATTGCACATCCGTAAATACACCATTTACACTCTCTGATTTCTCATTCGTAGAATGAGGGGGGTGATTATATAATTACCAGATTCCTGTGAGATCTACATTTTTTGATTCCATGATTATTCTAAGTAATGGAATCATAGGCTTGGATCAATAGTGTTTTTATCTTTTTAGTTATTATTTTTTATTGGAGTATAGTTTATTTACAATGTTGTTAGTTTCTGCTGTACAGCAATGGGAATCGGTTATACCTATACATTATCCACTCTTGTTTTAGATTCCATTCCCACATAGGTAATTACAGAGTATTGAATACAATTCCCTCTGCTATATAGTATGTTCTTATTAGTTATCTTTCATGTATAGTAGTATGTATATATCATCCCCAACCCCTAATTTATCTCTCCCCATCTTTCTCCTCTTGGCATCCATAAGTTTTTTTTTTTCTACATTTGTGACTCAATTTCTGTTTTATGTAAATAGGTTCATTTGCAGCATTTTTTCTAAAGATTCCACCTATAAGCAATATCACTGATCTGTGTCTTTCTCTGTCAGACGTACTTCACTCAGCATGACAATCTCTGGGTCTATTCATGTTGCTGTAAGTGGCATTATCACGCCTTTTGTTGTGGCTGAGAGATATTCCATTGTATGTGTGTACCACATCTTTATCCATTCATCTGTCAATGGACATTTAGGTTGCTTCCATGTCTTGGCTATGGTAAATAGTTCTGAAATGAACACCGGGGTACATGTGTCCTTTTGAATCATGGTTTTCTCTGGATATGCCCAGGACTGGTTCCCTGTATCATATGGTAGCTCTGTTTTTAGTTTTTAAAGGAATGTCCCTACTGTTCTCCATCATGGCTATGCCAATTAACATTCCCACTTACAGTGTAGGAGGGTTCTCTTCTCTCCACACCCTCTCCAGCATTTACTGTTTGTAGATTTTTTTGATGATGGCCATTTGATGTGAAATGATACCTCATTGTAGTTTTGATTTGCGTGTTTTTAGTTGCTTAGTCATGCCCGACTCTTTGTGACCCCATGGACTGCCGCCCACCAGGCTCCTCTGTCCATGGGATTCTCTAGGCAAGAATCCTGGGGTGATCGCCTTGTCCTCCTCCAGGCGATCTTCCCAAATGGGGGATCGAACCCAGGTCTCTCATGGAGTCAGTAAAGAATCTACCTGCAACTCGGAAGTTCTGACTTACATTTATACCAGTGAAGTTTTGATTTACATTTCTCTAATAATTAGTGATTTTGAGCATCTTTTAATGTGCCTCTTGGCCAACTATATGTCTTCTTCAGATAAATGTCTATTTAGATATTCTGCCAATTTATTGATTGGGCTGTTTGGAGTTTTTCTTTTTTATTGTGGGGCTGCATTAATTGTTTCTGTATTTGGGGGATTAATCCTATGTCAGTCACCTCATTTGCAAATATTTTCTCCCATTCTATGAGTTGTTCCTTTTGTTAATGATTTCCTTTGCTGTGTGAAATCTTTTAAGTTTCATCAGGTCCCATTTGTTTATTTTTGTTTTTATTTTAATCATACTTGAAGGTAGATCAAAAAAGATCTTGTGATTTATGTCAGTATTCTGCCTATGTTTTCCTCTAAGAATTTTTCAGTATCCAGTCTTATGTTTAGGCCTTTAATCCATTTTGAGTTTATTTTTGTGTATGGTGTTAGAGAATGTAGTAATTTCACTCTTTTACATGCAGCTGTCCAGTTTTCCCAGCACCGCTATTAAAGAGACTGTCTTTGCTTTGCCGTCGCTTAGGCGACCACAGGTGTGTGGGTTTCTCCCTGAACTTTCTATCCTGTTTAGTAGCATTTTCCACAGAATTTGAACAAAAAATTTTACGATTTGTACAGAAACACAAATCGGGGTCTTTGGAAAAGAACTGGAGGAATCAGACTCCCTGATTTCAGATGATAATCAAAACAGTATGGTACTAGCACAAATACAGAAATATATACCAAGTGTTTTATAGTAGCCTCACCCTATATGAAGTAGCTTTCATGAGATTTATATTGTAACGATCAAACTCAACATCAGTTTACAACAACAAAAGTTTCTATTTTGTTCCTCATCACGTCTTGGGGCAGGCTCACTGAAGCTCTGCTTCATGTGTCCTCATCTGGGCAGAGGCCAGAAAGAGAGTCCCTTTAGAATGGGTGTTTCTACAGCAGAGGGAAAGAGCGGTGCTAGAACCACGTCACGGCTTCAGCACATACGTGACCTGTGTCACTCTGGGTCATAGTTAATTCATCAAGGCAGGTCATATGACTAAGCCTGATGTGATTGGACTCAGGATATATTAAAACAGGATATTTAAAACAAATAGTGCGGTCTGTTTCACTTTTCCTCTCTTTCCAACTTCCAGAGGGCAATCTCAAACAAATTTATTTTAATAACTATTGTTGTTTAGCCGCTGAATCATGTCTGACTCTTTTGCAGCCCCATGACTGTAGCCCACCAGGCTTTTCTGTTCTTGGGATTTTCCAAGCAAGAATACTGGAATGGATGGCCATTCCCTTCCCTGGGGGATCTTCCTGACCCAGGGATTGAACCCATGTCTCCTACATTGCAGGCAGATTCTTTATCACCAAGCCACCATTAAGGGTGAATATTAAGAATTTGCTGAAATTGACAAACATTTCAACAAATATTTATTAAGTAGTTAATATGAGCAAAATATTGACCATGGAAAAGATCATTGTTCTCTAGGCAAATCTACATTAATGATATATATATATGTATATGTATACACACACACTCTGTTTACACATTGTTCTAAGACTCCTTTAGAAGAAATGGAGTAGCCCTCATAGTCAACAAAAGAGTCGAAAATGCAGTGCTTGGGTGCAATCTCAAAAATGACAGAATGATCTCTGTTGGTTTCCAAGACAAACCATTCATATGACAGTAATCCAAGTCTATGCCCCGATCACTAATGCCAAAGAAGCTGAAGTTGAACCATTCTATGAAGACCTACAAGAACTTCTGGAACAAACACCAAAAAAAGATGTCCTTTTCATCATAGGGGACTGTAATGCAAAAGTAGGAAGTCAAGAGATACCTGGAGTAACAGGCAGATTTGACCTTGGAGTACAGAATGAAGGAGGGCAAAGGCTAACAGAGTTTTGGCAAGTGAACGCACTGGTCATAGCAAACACCCTCTTCGACAACACAAGAGAAGACTCTACACGTGGACATCACCAGATGGTCAATATCGAAATCAGGTTGATTATATTATTTGCAGCCAAAAATGGGGAAGCTCTATACAGTCAGCAAACACAAGACTGGAAGCTGACTGTGGCTCAGACCATGAACTCCTTACTGCCAAATTCAGACTTAAATTGAAGAAAGTAGGGGAAACCCCTAGACCTTTCAGGTACGACCTAAATCAAATCCCTTACAATTATACAGTGGAAGTGAGAAATAAATTCAAGGGATTAGATCTGATAGAGTGCCTGCAGAACTATGGAGGTTCGTGATATTGTACAGGAGGCAGGGATCAAGACCATCCCCAAGAAAAAGAAATGCAAAAAGACAAAAAGGCTGTCTGAGGAGGCCTTACAAATAGCTGAGAAAAGAAGAGATGCTAAAGGCAAAGGAGAAAAGGAAAGATATACCCATTGAATGCAAAGTTCCAAAGAATAGCAAGGAGAGATAAGAAAGCATCCCTCAGTAATAAATGCAAAGAAATAGAGGAAAATAATAGAATGGGAAAGACTAGAGATCTCTTCAAGAAAATTAGAATTACCAAGGGAATATTTCATGCAAAGATGGGCACTATAAAGGACAGAAATGGTATGGACCTAACAAAAGCAGAAGATACTAACAGGTGGCAAGAATACACAGAACTATACAAAAAAGACCTTCATGACCCAGATAACCATGATGGTGTGATCATTCAACTAGAGCCAGACATCCTGGAGTGCAAAGTCAGGTAGGCCTTAGGAAGCATCACTACAAGCAAAGCTAGTGGAGGTGATGGAATTCCAGTTGAGCTATTTCAAACACTAAAAGATGATGCTATGAAAGTGCTACACTCAATATGCCAGCAAATTTGGAAAACTCAGCATTGGCCACAGAACTGGAAAAGGTCAGTTTTCATTCTAATCCCAAAGAAAGGTAATGCCCAAGAATGCTCAAACTACTGCACAGTTGTACTCATCTCAGATGCTAGCAAAGTAATGCTCAAAATTCTCCAAGCCAGGCTTCAACAGTATGTGAACTGTGAACTTCCAGATGCTCAAGCTGAATTTAGAAAAGGCAGAGAACCAGAGATCAAATTGCCAGCATCAGCTGGATCATCAAGAAAACAAGAGCCTTCCAGAGAAACATCTACTTCTGCTTTATTAACTATGCCAAAGCCTTTGACTGTGTGGATCACAATAAACTGTGGAAAATTCTGAAAGAGATGGGAACACCAGACCACCTGACCTGCCTCCTGAGAAATCTGTATTCAGGTCAGGAAGCAACAGTTAGAACTGGACATGGAACAACACACTGGTTCCAAATTGGGAAAGGAGTATGTCAAGGCTGTGTACTGTCACCCTGCTTGTTTAACTTATATGCGGAGTACATCATGAGAAATGCTGGGCTGGAAGAAGCACAAGCTGGAATCAAGATTGCTGGGAGAAATATCAATAACCTCAGATATGCAGATGACACCACCCTTATGGCAGAAAGTGAAAAAGAACTGAAGAGCCTTTTGATGAAAGTGAAAGAGGAGAGTGAAAATGTTGGCTTAAAACTCAGCATTCAGAAGACTAAGATCATGGCATCTGGCCCCATCACTTCATGGCAAAGAGATGGGGAAACAATGGAAACAGTGAGAGACTTTATTTTTTTGGGGGTCCACAATCACTGCAGATGTTGACTGCAGTCATGAAATTAAAAGATGCTTACTCCTTGGGGCTTCCCTAGTGGCTCAGATGGTAAAGTGTCTGCCTGCAATGTGGGAGACCTAGGTTCCATCCCTGGGTCAGGAAGATCCCTGGAGAAGGAAATGGCAACCCACTCCAGTACTCTTGCCTGGAAAATTCCATGGATGGAAGAGCAGGATGGGCTATAGTCCATGGGGTCGCAAAGTTGAACACGACTGAGAGACTTCACTTTACTACTCCTTGGAAGAAAAGCTATGACCAACCTAGACAGCACAGCATAATAAAAAGCAGAGACATTACTTTGCCAACCCAGGTCCATCTACTCAAGACTATGATTTTTCCAGTAGTCATGTATGGATGTGAGAGTTGGACTATTAAGAAAGCTGAGTGTGGAAGAATTGATGCTTTTGAACTGTGGTGTTGGAGAAGACTCTTGAGAGTCCCTTGGACAGCAAGGAGATCCAACCAGTCCATCCTAAAAGAGATCAGTCCTAAATATTCATTGGAAGGACAGATGCTGAAGCTGAAGCTCCAATACTTTGGCCACCTGATTCGAAGAACTGACTCATTTGAAAAAATCCTGATGCTGGGAAAGATTGAAGGTGGGAGGAGAAGGGGATGGCAGAGGATAAGATGGTTGGATGGCATCACTGACTAAATGGACATGAGTTTGAGTGAACTCTGGGAGTTGGTGATGGACAGGGAGGCCTGACATGCTGCAGTTCATGGGGTTTCAAAGAGTCGGTCATGACTGAGCGACTGAACTGAAGTGAACTGAACTGAACTGAACTGATGCATGTACTTGGCTGGTCACATCTCCCCTCATTGACATAAACTGCCCCCATTCTCCAGGACAGCTCTGTTCTATTCGCTCCCAGTTACTCATTAAGCAGCCTTCATGATGAGTGTAATCGCTCAGTCTGGTACACAGAATTCTCAGTTATCTTGCCTCTGATTTAGGTAAATTTCTAACTATTCATCATTTGCTGCTTTGCAAGACTAAAGGTCGGATCTTCAGGCCTGTCTTACACAGACTCATAGCAAGCATGGAAAAATCTTAGAATCATTGGATATGTCTTTCAAAAGTGGATGAATCAAGTGTTCATTATAATACTATAGTTGTTTTTAAAAGAGAACAAGGAAACCCACTGCTTGGTTGGAATATCTTTTCTTCCTTGATGGATTTTTGAAATGATCATTGCTGAAATTAGAGGTTCACCCTATACTCTGTCACAGTCCTTTCATTTCTAGTGAAAATTTAAACCTAGTCTGTCTTTGAAACCATGTTGTGCGGCAGGTCAGTGATTACCATGTCACTGAACAATTCTATGTAGTGGGAGTGATGGAGGGCGACAAGTTGTGGTCTTGAGAGCTGGTTGCTGAAATAGGTCAGGGGTGCAGGCTACTGAAGTGTGAGATAGATGATTTTTTCTCAGAGGAAAAAACTGAGAAGGACGATTGTGATCAGCACTGCAGTCCCTCTGGATGGGAAGTGACCTGGAAAGTAGTTGGGATAACCGCTTGGCGGGAGCAGAAAGGTGAGGCTCCACCTCCTCCAAGGGCATAGCTTCTATGACGATTGTGCAAGGAAATGACAGCTAAACTGCTTTTAATGATAAATGACCATGAGTTTGGGAGTCAGAGAATAAAAAAGGTAGAATTCAGAAAGAAATGGAGGATGGGGAGAGAGATCAGTCAACTTGGCAGAGGCCGCGACCTCCAGAGAAAAAATAGCCGGTGAAACGTTCCTCTCCGTGGGATGTACAAAGGACTAGGAATGAGAATGTCAGAGTCTCAAGTTTAGCTCATCTGTGTTACTGCATTTCAAAGCCTCTGTCTGTCCAAACTTTCTGTGAGATTTTATTGCTTTCTAAGCTCGGGGAGTGGAATGGTGAATAATGGCAATAATAGTGGAATTGAGCTATGAACAGTATATTGTGACTTACATTTTCCTCTTTGCTGAGGCCAAAGTGATGGAAATAAGGATTGATGATCACAAGCCAGAAGTTTTGAGAAGCAATTCATGAGACAAGAGACAAAGCTCCTCCCATTTTCACCAGAGGCTGAGCATGCCTGGCAAATACACCTGCTGATCAAATAATGAAAAGAACCATCTACATAGAATTAAAACTGTCTCAATAAATCTTAACTTTCAGGAATTATTAATTTAATTTTGTTTAGTCTCTGAGTTGGGGCTTCCCTGGCAGCTCAGAAAGTAAAGAATCTGTCTGCAGTGCAACAAATCCAGGTTCAGTCCCTGGCTTTGGAGCTTCTCCTGGAGAATGGAATGGCAATCTAGTCCAGTATTCTTGCCTGGGAAATCCCAAGGACAGAGGAGCCTGTCAGGCTACAGTCCATGGGGTTGCAAAGAGTCAGACATGAGACTACGAGACCAACACTTTCCCTTTCAGTCTTCACTTTCAGTGAATTAGGAAAGAATCTCTTTTTGATCAGTTTTCCTGGGCCTGTGTGATTTCCCTAGACTTCTTAGCTGGCACAATAAAGTCACAGTGTTTTGCTAGAATTAATCTTCAGTGTGATCACAGGTTCTTGGTACCTGAGGACCCCTGGATGCTGTGAATGCCTTCCTAATGCATCACCCAACTCCGTGATTTTATAAGTCACTCACACAGTTCTAATTTTTTTGCATTATTTTATAAAATTTTTGCTTATGTCTGCAATTAAAAGCAGAACCATATGGTCATCAGAAAAAATGAATATTTAACTATTTCACAGGTTCATTTTGTCTCTGGGTCATGGGTAAAAGAAAAAACTGGAATTCCGTTAATTTTTTACTTTATCGAGTAATGGACATTTACAAATAAAAGTTCATAAATGTCACAGAATTCTCAAATTAAACCTGGGTTGATAGATTCATTTATTGCACAATGCTGCTGCTGCTGCCAAGTCGCTTCAGTCGTGTCCGACTCTGTGTGACCCCATAGGCGGCAGCTACCAGGCTCCCCCGTCCCTGGGATTCTCCAGGCAAGAACATTGGAGTGGGTTGCTATTTCCTTCTCCAATGCATGAAAGTGAAAAGTGAAAGTGAAGTCGCTCAGTCGTGTCTGACCCTCAGCAACCCCACGGACCGCAGCTTTCCAGGCTCCTCCGTCCATGGGATTTTCCAGGCAAGAGTGCTGGCGTGGGGTGCCATCGCCTTCTCCGTATCGTGCAATATTTATATGCTTTTGTTATTCTAAGAATTCACATTGTATCACATATTCAGAGGTTACTGGACAGGTGAAATTAATTTCTAGATCGAAGAATAAATAGGAGTTAAGAAAGAAAGGCAGAACTTGATAACAAAGAGGCTGAATTTGGTAAACCCTAAGTTGGGACGATTTAACAAAGGTCGTCCCAGTCCTTTGAACTATAGAGTGACTTTGACCTACTGTCCGGTATTCTTACCTGGAGAATCCCATGGACAGAGGAGCCTGCTGGGCTACAGTCTATGGGGTCGCAAAGAGTTGGACATGACTGAAGTGACTTAGCATACATGCAACCAACCCAATATCTTCTCCAAATAACTTGCTGTGGTATCTGACATTCTTCCTCATTGTTTATTGCTTTTGTTAATTTAGAGTCTCCAGAAGATTCATTTGTGAAAAGATAATGCACTTATCAACATAGATTTACTTTGTTTCTTAACTTAGAGACTCGAAGCAGCAAGACCTAAAGCAGATCACCTGTGGAGAGCTTGGGAAAGATTTTGACTATCGTGACCTCTATAGTGGGGACCCTGAATGACCCCAGTGCAGCATGAGGTTACTGACTTTCCACTGAGAGGAAGAGAGATGCTAAAGAAAGATGCTGGAGGCAGTAACAAGGCAAAATTCCCTTATACTCAATTTAACTGTCTTGTCTGGAAATTCTGTTTTTACTCTGCTCATGAAGGAGAAAGAAATACCAATGATCCACCAGGAATTGCCTTCCTTCTTAGTTACACAAACTTGGATAAAAACAAATAAGAGGGGCAAATTAAGAGGTACAAACTTCCAGCTATAAATACACCATGGGGATGTAATATACAACATGAGGAGAATATAGTCAATAACGTTGTAATAACTTTGTATGGAGACAAATGATAACTAGATTTATTATGGTGGTCATTTCATAATGTATGAAAATATTGAATCATGATGTTGTTGTACAACTAAAACTAATATAAAATTGTAAGTCGGTTAAACTTCAGTAAAAAAATGCAAAATTCAGAAATTTATTACATTTAAAGATTATGTTGCATTTAAAGGTTATATTCTTAATTTTTTGAGGAATCTCCGTACTGTTTTCCATAGTGGCTGTACCAATTTACAGTCTTACCAACAGTGTAGGAAGGTTCCCTTTTTTCCACATGTTCTTCAGTACTCGTTGTTACCCTTTTGAACAACCATTGTGATGGGTGTGAGGTGATATTTCATTGTGGTTTTGATTTGCATTTCCCTGATGATTGTTTCCCAGATAATCATGATGATGTGATCACTGATCTAGAGCCACACATCTTGGAAAGTGAAGTCAAGTGGGCCTTAGAAAGCATCACTACGAACAAAGCTAGTGGAGGTGATGAAATTCCAGTGGAGCTATTTCAAATCCTGAAAGATGATGCTGTGAAAGTGCTGCACTCAATATGCCAGCAAATTTCGAAAACTCAGCAGTGGCCACAGGACTGGAAAAGGTCAGTTTTCATTCCAAATCCAAAGAAAGGCAATGCCAAAGAATGCTCAAACTACCATACAATTTCACTCATCTCACATGCTAGTAAAGTAATGCTCAAAATTCTCCAAGCCAGGCTTCAGCAATACGTGAACCATGAAATCCCTGATGTTCAAGCTGGTTTTAGAAAAGGCAGAGGAACCAGAGATCAAATTGCCAACATCTGCTGGATCATGGAAAAAGCAAGAGAGTTCCAGAAAAACATCTATTTCTGCTTTATTGAGTATATGGATCACAATCAACTGTGGAAAATTCTGAAAGAGATGGGAATACCAGACCACCTGACCTGCCTCTTGAGAAATCTGTATTCAGGTCAGGAAGCAACAGTTAGAACTGGACATGGAACAACAGACTGGTTCCAAATAGGAAAAGGAGTATGTCAAGGCTGTATATTGTCACCCTGCTTATTTAACTTCTATGCAGAGTACATCATGAGAAACGCTGGACTGGAAGAAGCACAAGCTGGAATCAAGATTGCTGGGAGAAATATCAATAACCTCAGATATGCAGATGACACCACCCTTATGGCAGAAAGTGAAGAGGAGCTAAAAAGCCTCTTGATGAAAGTAAAAGAGGAGAGTGAAAAAGTTGGATTAAAGCTCAACATTCGGAAAACTAAGATCATAGCATCCGGTCCCATCACTTCATGGCAAATAGATGGGGAAAAAGTAGAAACAGTGTCAGACTTTATTTTTTGGGGCTCCAAAATCACCGCAGATGGTGACTGCAGCCATGAAATTAAAAGATGCTTACTCCTTGGAAGAAAAGTTATGACCAACCTAGATAGCATATTCAAAAGCAGAGACATTACTTTGCCAACTAAGGTCCGTCTAGTCAAGGCTATGGTTTTTCCAGTGGTCATGTATGGATGTGAGAGTTGGGCTGTGAAGAAGGCTGAGCGCCAAAGAATTGATGCTTTTGAACTGTGATGTTGGAGAAGACTCTTGAGAGTCCCTTGGACTGCAAGGAGATCCAACCAGTCCATTCTGAAGGAGATCAGCCCTGGGATTTCTTTGGAAGGAATGATGCTAAAGCTGAAACTCCAGTACTTTGGCCACCTCATGAGAAGAGTTGACTCATTGGAAAAGACTCTTAATGCTGGGAGGGATTGGGGGCAGAAGGAGAAGGGGACGACCGAGGATGAGATGGCTGGATGGCATCACAGACTCGATGGACGTGAGTCTGAGTGAACTCTGGGAGATGGTGATGGACAGGGAGGCCTGGCGTGCTGCGATTCATGGGGTCGCAAAGAGTCGGACACAACTGAGCGACTGAACTGAACTGAACTGATGATTAGTGATGATGAGCATCTTTTCCTGGGCCTGTTGGCCACTGTATGTCTTCTTTGGAAAAGTGTCTATTAGGACCTCTGCTCATTTTTAAATTGGGTGGATTGTTTTTCTGATGCTAATTGGGTGAGTTCTTTGTATATTTTGCATATTAACCCCTTTTTAGATATGTGACCATATGAGCCAGCTATTCCATTTCTGGGTATTTATTTGAAGAATAATAAAACACTGATTCAAAAAAGTATGTGCATCACTGCGTTCACCACAGCCTTATTTCCAATAGCCAAGATATGGAGGCAACCCAAGTTCCTAGTGATGAATAGATGAATAGATAAAGAAGATGTGAGATATATACATATATACACACATATACACACACACATATTCACAATGGGGTATTCAGTTCAGTCACTCAGTCGTGTCCGACTCCTTGTGACCTGATGGACCGCAGCATGCCAGGCCTCCTTGTCCATCACCAACTCTAGGAGTTTACTCAAACTCATGTCCATTGGGTCAGTAATGCCATCCAACCATCTCATCCTCTGTCATCCCGTTCTCCTCCTGCCCTCAATCTTTCCCAGTATCAGGGTCTTTTCCAATGAGTCAGCTCTTTGCATCAGGTGGACAAAGTATTGGAGCTTCAGCTTCAACATCAGTCCTTCCAATGAACACCCAGGACTGATTTCCTTTAGGATGGACTGGTTGGATCTCCTTGCAGTCCAAGGGACTCTCAAGAGTTTTCTCCAACACCACAGTTCAAAAGCATCACTTCTTTGGTACTCAGCTTTCTTTATAGTCCAACTCTCACATCCATACATGACCACTGGAAAAATCATAGCCTTGACTAGATGGACCTTTGTTGGCAAAGTAGTGTCTCTGCTTTTTAATAAGCTGTTTAGGTTGTTCATAACTTTCCTTCCAAGGAGTAAGTGTCTTTTAATTTCATGGCTGCAGTCACCATCTGCAGTGATTTTGGAGCCCCCAAAAATAAAGTCGGACACTGTTTCTAATTTTTCCCCATCTATTTGCCATGAAGTGATGGGACCAGATGCCATGATCTTAGTTTTCTGAATGTTGAGCTTTAATCCAACTTTTTCGCTCTCCTCTTTCACTTTCATCAAGAGGCTTTTCTGTTCCTCTTCACTTTCTGCCATAAGGGTGGTGTCATCTGCATATCTGACGTTATCGATATTTCTCCCAGCAATCTTGATTCCAGCTTGTGCTTCTTCCAGTCCAGCGTTTCTCATGATGTACTCTGCATATAAGTTAAATAAGCAGGGTGACAATATACAGCCTTGACGTACTCCTTTTCCTATTTGGAACCAGTGTGTTGTTCCATGTCCAGTTCTAACTGTTGCTTCCTGATCTGCATACGGGTTTCTCAAGAGGCAGGTCAGGTGGTCTGGTATTCCCATCTCTTTCAGAATTTTCCACAGTTGATTGTGATCCACACAGTCAAAGGCTTTGGCATAGTCAATAAAGCAGAAGTAGATGTTTTTCTGGAACTCTCTTGCTTTTTTGATGATCCAGCAGATGTTGGCAGTTTGATCTCTGGTTCCTCTGCCTTTTCTAAAACCAGCTTCAACATCTGGAAGTTCACGGTTCACATACTATTGAAGCCTGGCTTGGAGAATTTTGAGCATTACTTTACTAGCATGTGAGATGAGTGCAATTGTGTGGTAGATTGAGCATTCTTTGGCATTGCCTTTCTTTGGGATTGGAATGAAAAGTACCTTTTCTCGTTCTGTGGCCACTGCTGAGTTTTCCAAATTTATTGGCATATTGGGTGCAGCGCTTTCACAGCATCATCTTTTAGGTTTTGAAAAAGCTCCACTGGAATTCCATCACTTCCACTAGCTTTGTTTGTAACGATGCTTCCTAAGGCCCACTTGACTTCACATTTCAGGATGTCTGGCTCTAGGTGAGTGATCACACCATCGTGATTATCTGGGTCGTGAAGATCTTTTTTGTATAGTTCTTCTATGTATTCTTGCCACCTCTTAATAGCTTCTGCTTCTGTTAGGTCCATACCACTTCTGTCCTTTATTGAGCCCATCTTTGCATGAAATGTTCCCTTGGTATCTCGAATTGTCTCAAAGAGATGTCTAGTCTTTCCCATTCTATTGTTTTCCTCTATTTCTTTGCACTATTCACTTAGGAAGGCTTTCTTGTCTCTCCTTGCTATTCTTTGGAACTCTGCATTCAGATGGGTATATCTTTCCTTTTCCCCTTTGTTTTTCACTTCTCTTCTTTTCTCAGCTATTTGTAAGGCCTCCTCAGACAGGCATTTTGCTTTTTTGCATTTCTTTTTCATGGGGATGGTCTTGATCCCTGTCTCCTGTACAGTGTCACAAACCTCTGTCCATAATTCATCAGGCACTCTGTATATCAGATCTAGTCCCTTAAATCTATTTCTCACTTCCACTATATAATCCATAAAAAGATATGCAATCTTGTGACAACATGGATGGACCCCCAACAGTATTATTCTAAGTGAAATAAGTCCTAGAGAGAAAGTCAAATACCATATGATTTCCCACATATGAGGAATAAATAAGTTACCAAATCACATAGATAAAAGAGCAGTGTAACCAGAGAGGAAGAGGGATAGAGGGAGGCCAAAATGCTTAAAGGAGGTCAACTGTGCAGTAATGAATGGAAACAATTTTTCTTGATAAGTGTACTGTGGTGGCACTAGTGGTAAAGAACTCACCTGCCAATGCAGGAAATATGAGATGCAGGTTTGATCCCTGGGTTGGGGAGATCAACTAGAGGAAGGCATGACCACCCACTCCAGTATTCTTGCCTGGAGAATCCCATGGACAGAGGAGCCTGGTGGACTACAGTCCATGGTGTTGCTAAGAGTCAAACACGACTGAAGAAACTTAAGACACATGCATGCATACTGTGGTGTATATAGAAGCCAAAAATATAATGTTCACGTGAAATTTGTATAGTGTTAAAAACCATAATTACATCAATATAAATAAGTACATATTTTAATTTAAAAATAAAAGTCATATTTGAAGGGCACTCCCACTTCTGTGCAAGATGGAATAACAAGGACAGAATTACCCTTTTGTCTGAAGCAACTAAAAGCTTGACAAAATGTGTGAAACAAGGGTTTTTAAGACATGGGCCATCAGGTAACAAAGAACAGTCATCTCTAAGTGATGAGAAGCAAGCACGATGAGCCCTATGATTTGGTGAGCTTATGACCTTGAGAGAATTTCCAGGAAACAGCATTGCATGGGGAGACCCAAGCTGAGCCCAGTGAATCACTGAACTGAGGGGCAAAGCTGAATGTTTGAGGAGATTCTGCCAGAAAGAATTCTCAGTGCAAAGTTCCTGAGAAGAGATTGCTGCCCAAGACAGAGGACCAGAGACCTGCAGAGGCTTCCTGTTGCATATTCAGGTGAGTTCTAATCCACTCGTGCATGTGAGGAAACAACTTAAGACCCAGGAAAGAATATGCCCTGAAATGATGGAAGATAATAGCACCCAGCACTCAACAAAGGACTATTGTTACCTGCCAGACTAGATAACCTCATGATTGATGGGGCATGGAGTAAACAGAAGGATCTTGCAGTGGTAAATAATTAGCTCTCGATTCAGCCTATTTTTGTTCCGCACGACAAATCTTAAAGCAAACCAGAAAGGATTAAACTGTTTCCTAATAACTGCATCCCAGGACAAAGTCCAAAAATATTTATAGGAGAGAAAAAAATCAACACCTACTAAGGTAAAGTTCACAAATAAAAGAGGCATGCAAAGAAACAGGAAAGTAAGATCCCAGTCAATCAAAAATGATCATAAATTGACACAGATAACACAGATCTTAGCAGATAAAGACATTAAAATGGTTATTACTAGTGTATTGGAGCCTGGTGGACTGCCGTCTATGGGGTTGCACAGAGTCGGACACGACTGAAGCGACTTAGCAGCAGCAGTGTATTTCAGATGTTCAAAAAGTTAAGTAGAAATATGGGCAGTATAAGAAAAGATTTAAGTCAAACTTAGATTAAAACAAGAACACATGAGATACCATGGGTGTGTCAGGTGAGTGTATCCTCCTTGGTTCTGTCTCATCACAACAAAGATTTGGAGTGATGGACGTTAAAGCCCCCAGCGCATCACAGCTCTCAGGTCTTGGACAGACCGTGTTATAGCTCTCAGGTCACGAACAGACCGTGTTATAGCTCTTAGACAAATCAGTGTTACAGCTGTGTGTTACAGCTCTATTTTATTTGGAAAATAGCAAGAAAATCCGTCCTCGAGGTGTGCG
Organism: Ovis canadensis; assembly: GCF_042477335.2. Lineage (NCBI taxonomy): Eukaryota > Metazoa > Chordata > Mammalia > Artiodactyla > Bovidae > Ovis > Ovis canadensis. Next base: position 87,070,978 of record NC_091256.1, read on the forward strand.
GGCATGTCGACCCAAAGACGTGAAGAGAAGAGCACTCCAGCACATGGGGGGGAGAGAGAGAGAGAGAGACCCCCGGCCCTTTGGCTCCTCTTTTTATAAGTCTACTCCTCTCCCCCGGGCCTGCCCTGTGTAAATTGGGTGAGCCAGGAGAGCTGTTTGTCCCACCCGAGGTCCTCATTCAGATCCTCAGACCTTCCTTTGTTCCATTTTTGCAGGCTTTTCCCTTCCTTGTCTTTTAGCCACCGCCATTCTGGACTCCTGTTTCCTAGTCTAACTACCTAACAGGTGGGATTAGTGGCAAATTAGACATTGAAGGAAAAATCAGTGATGTGGCCACAGAAGTTATCCAAAATTAAATACAGAGAAAGAGGATTTAAAAAGAAAACAAAGCAAAACCACACCAAAACATAGCATCAGTGAGCTGTGCTACAACATCGAGAGATCTAGATGAGAGAGAAATGACCATCAGCTGGCTGGTAGGCATCCTTAAGATAGCCCACAACGATCCCCCCAACAGTTCTCATTCTTGTGAAATCCCTTCTTCTTGAGCATGGACTGAACCTATATCCTAAGGAATAAAATAACACAAAAGCAATGAGATGTCACTTTGAGATTAGATTACAAAGAACTGTGACTTCTCCCTTGAGTGCTTATAAAGGAAGAAGTTGACTAAATATTAAAACGGTTTTCAAATATTGTTCAGCAAAACTTATATAATACTGTGCGTGTCTGCTGGCCATCAGCATGCCTCACTGTTCCTTGTCTAAACACCAAAAAATAAAAACCACATGTGTGCTCTGTGTTCAGTCACTCAGTCACGTCCGACTCTCTGTGACTCCGTGGACTGTAGTCCATCTGAATCCTCTGTCCATGGAATTTTTCAGGCAAGAATACTGGAGCAGATCCTCATTTCCTATCCCAGGGTATCTTCCCAACCCAGGGATCGAATCTGCATCTCTTGAATATCCTGCATCGGCAGGCAGATTCCTTACCACTCTACCACCCGGGAAGCCCCCTCCTACATGCTACACTTGATCTTAGCCAACAGGCTAATAGAATGAAATTATTCCTCCTTTAAAGAAAACAGCAGAACACTCTTCATTCGTATTCTCATCATTCATAGCATCTTCCAGTTCCAGGATCTTTGAATGAGGTGGTTATCTGTTGTTGCGTAACAAATCAACTCCATGACAACAAACGTCTATTCATTTATACTTTCTTTGTGTCAGGAATCTAGACAAGCTTAGCTTTTATAGGCAGAACACTTTCTTTAAGGTGAGAGTATGTGTTCTTACTTTGTTTTTTGAAGTTTAGACATGGAACAGTGATACATGGTGATGGCCAGTAGGCATGCATAGTATTACATGAGTTTAGCTGAGGGCTCTTTCTTCTGCTCCACTCTGCTCCACCATGCTTTAGATTAATTTCTTACACACAAACTATAGTTAAATTTTGTGTTCATTTTAATTTGAAACTTTCTATCATCCAAGTGATGATTTGGTTTCATTTATATGTACTGTAATTGTTATTATATTTGGGCTTTTTATGTTACCTTATTTTGTGCTTTCTGTTTACCATGTTTTCTCACAGTCTCATTCTTATCCCCCTCCATTTGTGCACTGTTTTGGGTTGATGCAGTTTTATTTATTCCTCCCTCATCCCTACATTCTGATTTGACAATATTATTTTGTTTCTACTCTTTTATTGTTGCCCTCACAATTTAAAAAGCACTATCTGGTTTTTTTTTAAAGTCTGAAGCGAACATTAATCATCTCTCTCTCTCTCTCTCTCTCTCTCTCTCTCTCTCTCTCTATATATATATATATATATATATATATATGGCATTCTCACAGGCTATTCAAAGCTGGCAACTTTTGTAAGTTTGCATTTAGTAGGACCTAAGTAAAGACAATAATTTCAGGAACCAGAATGACTTACTATCATAAACCTTAATCAGTAATATTTAAATATCCATGCAAAATAATTTATTTCTTGAACAATATACTCTTTAAAAATACTTGAAAGTGATATTCATAGTGAAAAAATTGAAATATGTAAGATGGTAGACATATATGTCTTTTCTCTCCATTATAATGATTGAATTTTACTTTCCTTATCACTATGGGCTACAAGACATTTTCTAAGCAGTTTAGTCTAACTTGTAATTCCATTGAGTGTGCGTACTAAGTTACTTCAGTCATGTCTGACTCTTTGCAACCCTATGGACTATAGCCTTCCAGGCTCCTCTGTTCATGGGATTCTCCAGGGAAGAATACTGGAGTGGGTTGACATTCCCTTCTCCAGGAGTTCAAACCAGTGTCTCTTACATCTGCATTGGCAGGTGGGTTCTTTACCACTAGCACCACCTGGGAAGCCTTGTAATTACATTAGGGAATTTAATATCTTGATATTTCCTTAACTTTCCAATATTATTTGGCTGTATATCTTTTCAAATTAATGTTCTTGATTATTGTAAATATCTCATGTTCAAAATAGCCTCAAATTGCATGATAAAATTTCATTCAATTGACCATTTATATCAATTCAGTTATCAAAAATTTATGACATTGTTGGATATTCATGCTATAATATTTCTATAGTAAGAGCAGAATTAGAGATTTAATATCTATTTATATTGGTCTTTTCTGTTCCCAGAGTTTTTGGTTAGCATGCCTAGTGCTAACAAGAGGACATTTCCAGACAACTTGCATTTATTCATCTAACTTTTATATTACATAAATGTATGTATAATACACAATATTGTATCTATACACATGTTTTATTACATACCAGTCTTTCCTATCTATCTTCTTCTGGGACATTTGTGTGAGATATTTGTGAGAACTAAGATTGTTTTACTGGAATATTTGGGCAGAAACTGAAAGTGAAGTCATGTCCGACTCTTTGTGACCCCATGGACTGTAGCCTACCAGACTCCTCCATCCATGGGATTTTCCAGGCAAGAGTACTGGAGTGGGTTGCCATTTCCTCCTCTAGAGGATCCTCCCAACCCAGGGATCGAACCCAGGTCTCTTGCATTGCAGACAGACACTTTACTGTCTGAGCCAAAGGAGTAATTTTTTCCTAAATGGCATGAGTGATATACTCTGAATTCTTGCAAAACCGCAGACCTCTTTTAACCTACTGGTGGGGTGTAAGAGTGCTGATTTCAGTCCTTTTCTCAGTATCTGTGGATACTGTTTTGGCCTCCAGTGTGCCCAAGACTTGAGTGAAGGTGGCCCTGGATGGTGTCACTTGGGCTCTGAACGTCTGACTCCCACAGGACTGAAGCAGGAAGCCAAGGAAATGTGTTAAGTCCCATGAGGAAGGCAAGAGCAAGGATCAGACATGAAGCAGGGAAGACTGAGAGCAGCTTGGGAAAGCCAGAGGCAAGAGTAACTGAACCTGGGGTCAAGGGAGCACAGGCGAGTATCTTGTTATAGGACAAAAATGTCAGAGGACGCAGCATTTTTGAGCTAAATCACGAGACCAGGTACTCCAGGACTTTGCAGTCTCACTGAGTTTGTGCTTCATCATGTTAATTGCTGTCCATTGGGTGAAAGGTGGAAGTATTAGTCACTCAGTCGTGTCTGACTCTTTGCGACCCCATGGACTGTACATGGAATTCTCCAGCCATTCCCTTCTCCAGGGGATCTTCCCGACCCAGGGCTCGAACCTGGGTCTCCAACATTTCAGGTGGACTCTATACTGTCTGAGCCACCAGGGAAGTCTGGGGTCCATTGTTCTTTACAAAGGCTCAGTTCCAAGCCTGCATATCTTGGCCCTACAACACGTAATAGCCACTCTGTATTTCAGCATCTTTGTTTTAGTCACCCTCCCTTCTTCCATCCCCAGCATTAAGATTTGTTAATGGCAATATCTGTTGGGTAGATCAAAATTGTGAATTAGATTTTCTGTTAAGTGGAACATACATCTGAGGTCTAATCTTATTTCTGCTTGAGTCTGGATGTACCTAGGATGATCCTAATAAATAACTGTGTTTCATAAAGACCAAGCCAGCCTTACTGGGAAGTGCAACATCACACAGCTAGAAGGCAGTTTTCTTTTGTTTTTGCTGCTGGCTCTAAGAAAGATGGCACCTAAACTCCTGAGATTTTTGGTTTTCTCTCAGATAAGATATAGTCCTTCATTCATATGTGGAAGAATGGGGCTTTAAGAGTATGAACACCTGACTGGGGAATCTGAGTTCTAGAAATGCTTAAACTACAACATCAGTTCAGTTCAGTTCAGTTCAGTCGCTCAGTCGTGTCTGACTCTGTGAGACCCCATGAATTATAGCACGCCAGGCCTCCCTGTCCATCACCAACTCCCGGAGTTCACTCAGACTCACGTCCATCAAGTCGGTGATGCCATCTAGCCATCTCATCCTCTGTCGTCCCCTTCTCCTCCTGCCCTCAATCCTTCCCAGCATCAGGGTCTTTTCCAGTGAGTCAACTATAACATACAAATTTCTTAATCTTCTTGGATTGTTTTTCCACATGCTAAATGGCGGCATGAATAACATCCATCGCTGTAGTAAAAAGGCACACTTAAAAAAAAAAAGTTTAATTGGAGGATAGTTGCTTCCCAGCGTTGTGCTTGTTTCTGCTGTACAGCAAGGGAATCAGCCAGAAGTATATGTATATGCCTTCCCTCTAGAACCCTCCTCCCACCCCCCAGCCATCCCTTAGGTCATTGCAGAGCACGGGCTTGAGCTCCCTGTGTTCTGCAGCAGCTTCCCACCAGCCGTCTGTTGTAAACACGAGAGTGGACACATGTCAGGGCTACTCTCTCAGTCCGTCTCACCCCCTCCTTCCCCTGCTGTGTCCGCAAGTCTGTTGTCTGTGACAAGGCACACTTTTCATAGAGGGTAATTGCAGCAGGTTTGAGCCAGACTGCTGGGGCTAATCCTCGTCTGCACCCCTTTCCAGGTGTTTAGTTTGAGAACATTACCTTGCTAAGCCTCAGTTTCCTCATCTGAGAATAACTACGATACTTACATTGTTTACTGTGTTTATGAAGTTTAATGGCATCATAAGAGGGAATGATTTAGGATGGTGCCAAAAAATGCTTGGCACATAGCAATCAGTAAATTTTAATTTCTGCTTTTATTATCCAGTGAGATCACCGAGTCTCTTTTATATTTTATTCTGTCAAAGCTGCCTTGCCACAGATTCTGAAGTCTCCAGATAACAGAAAAAAGATAGACCTCAGGGACTTGGCAAAGTGGTTTAACTTGGAGGCCCCACTTATCTGACCCTAAAGCACTGAATTTCAGGACCAATTTCTCCCAATAACCAAGTCTTCCCCTTGACTGACTTTCCTTCTTTGCTCTCCATTCCTAACAGCAGAATTTGGTTCTGTCTGAGCTGGTATCCTCAGTATCTGGATTTTCTAATCCTGTTACACTGATTTTCTCTACGATTGGGTCACTGAATCCTGTGGTTTGATTCTCTACTCTGAACACGGGGGCATCCGTGATTACTGACTACTTTCCATGATCTCAGTTCTGTCCTCTGTTTGGACCTTGACAAACAGTCTTAATATTCAAACTGTACTTATCTCCCTTCAAACAATTTTTTAAATGTTGCTCATAAGGTCCTAACTGTCCCTTTCCAGACTGAGAGAATACCAGGTGTGATATGAGTGAGGGTCTACAAGATCTGATGGATCATCGAGTGGGTTGAGTAACAGAGAGGAGTCAGTGACGATGCCCAGGATTCTGGTTTGGTCAGTTGTGTGGCCAGTTCTTCCATCAATTTCTGGCCAAGCTGCAGACGTGGCAGGAGGAAAAGTGTCGGACAGGGAGTGCAGGGGTAAGTAATGACAAGGGGAGTCTTGTGTTTGTGAAGCTGAGTTAGAATGGAGCAGTTGAAGGGAAAATAAGACTTATAATCCTCAAGCTGAGGAAGGAGAGCTGCCAGATAATATAGCAGATAATACAGCAAGACTTATTATTATACTACAGCTGAGAAAGTGGGAAATTGGCTCAGGGTGTGAATAAATAGAGCAGAGGCTCAGAAAGATCCATATAGAGATGAAAAACGGTACATGACAGGAGCAGTCTTGCCAACACTTGGGACAGAATAAACTATTTAAATGGAATTGCCCGATTATTTATTCACATGGAAAACTTGGATTTGATTTGTGTCTCATTCATACACAAAAACCAACTCCAGATACATAATTAAATTTGTAAAGCAATATTTTTAGCTCTAAAAAAAGCAAAAGAATATTTTCTTACCTCAATATAGGAATAAATTTTTAAAGACTAAAAGCTATAATTGTGAAGTAAATTAAGGATTAAATTCAACTACGTTAAGTTAAAAACTATAATTATCAAAAATACAACAAAGAATGTGAAAAGCAATCAGCAAACTAGAAGAAACTTACAGGTTATATAGTCAACCAAAAATTATTATGTAAAGCACTTCTATAAATCAGTAAGAAAATGACAGTCAACCCAATAATAAAATGGGTAAAAGATGTGAAGAGTTGTTTGACAGAAGAGGCACCATGGATGGCTAAAAACAGAAGAAAACACAGTCCATCTCACTAATACTCAGGGAAATGCAAGTTAAGTTCACAAAAATTACCATTTTGCTCCTAGATAGGTCAGAATTAGTAAATTTTACAAAGATAACTAGGTGGGACTGTGGGACAGCACAAGGACACCTCTTACATATTATGAAGAGAAGTGTTTAAGTTTGCACAGGAACCCTAGAAAGCAGTGTGACATTATTTTACAAATTTGACCACAAATATTCTCTAAGTCCTAGTAATTCCACTTCTACAAGCTAGAGGAAAAATATTCAACGTGTATATGTGATAGGAAATCTGTACAAAAGTGTTCATACAGTGTTGTTCCTCATGGTAAAAACCTGGGGGGGGGGGAGCGGAAATCTGCCTTGACAAGACAGTGAATAAATAAACTATATTTATGCAACAGATTATTAGAGAATACTGAAAATGAATGAGCAACTGCTAATGCAAGTACATGCATGAATCTTAAAAATCTAATATTGAATGAAAGGAGCAAGACTCCGTAGACTACAACCATGATCAAGTTGCTGTTCAGTCACTCAGTCATGTCCAACTCTTTGCAACCCCATGGACTACAGCACGCCAGGCCTCCCTGTCCTTTATCATCTCCCAGAGCTTACTCAAACTCATGTCCATTGAGTTGGTGATGTCATCCAACAGTCTCATCCTCTGTCGTCCCCTTCTCCTCCTGCCTTCAATCTTTACAAGCATCAAGGTTTTTTCCAGTGAGTCAGCTCTTCACATCAGGTAGCCAAAGAATTGGAGCTTCAGCTTCAGAATCAGTCCTTCTGATGAGTATTCATGGTTGATTTCCTTTAGGATTGACGGGTTTGAGAGCTGTCCAAGGGGTTCTCAGGAGTCTTCTCCAACACCACAGTTCAAAAGCATCAGTTCTTTGGTGCTCAGCTTTCTTTATGGTCCAACTCTCACATCCATACACACTACTGGAAAAAACCATAGCTTTAACTATATGGACCTTTGTTGACAATGTCTCTGCTTTTTAATACGCTGTCTAGGTTATAGTTATAAAGCTCATAATTAACCCAAAAGTAACCAACATAAAGGCCTAAAAAGGGTCTAAAACACACAAAAGGAGGGTAAAAAAGTAACCAAATGTGTCAGGAGTGAAGGTGAATCTGCTGGTCCCAGACTGATTAATGGATGGAAGGAAGAATAGAGAATCCAGGGTGAGATTGGAGGCCAGGCGGAAAGGATGCAAGACGTCTTGGGACAGGTGTAGGGGAATATCAACACTGCACACCAGAGCCTCTTTAGTTCATCTTGAACTAGAATCTGTTAGGGTTAGAAACAATAGCAAATTAAAATCAGAAGAACCAAACACACTTACTTCAGGCTACAGGAGTCAAGTGGGAAGGGGCGTCAAGTTCTTCCTGAGAGTTAAAGATCCATTCTCAAGGCTTAAATCACACCCAGTTCCAAATCTCCCACCTCCCATGTTTCGCTGAATACAAGCATTTTGTGTGTCTTGGTCTCCAGCATCCAATTTTCTCATTATCAGTTTGTTGTTGTTGTTAAAACGAAGCCCAAATCCAAATGACTAGGTCATTTATTCCTAATGAAGAGGAGACTTTGGTCAATTTATTTTTCTGTTTATTTTTACTCTGAGGCAAAAGAGTTATTACTCCTAACAGAAAAAAAGAGTCCCAGAGTCTTTTCAATACAGATCTTGAAAGTTGAATTTCATATACCCTTTTGAATTATATTGAATATAATATATCCTTTAATAATTCTTAATAATTTAATAATTCTTTAATAATTACTTTCAGTTCAGTTCAGTCACTCAGTCATGTCCGACTCTTTGCGACTGCATGAATCACAGCACGCCAAGCCTCCCTGTCCATCACCAACTCCCGGAGTTCACTCAAACGCATGTCCATTGAGTCAGTGATGCCATCCAGCCATCTCATCCTTGGTCGTCCCCTTCTCCTCCTGCCCCCAATCCCTCCCAGCATCAGAGTCTTTTCCAATGAGTCAACTTTTCTCATGAGGTGGCCAAAGTATTGGAGTTTCAGCCTCAGCGTCAGTCCTTCCAATGAACACCCAGGACTGGTCTCCTTTAGGATGGACTTGTTGGATCTCCTTGCAGTCCAAGGGACTCTCAAGAGTCTTCCCCAACACCACAGTTTAAAAGCATCAATTCTTCAGCGCTCAGCTTTCTTCACAGTCCAACTCTCACATCCCTACATGACCACTGGAAAAACCATAGCTTTGACTAGACAGGGCTATGGTTTTTTGTTGGCAAAGTAATGTCTCTGCTTTTTGTTGGCAAAGTAATGTCTCTGCTTTTTAATACACTGTCTAGGTTGGTCATAACTTTTCTTCCAAGGAGTAAGCGTCTTTTAATTTCATGGCAGCAATCACCATTTGCAGTGATTTTGGAACCCCCTAAAATAAAGTCAGCCACTGTTTCCACTGTTTCCCCATCTATTTCCCATGAAGTGATGGGACCGGATGCCATGATCTTCATTTTCTGAATGTTGAGCTTTAAGCCAACTTTTTCGCTCTCCTCTTTCACTTTCATCAAGAGGCTTTTCTGTTCCTCTTCACTTTCTGCCATAAGAGTGGTGACATCTGCATATCTGAGGTTATTGATATTTCTCCTGGCAATCTTGATTCCAGCTTGTGCTTCTTCCAGCCCAGCAGTTCTCATGATGTACTCTGCATATAAGTTAAATAAGCAGGGGGACAATATACAGCCTTGACGTACTCCTTTTTCTATTTGGAACCAGTCTGTTGTTCCATGTCCAGTTCTAACTGTTGCTTCCTGACCTGCATATAGGTTTCACAAGAGGCAGGTCAGGTGGTCTAGTATTCCCATCTCATTCAGAATTTTCCAGTTTATTGTGATCCACACAGTCAAAGGCTTTGGCATAGTCAATAAAGCAGAAAATAATAACTTTAATTCAAATTCAATTTGATGGCTGCTCTTCTAATGACCACAATTAAAAATATATATCAATGCTAATTTTAAATGACATTAAACATTTAACCACGTGGGAGACATTGTTTTGTGAATGGCAGTGGGTTATAGTAAAAAAAGAATATTGGATTTAATCAATAAAAGCAACTGTTTGATTGGCCATGCCATGTTTAGGCTTACCCTCTACGATCCTCGTATTTATTCTCTGTAATTTGGAGGAATGCACACAGGTGACCTCTGTGTAGATACTGTGGCCTGACTCGCTTGTCCTTCACCCCACTGTCCTTCTCTGTGCCTTTCTGCTTTGTGGGTGCCGGAACCAGTTTCCTTGCAGGTGGGGAAGAAATTTCTATGCATGAATTAGCTTCCACCAATTAAAAGCACTTGGAAGGCGGAAGCGAGCCCTCTTCCTCTGTGGCGCTGTGTGTACAGGCGTGCCCAGCCACGGGGCCAGGGCAGCATGCCATCGTCCACCACCCTGTTGTCAAGGGGCAGTTGTGGCAAAGACTGTGGCGATGGTGGTAGTGATAGCAGGAAGCCCTGACCCCTGGCTCAGAGTTACAGCCCTGTGTTCTGCACTCGGCAGTGCCAGGGGCAGTCTCAGGGTAGTTCTGTAGTGTTCTGGAGGTCGTTTTAAGCCCAACTGGAGCCCACTCTTGAGCGCTTCCAATGGTGGTGTTTGCATCTAATTGCATATATTAAGTCTGTTTATACTTAAAGATTTTACTTTATATGTTCTATGTATCCCAACCCAGGGATCAAACCCAGGTCTCCCACACTGTAGGCAGATGCTTTTACCGCTGAGCCACCAGGGAAGCCTCATATGTCCTGTACTGAGCCTTAATACAGGCCCGTATTTGCTTTCTGCTCTAATGTTGTTTGAGTCTACTGTCCTCACAGGGCACTTTCCTCATGTCGTTTCTGCTGCACAGTCGCTAATTTTTATGGTTATTTTCTTAAATAATTTCAGCTTCTCTCTATGTGGTGTCTATATATGGTGTAATTTAAACACCATCTAATAATTATCTACTCATTGGTTTTGAGTATGAGAGTCAAGTGTGTAAACATGTTTGTTAATGAATCAGTAAGTCAGAGGATAACTGTGGGGTTGCTGTTAAAAATGAAGAGTGGATATACGTGTTTAAAAGCTTTGTGTAATAATACAGTGGGTTAAAACGTCTGAAGTAGATTTAAAAATATGTGACTAAGTGTGTTTTCTAAAAGGATTTTTGGAGGTTAGGATGATAACAAAGTATTTGATACAGGTATGGGTATATAAATATTATAGTGTGATAGAGAGGAATAATAGTTACATGAATGATCCTTATAATCCACAAGCTTTCACTAGAGTCCTTTTATAATTTTTACTTTGGATAAACTATTATAGCACCTGAAGAATTATCTGACTTTTACAGCCAACTCCTTAGTGTCTTTGATTATCAGTCTTAACTGCACCTGAATATTTCACAGCTTTCTTGAACAGGACATTCAGACACCTGCAATCCTTGTGACTCTTCCTCCCCACCCAAATTGCAGGGTTTATATTTTAAAGAAAAATCTTTTTAATGCAGATGATGAACTGTTCATTTTGGAAACTGATTTGGGGAATCTAATTAAAAAACCAAACTAAACAACAGAGTGATCCTCCAGCATTTTCAGACTCAATTCTGGGAATATCTTTGTTACTGAATTTTAGGGAGTGAAACCAAAGAGGATCAGAGGCAAAACAAAGGAGTTCAGGAGTCAACCTCAGTAGCAGTGAAGAGTGTCTGATAATGAGCAGCCTTGGGGAACATGAGCAGAGAAACCTCGCTGACTCAGGAAGCAGCCAAGATGGGCGCCCAGAAGGTCAAGGTTCAGAGGAGGCCTCTGGCCCTGAGTCTCTGGACAGTGCTAAACAAGGAGAGGCTCGCTGGTGTAAAGTCCAGAATGTGGGAGAACAGGTAGTTCCCAGGGGGCTGAGGGAAATTAAATGGTCAAAGAAGGGAAGTTGTGGAAATATTCCAACCAACAATCAGGAGGAGCTAGGAGAAAACAAATGAACACATTATGAACTATCAAGAACGGGAATTATAGTGGTAACTGGGCAGAGATTCCCCGTCTGAGATTTTGGGGTTTTCTAAAGTCTAGAGGAGAGCTTATCCCACAGTGGATGGTCCACCCTGGCCAAGAAATTGAAAGTACTGTCCTGAGGGTTGGAGGCAAAGAGGCTGGCACAGGTGGTGGGTAGTGGGTTAGATTTTGGTGGGTGCTGTGTGGAGCAGTGAGACAGTGGGAAGAGACTCTGCCAGGGGCAGGATTTGGGCACAGAAGACTCCGGGGCTGCGGATCAAAGAAGAAACAAATCACTCTGTTGCTGAAAATGCATTTGTAGCAGAAGGAAAATGGCACAGAAAATAATGACGTGAACACCCAAAGTCAAGCACAGGGAGGGCTCGCTCTGGGCTTCCTTGGCATCCAGTCATATTCACTCCTAATGAAAGCTCACAGGGCCCTTTTCTAAAGCAGGGCAGACAGAAACAGCCACCGCAACCAAGCAGAACGTTCTGTATCCCACTCACATCACTCTGTCACTTGTGCCCTTAGCAGGATGCTGGAAAAGAAGCTTGATTTGTGTAGCTGGACAAGTCCCCTAGTTGTAACTGTGAAAATAATTCTTAGGTGAAAAATGGAAATCCATTCACTTTTGTTTCTTACGTTCGAATTTCTTTTGAATGCATGTGCTACCTGGAGGCCAGTACAACATTTATTAAGCATGTTTTGTTTGCCTTGTACTTTACCTACAATATTTTACACAAGTTTTCAGAGGACTTGGTGAATGCTTGTAGAGCTGGGAGGTAGTGAAAGCTTTAGAGCCACCATCAGGATTGCCAGGGTCGAGTTTCAGACCTTTTTCTAAAGTGGCAGAAACCTTCAGCAGATGACTTCCCCAGTCACCAGTTTTCACAAGTGTGAATGAGGATAATAAAAGCTGCTTTACAAGATGGACAGGATTAAGGGGCTTTACATGGGCAACTCAGTTAGTTTAATGGATATTTGTTAACAAAATAATATGTGCCAAACAGCACGCAAGGCCCTGGAGAGGCAAAGGATAAGATGCCATGGTTTCTACTATTGTGGTCCTGAGTCTAAAAGAGGAGAGAGAACTGCACAAAAATAACATTAATGGCAGGAACTAAAAAGATGGAGAGAAGCCCGGATCACAGGTGGCACTCTATAAATGCTGATTTTTTTTTTGTTTAATTATTTTAAAATTTGAAAATGAACAGAAATGTCCATAAACTGTCACTGATGGCTAGACAACTTACACTAGTGGAGGAGTGGGTTACTCCTTAATTTAATGGTAATAGAGCTTTTTTCGTGTGGCTTGGTGGTAAAGAACCTGCCTGCCAGTGCAGGAGATGTAGCAAGAGCTGCAGGTTCAGTCCTTGGGTCGGGAAGATCCCCTGGAGGAGGAAATGACAACCCACTCCAGTATTCTTGCCTGGAAATCCCATGGACAGAGGAGCCTGGTGGGCTGCAGTCTGTGGGGTTGCAAAAAGACGAGGACACGGCTTTGTGACTAGACAATACCAACGACTAGAGCTCTCGGGTGCAGTTTGCCGGAGTCCCAAGGCTTCCTCAGGCTCTGTCTCATCCTAACTTAACCTGACCAGCTGGGGAGCACTCCTGACCCTCTCTCTGCCTGGCCTTTCTACTTACTAGCTACATAATCTTTTGCAAGTTACTTAAAGGCTGTTCTATTATGGGAATAATAATCAGTTCTAAATAATAAAATTACTGTGAAGCTAATCTAATCAGCTAATGAGCTGATTTACATAAGGTGCTTGGAAAACTTGGCAAACAGTTTGGACTCAACCAAAGTTATCTATTGTTGCTCACGTTGTTGCTATGATGCTAGTGATAACGCCTGGTGTGTTTCTTTGTACAATAGGGAGAAGAATGAGATTCATCTCTTAACTGTGTTATGAGGGCTAAATTTAAAAATTCCTGATATATCAAATTCTCGATACATGTTAACTATTGTGATAGTGATTAAGAAAAAGAATTCCTCATGTATGCTTAGCATTTCACAATATACCAACTGCTTTTATAAAGATACAAAAAAATATAAACCTAAAAATCCAAAAATGTCTGAATATAGAAATATATAAAAATATATGTCTGTATATGTCTGTGTATATGTCTGTGTATATGTGGGTGTGTAGAGTGTGCAAATGTATATTCACTGATGATCAAAGAGGAATAGGACAGATAGTTCTGTTCCAGTATCATTCACATTTCATAGTTCATTGTTAGAGTAGTTTGGACTTCCATGAAGATCTTTGAACGTCCTGTTGTGTCTTTCTGACACACACATGAAATTTCCTAGCTGGTATCTAGGCTGGCATAAGGTCTTCTGTTAAATGGAATTTGCATTCTTTTCTCCTCTGCTTCTGCCATTGCTTTTCTACCTCCAAAAGAATAGCGCTGGAATCGAAGTATTTAGAGAAACTTGTTTCTTCACTGTAAGGATTCAGGAAGTTTAGAACACAGAGCATGATAGAATTAATGTAATATAAGCACACTTGCTTTACTGTAGATTCTTGAAAATAGTGTACAGCACTTCTAGCAACTGGACGTCTGCTGGTCTAACAACATATTTAAAAAAGGGAAACTGAAAACAATCCACACTTGCTCACTGGCTGATAAAATGAAAATAAGTTCAATGAGTGATTTTTGGTACATAGCTTTCATCTTTTAATTTTTTCGTTTGGGGTGGGCAGCGTCTGTCCCATGGTATGGTGTTTATATGTATTTGATTGGTCCATTTCCCTGCTCACAGAGTTTGCCTTGCAGTATGGGGTTATAAGAAGTCATCTCACAGTTGAAAACAAAATAATTGAAATTTCTTTTAAAGAGTCATCCCATTGCACCAGCCCCGAGCACCCTGTATCACACATCGAACCAATTCATTTCACATATGATAATGTTCATGTTTCAATGCCATTCTCCCATATCATCCCACCATCGCCCTCTTCTAGAGTCCAAAAGACTGTTCTATACGTCTGTGTCTCTTTTGCTGTCTCGCATACAGGGTTATCGTTACCATCTTTCTAAATTCCATATATATGTGTTAGTATACTGTATTGGTGTTTTTCTTTCTGGCTTACTTCACTCTGTATAATAGGCTCCAGTTTCATCCACCTCATTAGAACTGATTCAGATGTATTCTTTTTAAAGGTTGAGGAATATTTCACTGTGTATATGTACCATGGCTTGCTTCTCCATTCGTCTGTTGATGGACATCTAGGTTGCTTCCATGTCTTGGTGATTGTAAGCAGTGGTGTGATGAACACTGGGGTACATGTGTCTCTTTCAATTCTGATTTCCTTGGTGTGTATGCCCAGAAGTGGGATTGCTGGGTCATATGGCACTGGGATGACTGGGAGGGATAGGGTGGGGAGGGAGGTGGGAGGGGGGTTCAGGATGGGGAACACATGTACACCCAAGGCAGATTCATGTCAATGTATGGCAAAACCCATACAATATTGTAATGTAAAAAAAATAAATAAAACTTAAAAAAAAAACAATTAAAATTTCTTTCAAGGAAAGAGCCTCTCTTGTGACTCTCCTTATGGCCTCAAGGAATGACCAAAGCCCTGCTGGTTTGGCAATTTTCAGAATAGAAAAACATAAAAGGAAATCAGAGCATTTGGGGGTTAAAGAGAAAATGTTCTCTTCCCGTTTCCTTCCCCATCACCAGACCTTAGCAGGAGGTGGTGGTACCTAAATCTTCTGTCCTTTACTAAGTTGGAGGCTTGGGTATCTCCTCCTGGAAGCTGTGGACCCTGGACTGCTGCTATAGTGCCAGACCACAGGCTCCTCCTTATCCTTGGGAAAAGGAATTCCCAAGATAACTCAAAGGGAAATCTCAGCCTACCAGCCGTATAATTAGCCTGTTGAGCAGCTCATCTACAAGAGAATGGATTTATAAATTGTTTAAAATGTGTTTTTACCATATTGAGAGGAACTTTAGAGTTCTCCCACAAAGCTCCTAGATCAATTAGAGTTAGATATACAGAAAACTCAGTGAATAAAATTGAAAATATGTAGTAATGGATACATAATTAGAGCGCTCTATGTGAACCTTAGAATTTCTAGAGCGTTCACCTGAGAACCGTGTTTGCATAATTACACTAATTATACAATGACTCTTGTTTTAACAAAAACTCAGTGCAAATGTATAAGGCCACATGGGGTGGTAGGAAGTATAATGTGCTTCTGCAATATATTAATATCTGTTGATGCCCCTTTGGTCAAAGCAAGTCATACCACCAAACCCAGCATCGGGGGAGTGGGGAAGTATATGTTCCACGAGGTGAGGAGAAGAAGGACTACTCTGAGGGACAGTAATCTCATCCAGAGCAGTGGCCTTCTTCCACCGTGCCTGGAAATAAATTTCCGAATATTAAAACTCTAAACCTGAAGATTCAGCTAAAAATAGTTTCTTCACTTTACTATTTTGACATAATTTCAGATTAATATTAGCAAGAATATTGAAAGCAGTAAAAGATTTGAATGACATATAAGAGACATTTTTTTAAAATAATCTTGGAAAGAAAAAGGTTTTCTTAAGCAAGGCAAAAACATCTGAGTCCATAAAAATAAAACACTAATGAAATAGTAGTTAGGATTCTGTTGCTTATAAGTTACTAAAATGCAACTCAAATGTGCTTTGGCAAAGAAAAAAGGTGGGGGAGAAACATTGCCTGCTTAATACCAGTAATTCACTCCTGAGAATCAAACATTGAGAATGAAACTGTTTACTATGTAATATTTTAAATGGAAAAAGTTGCATTTCACATCAACCCAAACGCCCCAGCCAGATTCCTAGAACCCAAGTTAAACTTCATTCCTAGAATGTAAAATGCTTAAAACATTACAATTACTATGACTCTTAGCCAAGAGTTCCTTGTTAGAGCCCACAGCCTCTCAGAGGTACAACCTCCTTGTGGACACTCTGTATGCTTTCAAGTATCGATGTATGACTCTCTATCAGTTACAACTGGCACTTCATTTGAGGCTATTTCTGTACATTGTTGGATTAAAAATATTGTTTAAAATAAGTATCACAGTCTCTAATGAAAGATACATTCTATTAGTTTTAGGTGTTAAATACTAAGTCTTTCTAGCAGGGAAATCATGAATTGGAGGAACACTCTGCCTGCTCACTTGTTATTTCATTAAGGAATGTACACTTTCCATTCTTAAATCTGCAAACGAGCAGAAGGCTCAGGGATCACACACAGGACCCTGTGCCAAGGCAGGAGTTCAAATGCAGAGTTAAGGATTTAACTCTCTGCACTATCCAGCCTTTGACTATTGGCTGTTCAACTTGGTAAATATCTACAAAATGATAGACTCATATGATACCCAGTGGAGTGCCTTGGCTAATTTTAGCCAAGTAACAAATG
Source organism: Ovis canadensis (assembly GCF_042477335.2). Classification (NCBI taxonomy): domain Eukaryota; kingdom Metazoa; phylum Chordata; class Mammalia; order Artiodactyla; family Bovidae; genus Ovis; species Ovis canadensis. The sequence continues at coordinate 87,087,919 of NC_091256.1, forward strand.
TGCCTTTCTTTCTTCTCAAACGGTTATGAAACAAATATCCTTGAGGTGGTTTTTTGGTTCGTTGTATGTTTAGGATATATAGTTAGTTGTAAGAGGTCAGCATTGTTTCTGAACACTGTAACTGGATTACCAAAGTATCTTTAATCTCTTACACCAATTTGAGTGACAGATTATGACATCATATAAAAATAAGTGTAAATAGTTGTTTAGAAAAAAAATAAGGCTTTAAATAAAGGTGAAGTCGATCAGTCAGCTGTGTCCGACTCTTTGCGACCCCATGGACTGTAGTCCACCAGGTTCCTCTGTCCATGGGATTCTCCAGGCAGGAATAATGGAGTGGGTGGCCATTTCTTTCTCAGGGGATTTTCCCAACCCAGGGATTGAACTTGGGTCTCCTGCATTGCAGGCGGACTCTTTCCCATCTGAGCCACCAGGCAGTCCCACATCTTTAAATACTTGGTGTTATTTTAGATAAAGTTGCTGTTATGATTGGAAATCTTAAAAGAGATTTTGTTGTCAATTCTGCCATAACGAAGGTTCTTTCCCAGTGATATTTTCTTTCTTTCTTTTTTTTTAATCTTCACTTATTTGGCTGTGTTAGGTCTTAGTTGTGACATGCGGGATCTTTATTTGCAGGATGTGAATCCTTAGTTGTAACTTGTGGGATCTAGCTCCCTGACCAGGGATCAGACTTAGGTCCCTGCTTAGGGAGCAGAGTCTTAGGCACTGCACCACTGAAATTTTTTTAAATTAAAAATCATCAAGTCTGAGTAAAAGATAAGGGTTTTCTCAAATATTCTTCTTTCTTTTCTGTAAACGATGCTAAATTGTTATGCCCTGGATTTCTCATAAATAATATAATTTAGGCATACTGCTCCACACTAAATAAAATGGGAAAAATTCAAACATTCCTGAAAATAGGAAATATTTAAAAATATGAAAATAAACCTCCGAATGGAAGTATAACTATCAATACATACCAACAGTTGCTATCAGTTGCTATTCAATAAGACACCCGAAAACCCACCGTAGAAACCAAACAAGCATACCATTTCACTCATAAAACACTATTAGGGCAGGAAAAAGAGAGCATGGCTACAGAATAGAGGCCATTATCCATGCAAATAAAAGAAAGTACTTTTATACTGTTTCTCCAAAAATTACAGATGGCAACATTTAATATTATTCATATATTTTTCACTGTCTGTATCGAGTACCTGAACCCTTTTCCACAATATTTTGTCTAGTCCAATTTCAAGAAGGTAATAGATTCATAAAATAGCACAGCTAAAATTAGTGAAAGAAAAGAAAATGCAATTATAAGAAATAGTGTGTGTGTGTGTATATATATATCAATGGAAAGTTAGGATCCAATATATCTATAAATTCAGATCAAATTTCAAAACTATTAAAAATCTCAGAAAAGAGATCTGCTTGTAAAACAGGTGAATTATGTCTATAAGAACAATTTTTGTGCTTTTATCTTGTAGAAAGAAGCCAAATAAACTCTTTACTGAGAAAACATTGATATAAACTGACACAAATTCTGGGAGGTTTCTTCTGAAGGAATGATATGTTATCATGTCAATAACAGCAGCAACAGTAGTCCTCCAAATAATTATAATTTCAGAATAATAAGGATGTACATGTTCCAGGGTCAGAGCAGAAGCAACTCTGAGGTTGCTGGTGGTGTTCGGTGGTGTTCGGTGGTGTTCAGTCGCTGAGTTGTGTCTGACTCTTTGAAGCCCCATGGACTGCAGCACCCAGTCTTCCCTGTCCTACACCATTTCCCAGAGTTTGCTCAAACTCAGATCCATTGAGTGGGTGATGCTATCTAGCCATCGCATTCTCTGTTGCCCCCTTCTCCTTCTGCTCTCAATCTTTCCCAGCATCAGGGTCATTTCCAGTGAGTTGGCTCTTCGTATCAGAGAGCCGGAGTACTGGAGCTTCAGCTTCAGCGTCAGTCCTTCCAGTGAATATTCAGGGCTGCTTTCCTTTAGGGTTGACTGGTGGGATCTGCTTGCAGTACAAGGGACTCTCAAGAGTCTTCTCCAACACCACAGTTCAAAAGCATCAGTTCTTCGGTGCTCAGCATTCTTCATGGTCCAATTCTCACATCCATACATGACCACAGGAAAAACCATAGATCTGATTATATAGACCTTTGTTGGCAAAGTAATGTCTCTGCTTTTTAATATGCTGTCTAGGTTTGCTCATAGCTTTTCTTCTAAGGAGCAAGCATCCTTTAATTTCCTAGCTGCAGTCACCATCTGCAGTGATTGGAACCCAAGGAAATAAAGTCTGTCACTGTTTCCATTGTTTCTCCATCTACTTGCCCTGAAGCAATGGGACTGGATGCCATGATCTTCGGGTTTTTTTTTTTGTTTTTGTTTTTTTTTGATCTTCGGTTTTTGAACGTTGAGTTTTAAGCCAACTTTTTCACTTTCCTCCTTTACTTTCATCAAGAGGCTCTTTAGTTCCTCTTCGCTTTATGTCATAAAAGTGGTGTCATCTGCATATCTGGGCATCAGTGTTTCCAGTGAATATTCAGGATTGATTTCCTTTAGAATTGACTGGTTTGATCTCCTTGCAGTCCAAGGGACTCTCAAGAGTCTTCTCCAGCGCCACATTTCGGAAGCATCAGTTCTTTGGTCTTTAACTTTCTTTATGGTCCAGCTGTCCTATCCCGTTGGTGCTTTGGCTTTAGGGAGCCCAGCCGTGGAGCCTACAGGCCCCTGGGTTGGGCTAGTAGGAGGCCTCCAGGAAGGCTCACACCAATGAGTACTTGCCAGAACTGCTGCCGCCAGTGTCTTTGTTCCCACAGTGAGCCTCAGCCGCCTCCAGCTCCACAGGAGACCCTCCAGGACTAGCAAGCAGGTCTGGACCCGTCTCTTATGAGGTCACTGATTTTTTTCCCTGGGCCCTGGTACACACAAGGTCTGTTTCCTCCAGTCGTGTGGCATTCCTGTACTCAAACCTCTCTGGCCTTCTGAGCAGGATTCTCTGGGGACACCTCCTCCCATTGCCTGACTCCCAGTCTGGGAAGCATAACATAGGGCTCAGGGCTTCCACTTCTGTGGGAGAATCTGTGGTGCAATGATTTTCCTTTCTGTGGGTCACGCACCTGCGGGGTATGGGATTTGATTTTGTTGTGATTGCACCCTTCCTACCGCGCTGTGGCTGCTTCTTTGTCTTTGGAGGTGGGCTGTCTTTTTCGGTAGGTTGCAGCATTGTTTTGGTCAATGATTGTTCAGCAGTTAGTTTTGACCTAGATGTTTTTGTAAGAAGATGTGAGCTCATGTCTTGCTCTGCTATCTTGCCAGCAAACTCCTCCAACCCTTGATATCTCTAAGATCTTCATGGGGGTGACAGTTTTTAAATATTTAAACCATCATCCTTATGTCAAAAAATCTGATTCTGAGTTATTTCAGTGTCAGGTTTGTGTATATGTCTGCTGGAATTTTAAAACAAAAGCCATAAAGTCCAAGCAAATTTGTCATTTATTAACAGACAAGGCAATTCAGTATGAAAAGATAAAGTCTGAGGTATGATAAAGAAAATTTTTTTAAAATTCTGTCATCTGGTTTAATTTATGTAGGCCATTTTTACACAAAACAGTACCAAAACTTTAAAATCATATGAGAACTTAAAAACTGATTTCAACCTTGTGAGGAAGGGAAATGAATTAAATTATGGTTATCAAAGCATGAGTTTTTCCCTATGACACCATACTAGAACTTAACAATATCTTATATGAAACTATCATAAGAAAAAAGGCTTTTCTTTATTTATTTACTTGTTTATTTACATAACTATTTATCTATTTAAGTTTTTAAATGTGTTTATATTCCTGGCCATGCTCTGCGGCTGGCACGATCTCATTCCCCAACCAGGGTTTGAGTCTGAGCCGTATCAGTGGAACAGCCAGGTCCTAACCACTGGGCTGCCAGGGAAGGCTTAGAAAATTACTTTTTATATTTAATTTGAGTTACATAGGAGAAAAAAAAAATCAGACATAGACATATATTCAACTGGGAAATTCTTGAAAATGTCCAATGATGGCTTTAAAAATATGAGAATAGCAGTTTCTTTATTGCTCACTTTTAATCTGAACAGATGGTCATGAGGCGATTTAGTCACCAGGTTAAAGGCTTGTTTGCTTGTCTAATTATCTTTCTTTTCTTTGTAAAGGGAAACTGAAACACCCGGGGTCTCCTTATTGCTTGTAAAGAGCCCTCCTCTCTCTCTGTCTTTTCTTTCCCACCAATTTTGTTTACCCTTGTTTCCTCCTTTGTTTCTAGCAGCACAGAAGCATTTAGAAGCAAAACCATCTTGGAGGAGGGTAGGGGAGTGATGGCTAATGGGTGAAAAACTGGCTTCTGGCCGTCTGGTGGTTTCTATAGTGATAATCACAGAGGGAGATGTTCAGCCCGCAGTAGTTTCTATAACAACATGATAGGGTGCTTTAGAAATAGACCCAAGGTAAACAGATTCTTTCAGGGTCTCTTAACCCCTTTTATACCACAGGATTAGCATCCCCTTGGAAGATAAATATTAATTGGCTTATTTGACTGAAGCCCTTTAATTTGTAAATAAACTAAATTTGCTTTTATTTTGTAAAGCTTAAGCGTTTTATTGTTCTCTAGAGACCTGGCTTTAGCTGATAGGATCTTAGCCTCCTTCATTTCAGAAAATTATTGATTGTATCCTTAGTCTATCTCTCCATCATGAAATTGGAATTGTCTGTAAAGCGGCTTCTTTCATTGTATTGCAGTAGTATCTATCAGCTTTCTCACAGGTCACCAAAAGGCTGTGCTTTGGGGAAGCCTGGGGCACACCGTGATTATACCTGCCAGGCTCACTGACAGGAGGTCATCTTTCTGCTCCAACTAATGAAGCTGAGTTCTCATCCTTTGCTATGCCCTTCAGAGTGCTTCAAATTAGGCATGGTTTCCATTTGACTTACAATTTGCTAGGTGTTATCCTAGGTAAGTTTACTGGATTTGTTCTGAATTTATTGTTTTAGCACAGTAAAAAAAAAAAAATGGTGTAGAAAAGAATGAAAACGCCCATTTGGCCTTCCCTGGTGGCTCAGATGGTAAAGAAACTGCCTGCAATGTGGGAGACCTGGGTTTGATCCCATTGTCAGGAAAATATCCCCTGGAAAAGGGAATGGCAGCCCACTCCCGTATTCTTGCCTTGGGAATCCCATGGACAGAGGAGCCTGGCGGGCTACAGTCCATGGGGTCACAGAGTCTGACACAACTCAGCAACTAACACAATGAAGGCTCCCATTTCATACACGTGTTTCATTCAAGAGCTCCTTCTAAGTGTAAGATCAGTGGGAGTATAACCACGTATATGATGCAGAGATATTAATAGATGGTGGTGGGCTGCAGACAACTTTTCAAGAGAAAAAAAAATACAGTAAGCCTGGTAGTGGTGCTTTAGTTGCTAAGTCACGTCTGACTCTTTGCGACCCCATGGACCGTAGCCTACCAGGCTTAGAAAAAACAATTAGTTACATTTCGGGAGATAGGGATTAAGCTTGCTTGTTTCAGTTCAGTTATGAATTACCAGTTATTGAGTCTATGCTGGAAATGGGTGGTATATGCAATGATTAATAATATATGGGATTTACTTAAAAACCTAATTTATATCAAGTAAAATGTTTTCTATTACTATGCAAAGTATTAATTTACTTAATTTATCAGGAATTAATTATTTTCTTGAGTTCATCCTTTTTTCCCTATCTACCCACCCACCTCCACAATATTTTAAGTGCCAAGGTACAGCCATGCCTTCCTACAGTACGGCGTCTTGTGTCTGCTCATGAAGCTCCCTTCTGTGTCATTTCCACAGTAGAACTAGCCTTAGACTTTCCTTATTTTCTATTCAGTTAAGCAGCAGATTCAAATATGAGACATTCAACTTTCAGAAGAACATCAGCAACCACATGCCTCCCTCCAGTTTTCTCTCGTTTTCCCGATGTTCTGTACTTAGCAAGGAAGGCTCAGCCTTCATCCCGTGTGCTCTTGCCACAGCCTTCTGGGGTAGGTAGAGTTTGCCAGATGGGTCCTGGGAGATGGAGACCCACGGTCCAGGCGTGCCATGGGGTGTGCTGGGGAGCTGGGGTGGGTCTGAGTGCACTGGGGCCTGCTAGAACAGTGGGTGCCAGGGTGCCCTGGGCAGCAGGCCACCAGAATCTTGCCCAGACCAAAGGCACAAGGGCATTGTACTTGCTACACTCGGTGTCATGGGGCTTTTAGCTGGATAAAAAGAAAATGAAATGTATTCACCATTGTTTCCAAGTTATCAAGTAACCACAGTAACCTGGGTTTTCCCCAAATCTGGCTAACGACCTGCAGTGACCAGACTAGAAAATCATTCTCTCTGTCTAAGTGCGGTGAGCCTTAAAGTGAGCAGGACAAATTTCCCCGGGGGAAAACCTATCAATCAGCAAAGCCAGCAGCATGTACTTACTGCACCATGCAGGAGCTAGGGTGCCAAGTGGGGTTGCTGCTAAATACACAGAGCCTGTGTACGGACAGACTGAAGTGGGGAATGTTCTGTTTCCTAAACTTAAAGAGTTCCTTTGCTAACTGGGGAGACAAGTCACCATTTGTGAAACAGAACAATTCAGGAACAACATAAATAAGTGTGATGTCTTAACATGATCAGTTCTGTGCCAGCTCAGGCCAGGAGATCAACAAGAACACAAAGATCTGGGAATGATTCATGGGAACATAGGCTTCTAAGGATGCGCACAATTTGAATATACATTGTAATAAGTAAGCTCTTAGAAAGTGCCTTGAAGCATCTTTATTCATGCCTAGTACTATATCTCTAGGAAGAAATGGCAACCCACTCCAGTGTTCTTGCCTGGAAAATTCTGTGGACAGAGGAGCCTCGTGGGCTATATAGTCCACAGGGTTGCAAAGAATCGAACATGACTGAGCACACACACAGTACTGTATTATGCCTAGTACTATAATCATGCCTTAAAAGAAGATTATTTCAATACTAGAAGATGAATGTCTTACTCATAATTATAACCAAATGTAATTTTTCTAGACATTAGTTCCTTGAACAAAATTATGAGAAAACCATTGAGATCTCCACTATTCAACATAGTAGCCACGAGTCACATGTGGCTCTGAGCACTTAAACTGTTGCTAGCTAGGGCTGTGATGCACTCAGTGTAAAGTGCATGTAGGATTTCAACAACTTAGTATGAGAAGAGATGTAAATATCTCATTAATTTTTAACCCTAATTACATATTAGAATGATACTGTTTTAGTTATATGTGGTTAAACATAATATATTATTAAAGTTAATTGTTCAGTTCAGTCGCTCAGTCGTGTCCAACTCTTTGTGACCCCATGAATCGCAGCACGCCAGGCCTCCCTGTCCATCACCAACTCCCGGAGTTCACTGAGTGTCGCGTCCATCGAGTCAGTGATGCCATCCAGCCATCTCATCCTCTGTCGTCCCCTTCTCCTCCTGCCCCCAATCCCTCCCAGCATCAGAGTCTTTTCCAATGAGTCAACTCTTCGCATGAGGTGGCCAAAGTACTGGAGCTTCAGCTTTAGCATCATCCCTTCCAAAGAAATCCCAGGGCTGATCTCCTTCAGAATGGACTGGTTGGATGTCCTTGCAGTCCAAGGGACTCTCAAGAGTCTTCTCCAACACCACAGTTCAAATGCATCAATTCTTCGGCGCTCACCCTTCTTCACAGTCCAACTCTCACATCCATACATGACCACAGGAAAAACCATAGCCTTGATTAGACCGACCTTAGTCAGCAAAGTAATGTCTCTGCTTTTGAATATACTATCTAGGTTGGTCATAACTTTTCTTCCAAGGAGTAAGCGTCTTTTAATTTTATGGCTGCAGTCACCATCTGCAGTAATTTTGGAGCCCCAAAAAATAAAGTCTGACACTGTTTCCACTGTTTCCCCATCTATTTCCCATGAAGTGATGGGACCAGATGCCATGATCTTCATTTTCTGAATGCTGTGTTTTAAGCCAACTTTTTCACTCTCCTCTTTCACTTTCATCAAGAGGCTTTTTAGCTCCTCTTCACTTTCTGCCATAAGGGTGGTGTCATCTGCATATCTGAGGTTATTGATATTTCTCCCGGCAGTCTTGATTCCAGCTTGTGCTTCTTCCAGTCCAGCGTTTCTCATGATGTACTCTGCATAGAAGTTAAATAAGCAGGGTGACAATATACAGCCTTGACCAACTCCTTTTCCTATTTGAAACCAGTCTGTTGTTCCATGTCCAGTTCTAACTGTTGCTTCCTGACCTACATACAGATTTCTCAAGAGGCAGGTCAGGTGGTCTGGTATTCCCATCTCTTTCAGAATTTCCCACAGTTTATTGTGATCCACAAGTTAATTATACCTGCCAATTTTTACCTCTTAGTTATAATTTAAATTATATTTTTCACTAGAAGACTTAACGTTACATATGTGACCCACCCACATCATACCTCTGTTAGACAAGGCAGGAAGAGAGCCCTGGTGTTCAAAGTGTGGTCTGGACCCTCAGTATCAGCACCCCTGGGAGCTCACTAGAAATGCTGACTCAGAAAGTCCACAAGTTCATGAGATCCTCATGGTTCAGATGAGTGACAAAGTGTGGGAATGCTGGTCTAGACACTTCTTCGATACTTCTTTTTTATGATTCCATTTTTATTTGAATTTTTTCAAAAAATGTTTAAAGTCTTCGTGGCATCCTAATGGAACACATATTAGCTGCATAACTTTGGAGAATTTATTGAACATCCTTGAACCTCAATTCCCTACTTATAAAATAGCTATAATACCTCCAACCCCATATTTTTTTGTAGAGGAATTAATGAGGTATTTATCCCTAGGAACCCAGGTATTGGAGGCATTTTGGTAATGTCAAAAATAAAACTGAAACACTAGTTTATCCTAAGTTTTTCATTCTTATATTGTCGGTACTGTTTTGGGTACAGCAGAATGTGCTAAAATTTGAAAGTCTGTTTTCACTTATTTTACCAATTTTCTTTATTTTCTTTAACCTTACTTCTGTATAACATAATTACTTTAAAATCTGATAAAAATCTAGTGGAAAATAATAAAACTTTCAAGTATCATTTTAGAACAAGACTAGCCATGTAACTAAATGATTCTGTAGGATGGTTTTATAATTAATATTGAGATTATGTCTGTTGATCATTGATTAGTTAAGAAAATAGTGGTAAGCTGAAACTCCAATACTTTGGCCACCTGATGCAAAGAGCTAACTCATTTGAAAAGACCCCGATGCTGGGAAAGATTGAGGGCAGGAGGAGAAGGGGATGACAGAGGATGAGATGGCTGGATGGCATCACCGACTTGATGGACATGGGTTTGGGTGGACTCCGGGAGTTGGTGATGCACAGGGAGGCTTGGTGTGCTGCGGTCCATGGGGTCGCAAAGAGTTGGACATGACTGAATGACTGAACTGAACTGAAGGAGTGGGGAAAAAAGAACTTTTATTTTTCTCTTCATTTAGAACATTTTTAGCTTTACTGTGGAATTCAATTCACTAGAGGCAAGGACCTAGTAAAATGTAAGTATCCCTTTAAATAAAAGGGGTCACTTACAAGCCTATCCTTACTAAAATTTACATGGATTATAATAAGGTCAGAGTACCCAGGCCTGATTAGCTTTAGATGATTTTAATGTCAAAGGGACATAATTAGATTCTCATTGCAATCATCAGTGATTGGCACTTAGTAAAAATGACCTTCACAGTTTCATTCTTTAGTTATGTTTAAGGATGACCAAGGGCAGGGCCCCTTCTCTGGGGTTAGCGTGTGTGATCCATTGGTCCCTCACCCTGACCCCATCCAGACCTGTGCTCAGGTGTGTAGGCTGTGGAGATGAGGACCCAGAGGCTTCTGTTCTCATGGGGAAGCTTTGAGAGCAAAAGAAAGCTTTGGAGAAGCAGGCCCTGATCTCACGTGTGCCAATGTTAACGATCAGAAATCGTACGTAAAAGGCACCTAGCAAGATGGCACCCATACCCAAGGGACTTAAAATACCTTTGTGGGAAAAGTCCTTGGTGAGTCCATGGACACTCTAGAGCAGGTGAGATGCAGGTGACACCAGCGAGCTCCAGCGCAGGCTTCTCAGCAGGGAAGTCGTGCTGCGGGGTCTGCCCGTGAGCTAAGGGTGCTAAACGCGCAGTTGGTGGGGCTGGCTCCCTCCTGATCGCAAGGAAAGGTTCTCAGGCGTGTGTGATGACAGTACCCTTGCACTTTCCAGAACTCAGAAACTAATAACTCTTTCCAGAATAGACATGCACTCTCATTTTCCTTGCACGGATTCATTTATTAAACATACACTTACCAGGCACTCACTATGTGGTGGTACTGTGCTTGTCAGTAGAAGGGGACCAAGGCGTCTATGCTTTGAACTCTGCACTGAAAGGAAAAACAAGTAATACTGATTAGATAATTACTTTATTATACATTTTTATAAAGAACTTTATGTATGTTATCCTTTTTACCTCTCATGATAATAACAATAGCATGAATTGGCTGACAACACTCTCGCTGTTACAAGCACTGCTGGGCATTTTATATGTATTAACTAATATTGCCAATAAAATTATGGGGTAGGCATCACTTTTATAAAAATGAGAGCTAAGGCACAGAGGTGTTAAGTATCTGAATACAACTCATACTGTCTGTAAGTGGCAGAGTCAGGATTTAAACCCAGGTTCCAAAGCCCTTGTTCTGAAGGCTGCGTAGTGTCTCCCTCAGAAATGAGGAGGCAGGCTAATGACACGCATTCTCAGACCACAGGTATGGAAAACAGCAGAGCCAAAATTTAAACCTCTCTCTGTCTTACCGCAAAATTGTACTCTTGCCATTACAGTAAATTTGCCTCAATTCAGAATTTAAAACCCGTCTATAGAGATAGCTAGGTAGGAGAGAATGAATACCTAGTTTTTTAGAGGCCACAGGAATGCAGAGAAAAGAAACGTCTTAAAGGGCCCATCTACTTCTTGAACTGTCCCGTGTGATCCTCTCATCATGCGTATCAAAGTGAGCAATTTACCCTATGATTTGCTGTACTTGATTTTATCAAAAGAGGTGAGAGTGAGAGCTTCACAGCCAGGCTTAAGCGGGAATCCAGGTTTTCTTGCTCATTCATCCATTATTCAACATTCCTATTGATTACCCACCACGTGTGGGCCGTTTTGGCTACTTCCCGAATAAAGATGCACCTCTCCTGCCACGTCCTTTCCCCACCCCCCCACTGCAGTCCCAACCCTGGGATTAAAGTTCAGTCTCTGCAGAAAGCCAGGCTCAAGAAAATTTAACCAGCCCCTTCCCTGACGTGGAATTCTTTGATCTGGAAATTTCTCCTCTATCTCTAGCATTGTTTATAACCTATTTCATTCTAAAGGCAAGTTATTGTGGATAATTTGAAACCCCCAAATCCCAAATATTTGCTATTTGAAATACAAACTATTATTGAAATGAGCTACCCTGGTGGCTCAGTAGTAGAGAACCTGACTACAATGCAGGAGACAGGGGTTCGATCCCTGGGTGGGGAAGATCCCCTGGAGCAGGAAATGGCAACCCACTCCAGTATTCTTGCCTGGAGAATCCTATGGACAGAGGAGCCTGGCGGGCTACAGTCCATGAGGTTGCAAAAGAGTCAGACAGGACTGAGCCGCTAACACAGCACCATGATTGAAATTGTTAGATGGTTCACCAAAATGACAGGGTCCATCCAATTTACCATATTTCTGAATGAGGAAGAGACAATAAAATGTGAATAAAAATGTTTTCCTTTGACAGCTGAGTTCAGTTCAGTTGCTCAGTCATATCTGACTCTTTGCCACCCCATGGACTGCAGCACGCCAGGATTCCCTGTCCATCACCAACTCCTGGAGCTTGCTCAAACTCATTCCATTCAACCATCTCATCCTCTGTCATCCCCTTCTCTTCTTGCCTTCAGTCTTTCCCAGCATCAGCTGATTTAAGTCCTCTTTATTAAGTCAATGGTTGTTCCAATTATAGAAATCAACAGTGGCTTTTGAGAGCTGGTTTAATGTAGAAATCTATATTAACTTCTAAAAACACTAAGGATATAAGCAAGATGTCTCTACAAGACAGTAGACTTTGTTGATATTTTAATAAAAACAAAAGTACAAATGAAAACAATTCGCTAACAAACATTTACTTCTGTAAGAAAAGGTCTTTGACATGACAGGGTATCAGAAACTATTCAGTAGATGTTGCTGGGAAAATTGAATTAATGTTCACAATCCCTCAATTCATCTTTCATTTTTATTTAGGTGAAATTAGGTTAAATGTATATTAAAAGTAGAAATAATAGATCTTTAAATCCTGTGCCTGTATCTTTAAAGGGAGGCCAGGCATGCTGCCATCCATGGCGTTGCAAAGGGTCGGACATGACTTGGGGACTGAACAGCAGCAGCAGCAGCAGCAAAGCCTGCCCCTTAGCATGTTAAAGAAGTGCCTGTCCTGCAGCCGGCACGCCCTTACTCCCACCCCAGGCAGCAGTTTCCCCAGGCCCTGGCCAGGTCTCAGTTGCTTGAGGAGAAAACACAGTGAAGTACCTACCGCAGAGCAGTGAGCAGAGGACACTTCGTTTGTAATTGTGGGAGTGCAGGTGAGTGCCCTACTTAAAGGTGAGGCGTATTTTGAACTGCTAATTTAACCCGGATATGAGCAATAACACTAGTCCCTCCTACCTTCCTTCCTTCCCTTCTGCTAACAGACTTGATTCTTAGAGTAAATAAAAATGAGGGCTCAACTCAAAAATGAGAGTGCTAATGGGGGGAGTTCCTAGGAAAAGACTAAGAAGAGCTGTAATAAGAGGGCCTTTACATAAAAAACAGAGAAACAAGGGTCAGTTGTTAGCCCTACAAATAAACGCAGGTGGACTTGTACACATGCCGAGTTTAAACAGGAAGGGACATCTTTAAGGTGAGATCTTGGCTTTGACTATGAAAATTCACAGAATAGTCACTGAGCATTTGTTGGGCGTAATAGGCACTGGGAACACAGCAGATCCTCTGAACAGAAAACCCTTATCAATTTGTGAGGTGCTTCTCTGAGCCCCAAATTTAAATGGCACTCGAAATATACAGTGAGATAGTGAAGATATTCTTGTGTGAGAGCAGGTTTTTTTCTCAGTCTAAACCTCATTCATCTCAGTTTGATCCTGACTGAGTCCAGGTACTTTATTTAATTTTTATTGGAGTGTAGTTTTTCACAACGTTGTGTTATTTTCTGCTGTATATCGAAGTGAATCATCTCTCTCTCTCTCTCTCTCTCCATGTATATATACATATATATATATTCTCTTGTTTGGATTTCCTTCCCATTGAGGTCACCACAGAGCACCGAGTAGAGTGTCTGGCCTCATTAGTTCTCTATTTTATACGCAGTGTTGTATATATGTCATGCAGTTTATGGGAAAAGTGTCTTTGGCGTATTGGATCAGCCCATTGGTAGTCTCGCTGTGTAAGTGTGCACTTGAGTCTCTGTTGTGTGTGCGTGTTAGTTGCTTAGTCGTGTCCGACTCTTTGCAACCCCATAGACTGTAGCCCACCAGGCCCCTCCGTGCATGGGATTGTCCAGGCAAGAACACTGGAGAAGGTTGCCATTTCCTTCTCCAAAAGGAGCTATAGAAAGAAAGAAAGTGAAATCGCTCAGTCATGTCCTACTCTTTGCGACCCCAAAGACTGCAGCCCGCCAGGCCCCTCCATCCATGGGATTTTCCAGGCAAGAGTGCTGGAGTGGGCTGCCATTGCCTTCTCTGCCGGGTCTCTGTTAATAGTTTCCTCAAATGAAGCTCCTGCAGTGACACTGTGTTAGTAAATGACACTTTTTTGGTTATTATTGTTATTGCTCCATTTTCTGTTAATCCAGTAACTTTTTCCCAAACAATCTCTAAGCATCTTATATAACAGTAAGAGCTAACATTTACTGACCATTTACTGCATGTCTGCCAAGCATTTAAATCTAGTGACTTAGTTATCACAAAAACCCTAAGAAGTATATTCTACTGTTTCTCCTTCTCTGTAGCTGAGGAAACAGAGGCTGTGCATGCCAGAGCCAGGCCCGACAGAGTGTGTCTCACTTCACAGGCTTTGTTTGTCATCCAAAACACACACAGACACACAGACACACACACAGACACACAGACACAGACACAGACAGACACAGACACACAGACACACACACACACACACACACAGACACACAGAGGCTCATCTATGGTCGGCCAGTCTAAACACTGCCAAAAACATTGCTAATAAAAAATTGATAAAAGTTTTAGATTCTTTACTGATGATTTTTAAATCTGAGAATTACATTTCTGTTTCAGAGATAAGTGTATTAAAGCCATCAAGGACAAAGGAATAAATTGGGAAGATCCCATGGAGGAGGGCATGGCAACCCACTTCAGTATTCTTGCCTGGAGAATCCCATGGATAGAGGAGCCTGGCGGGCTACAGTCCATAGGGTTGCAGAGTCAGACACGACTGAAGTGACTTAGCATGCACACATGCAGAGTAATCTTAGAGATGTTAAAATGCTTTTCCCTGAAATCACCTTCTGGTATGTCATTGCTCCAAATAAATATATTCTTATAACTAAGCTAAATTACCAATATGGCTGTTTTCCAAATAAATCAAATTATTAGAAAATAGAAATACCCACACATAAGTAAATACTAATGTTTGTGTGCTTATAGTCTTTAAAACTGGTCAAGTTACTTTTTATTTCTTAGCAAAGATACATACGTTTGCATATATACTTACATATAGTGCATATTTATATTAAAATATACACATTTTTTTAGCCCTAGCAATACCAAAATAGCAAATACAAAAGAATTACAGAAACTCTCCGAAACAGTTCCTTTTCTCCTAAACAGCGATTTCAGATTGCTCTTCAGCCCCTCGGGCTCCCCGCAGGTGTCCCCAGAAAGGCTGGGGGCTGAGTGGCTGGGCTGGAGGTCTCCCTTCCTCACATTGAGCTGCTCCTCGGTGCAGTTATGTGTGTTGGGATTGCTCACGGCATCTTCCTTGGAGGAGTCCTGCTGCACTTAAGAAAAAAGGAAAAGTCCGAACCCCATTATTCTGGAACTTCTTACAATATCCAGTAGATGGCAAACTTTACTGCAAGAAAACAGCTGGGCAGCCTCTGTAAAGTGGTCTGAGGATAGCAGAGCCGCTTCACATGCAGTAAGGCTTTCACCGGTGGCTAAGGCTCACACGAAGGTCGGGAACAACAGCCTCCTCCTGTAGACTGCTTCTGTGCATGGCCGTTTCACTCTCGTTCTAAAGGTATTACCATTATGAGAATTATTGTATTGTTCACTGAGTATACACACAGTGTATGGTACACTGAAGTAATGTATACACGATAGATTCTTTTTCAATTCAGGTGTACAAAAGTGGAATAATCATAACCCTTACTTCATGACACTCCCATCATTGGTCTCTGCATATTCCGCTTTTGTTTTCTTAGTTGGCTATTTAATCCGTTGTTTTTAATAAGGCAGTAAACTGCAGTTCCTTTCTATATTTGAAAAAAATTATTTTCCTTTTGACAGGCTATGGTCTTTGCTTGTTTAGTACAGTCAGCTGAAGCATCAATTAATAACGCCGAGGCTAGCGGTTAAGACTTTGCCTTCCAATACAAGAGGTCTAGTGGTTAAAGTTTCGCCTTCCAATACAGGAGGTACGGGTTCAACCACTGTCCAGGGAGCCAAGATCCCACATGCCTTGTGGTCAGAAAACCGAAAGCTATGAAACAGAAGCAGTATCGTAACAAGTTCAATAAAGACTTTAAAAATGGCCCACATTAAAAAAATCTTAAAAAAAAAATGCTTAGGTCACAGTCTGTGCGCTTCCCAGGTGGCTCATTGGTAAAGAACCCGACTGCCAATGCAGGAGATTTGGGTTCGATCCCTGGGTCGGGAAGATCCCGTGGAGGAGGAAGTGGCAACCCACTCCAGTATCCTTGCCTAGAGAATCCCATGGACCAAGGAGCCTGGTGAGCTATAGTCCATGGGGTCGTGGAGAGTCAGACATGACTGGGAGACTGAGTGCGCACACACACATACACACACACACACACGCACACACACGCACATACACACACACAGGCTGCATTTCTAAAAGGGCCTGTTTGCATCTCACCTAGGGCACACCCATAAACCCAGGCAGCAAATGGTGCCAATGACAACCTGATCCCCTGAGAAGACCCAGTAAAAGGAGGTGCTTGAGGGACCATCTTGTCCTGCACCAGCACGGAAACCAGAATTCGGAGTGTACATGTGAGCAAACCAACGAGTGTGTGTGTGTGTGTGTGTCTATATTATAATTTATTCAGCAACACTTTAAAAACCACTAAGGGTTATAAGGGGAACAACAATACACTTCTTCCCACCTCCGCTGCCATTCCAGCTTCTCACTCTCAGCATGCACTCTTGGAAGCAACTACTTGAAACTCTTCTAGATATTTCTTGTAGTTTTCATTTGTATGTTTTAAAATAATAGGCTAGGCTTTATTCTTCAGTTTTAGCTACTCGCACGATCGCTTGGAATTCTGTACATCCTGACATGACTTTGAGCTCCGCCCTCCTCTTCTTGCCCCATCGTGTCTCCGTCCTCCTCCTCTCCTTGCCCCCTCATGTCCTCCCCGTTTTCTCTGGTGTCTCATTTTGAAATTCCTCCTTGACTCTTCCTCTCGTTCCCTTTTTCTTCTACCTCCTGCTTCTAATCCCTTGGTCAAATTCTTTTGTCGGGGTGAGGTGGGGGAGATTCTTCCCAACTTTCAATCACTCAGCTGAATTTTTAAATGTCTGAGACTCACATTTTTAATTTCTTGTTTTCTGGAAGTTTATCTTTATAACCCTTCTACTCATTTCACTGCAGCTATATCCTTTCCTCACTCTTTGAAAATAATAATTCTCGAGTTTACATAAATTTTGGTTATCTCCCTACACTGTCTTTGCCTCTTCCAAGTTACATTTCTTTAAAACAATATGTGTTTTGGTCTTTGTGTTTGATCTTAGTTGGAGATTTTCCTCAAATGTCTGAAAATCTCACACAATCTGTTCATATATAAGAAGGAAGTACTATTGTTTCTTAAGCTGATTAATAGATTCAAAAACATTCATTTATCATTGTTTTTTAGAGTATAATTGAAGTATAATTTAAAGTATAATTAAAAAATAACTCTCTACTGAGCACGTATGCATGCCCTGTATGCTTACGTACATTTCATATAGTAGTTCTTATTAAAGCTGTTTGAAAGATCTTTCTTGGTGTGCTAGGGTTTACAGCTTATTAGGATTTATTCTAGAGTGGTCCAGCTGGGTCATTTCAATAGGTGACATTCCGCATCAGTATCTGAAAGTATTTTCACTCAGGCTTGTCAAGAGAAATAATTCCCTTTCCTGCTTGGAGTATACATCTGGCTCCTGGCATTGTTAGAAATGAATTGAAAATGAGGCTGGGGGGTGTCTCAGAATTCTGCATAGACACCCACTTAATTCTTCCACAAACCAGACTCAGCCCCACGCTCATCACCCGTGCCTCTGAATCTGCCTTCGTGGGGGAAACACATGCAGTTTCCTAGAGTGAGAGAGATAACAAGAGCATCTGTTTTCTACCAGTTTCCCAAACAACCTTCCTTTCCTCAGCTCCACTTGCATGATAGTTTTAGAAGTGCGTGACGCGTGTAATTCCAGAGCCTGTTGGGGATTCTGGGGCATCAGCTGATTCTCCCACTTCTGGCTTGGTGTCAGCTCTCTTTGGCTTCCTAAGTCTAGTACTTCTCACTCCCTATAGTCCAGCTTCCAGTGTGTATGTGTATTTATGGCTGTCTACCCCCTCAACCTCTGTCCTGGCTCTTGAAAGGTTAGGGTGATTTATTCCTTTCTGTATTATTTTAGGATTTGGGGTGGGTCTGATTTATTGAGGTATAATTTACATACAGTATGAGAAAACTCACCACTTTTAAGTGGCAAACGCATACGATTAGTAACTAGAGGCACAATCATGATACAGAATATGTCCATGAATATTTCTTTATGACCCTCTGCATTAAGGCCCTTCACCAGTTCCGTTCCCCAGTGACTACTGAACTGCGTTCAGCGATATAACTGCACCTTCTCCAGAATGTCACAAAAGTGGAATCACGCAGCATGTAGCCTTTGGTCTGCCTTCTTTCACTTAGCATAATACTCTGGAGATTACTTCACGTTGTTCTGTGGATCCGTAGTTTGCTGAGTAGTGGTCCAACGTATAATATATTAAAATTTATCTACCAGTTGATGAACATTTAGCTCTTTCTGGTGTTGGTCATTATGAATAAAGTTGTTTTCTTTTTCAAGCAATTTTTTGTATGGCTGTTATGATTTCATTTCTCTTGGGGGAAGTGCCTAGGTGTGGGATTGCTGGGTCATATGGTAAATGTATGTTTAAATTTATAAGACACTTCAAAAATGTTTTTCAAAGTTCCTACACTATTTTGAATTTCCACCAGCAATGTATGTGATAAGTAACTGAAATAGCAATATTGATAATGGCAAAAGTAGTCTTTTAAGTTACAGTGCCTTTCTGAAGACAAAAGATGATTTTTAAAAAATATATTGGGATCAAACCAACAGTGTGATGTAACTCTTCTGCATATCTCTGAACATAAGAACATTGCTTCAGAATATAAAAGTGAAAATTGCCAGAACTATAAGGAGAAATAGACAAAATTTATAATCACTATGAAAATGGAAAGAAAGTGAAAGTCACTCAGTTGTATTTGACTCTTCACAACCCCATGGCCTATACAGTCGATGGAATTCTCCAGGCCAGAATATTGGAGTGGGTAGCCTTTTCCTTCTCCAGGGGATCTTCCCAACCTAGGGATTGAACTCAGGTCTCCTGGATTGCAGACAGATTCTTTACCAACTGAGCCACCAGGGAAGCCCAATATATAATCACTATGGGAGGTTTTAATACATCAATCTCAGCAGAGGGAAAAAGTAGAAAACAATGAATGATGCTATCAGTCCAGTCCAGTCGCTCAGTCGTGTCCGACTCTTTGCGACCCCATGAATCGCAGCATGCCAGGCCTCCCTGTCCATCACCAACTCCCAGAGTCCACTCGGACTCACGTCCATCGAGTCAGGGATGCCATCCAGCCATCTCATCCTTGGTCATCCCCTTCTCCTCCTGCCGCCAATCCCTCCCAGCATCAGAGTCTTTTCCAATGAGTCAACTCTTCTCATGAGGTGGCCAAAGTACTGGAGCTTCAGCTTTAGCATCATCCCTTCCAAAGAAATCCCAGGGCTGATCTCCTTCAGAATGGACTGGCTGGACCTCCTTGCAGTTCAAGGGACTCTCAAGAGTCTTCTCCAACACCACAGTTCAAAAGCATCAATTCTTCAGCGCTCAGCCTTCTTCACAGTCCAACTCTCACATCCATACATGACCACAGGAAAAACCATAGCCTTGACTAGACGGACCTTAGTCAGCAAGTAATGTCTCTGCTTTTCAATACGCTATCTAGGTTGGTCATAACTTTCTTCCCAGGAGTAAGCATCTTTTAATTTCATGGCTGCAGTCACCATCTGCAGTGATTTTGGAGCCCCCAAAAATAAAGTCTGACCCTGTTTCCACTGTTTCCCCATCTATTTCCCATGAAGTGATGGGACCAAATCCCATGATCTTCGTTTTCTGAATGTTGAGCTTTAAGCCAACTTTTTCACTCTCCTCTTTCCCTTTCATCAAGAGGCTCTTTAGTTCTTCTTAACTTTCTGCCATAAGGGTGGTGTCATCTGCATATCTGAGGTTATTTGATATTTCACCCGGCAATCTTGATTCCAGCTTGTGCTTTTCCAGCCCAGCGTTTCTCATGATGTACTCTGCATAGAAGTTAAATAAGCAGGGTGACAATATACAGCCTTGACCAACCCCTTTTCCTATTTGGAACCAGTCTGTTGTTCCATGTCCAGTTCGAACTATTGCTTCCTGACCTGCATACAGATTTCTCAAGAGGCAGGTCAGGTGGTCTGGTATTCCCATCTCTTTCAGAATTTTCCACAGTTTATTGTGATCCACACAGTCAAAGGCTTTGGCATAGTCAATAAAGCAGAAATAGATGTTTTTCTGGAACTCTCTTACTTTTTCCATGATCCAGCGGATGTTGGCAATTTGATCTCTGGTTCCTCTGCCTTTTCTAAAACCAGCTTGAACATCAGGGAGTTCACGGTTCACGTATTGCTGAAGCCTGGCTTGGAGAATTTTGAGCATTACTTCACTAGCGTGTGAGATGAGTGCAATTGTGCAGTAGTTTGAGCATTCTTTGGCATTGCCTTTCTTTGGGATTGGAATGAAAATGGACCTTTTCCAGTCCTGTGGCCACTGCTGAGTTTTCCAAATGTGCTGGCATATTGAGTGCAGCACTTTCACAGTGTCATCTTTCAGGATTTGAAACAGCTCAATTGGAATTCCATCACCTCCACTAGCTTTGTTTGTAGTGATGCTTTCTAAGGCCCACTTCACTTCACATTCCAGGATGTCTGACTCTAGGTGAGTGATCACACCATTGTGATTATCTGGGTCATGAATATCTTTTTAGTACAGTTCTTCTGTGTATTCTTGCCACCTCTTCTTAATATCTTCTGCTTCTGTTAGGTCCATACCATTTCTGTCCTTTATCGAGCCCATCTTTGCATGAAATGTTCCCTTAATATCTCTAATTTTCTTGAAGAGATCTCTAGTCTTTCCCATTCTGTTCTTTTCCTCTATTTCTTTGCATTGATCACTGAGGAAGGCTTTCTTATCTCTTCTTGCTATTCTTTGGAACTCTGCATTCAGATGCTTATCTTTCCTTTTCTCCTTTGCTTTTCGCCTCTCTTCTTTTTCACAGCTATTTGTAAGGCCTCCCCAGACAGCCATTTTGCTTTTTTGCATTTCTTTTTCATGGGGATGGTCTTGATCCCTGTCTCCTGTACAATGTCATGAACCTCAGTCCATAGTTCATCAGGCACTCTATCTATCAGATCTAGTCCCTTAAATCTATTTCTCACTTCCACTGTATAATCATAAGGTATTTGATTTAGGTCATATAAATGGTCTAGTGGTTTTCCCTACTTTCTTCAATTTCAGTCTGAATTTGGCAATAAGGAGTTCATGATCTGAGCTACAGTCAGCTCCTGGTCTTGTTTTTGTTGACTGTATAGAGCTTCTCCATCTTTGGCTGTAAAGAATATAATCAATCTGATTTCGGTATTGACCATCTGGTTATGTCCATATGTAGAGTCTTCTCTTGTGTTGTTGGAAGAGGGTGTTTGCTATGACCAGTGCATTTTCTTGGCAAAACTCTACTAGTCTTTTCCCTGCTTCATTCCACATTCCAAGGCCAAATTTGCCTGTTACTCCAGGTGTTTCCTGACTTTTGACTTTTGCATTCCAGTCCCCTATAATGAAAAGGACATCTTTTGGGGGTGTTAGTTCTAAAAGGTCTTGTAGGTCTTCATAGAACCATTCAACTTCAGCTTCTTCAGCGTACTGGTTGGGGCATAGACTTGGATAACTGTATTTTGAATGGTTTGCCTTGGAATTGAACAGAGATCATTCTGTCGTTTTTGAGATTGCATCCAAGTACTGCATTTCAGACTCTTTTGTTGACCATGATGGCTACTCCATTTCTTCTGAGGGATTCCTGCCTGCAGTAGTAGATATAATGGTCATCTGAGTTAAATTCACCCAGTCCTGTTTAGTTCGCTGATTCCTAGAATGTTGACGTTCACCCTTGCCATCTCTTGTTTGACCA
The DNA here is from genome assembly GCF_042477335.2 of Ovis canadensis. Classification (NCBI taxonomy): domain Eukaryota; kingdom Metazoa; phylum Chordata; class Mammalia; order Artiodactyla; family Bovidae; genus Ovis; species Ovis canadensis. The sequence goes on from NC_091256.1 coordinate 87,109,773, forward strand.
CTTCCAATTTGCCTTGATTCGTGGACCTGACATTCCAGGTTCCTATACAGTATTGCTCTTTACAGCATTGGACCTTGTTTCTATCACCAGTCACATCCACAACTGGGTATTGTTTTTGCTTTGGCTCCATCCCTTCATTCTTTCTGGAGTTATTTCTCCACTGATCTCTAGTAGCATATTGGGCACTTACTGACCTGGGGAGTTCCTCTTTCAGTATCCTATCATTTTGCCTTTTCATATGTTCATGGGGTTCTCAAGGCAAGAATACTGAAGTGGATTGCCATTCCCTTCTCCAGTGGACCACATTCTGTCAGACCTCTCCACCATGACCCGCCCGTCTTGGGTTGCCCCGTGGGCATGGTTGGTTTCATTGAGTTAGACAAGGCTGTGGTCCATGTGATCAGACTGACTAGTTTTCTGTGAGTATGGTTTCAGTGTGTCTGCCCTCTGATGCCCTCTTGCAACACCTACCATCTTACTTGGGTTTCTCTTACCTTGGGTGTGGGGTATCCCTTCACAGCTGCTCTGGCAAAGCGCAGCGGCTGCTCCTTACCTTGGACGAGGGGTATGATGCTATAGAAGATCTAAATAACATAGTTAACAAACTTAATCTAATTAATACTTACAGATTTTTAATATGGCAAAGAATAACCCACAATGGAAATTAGAAAACATTTTTAATATAATAAGAAATTGTAAGAAGCACAGCAAAGCTGTATTTTTAAAGAAAAAATTATCTTATTAATAAACTAGAAGAAATCTGGAAAAGTAAATAGAAAGTTAAAAAGAAAGTAAAATTAAGGGGGAAAAAAAGGTAAAAGTAGAAGTCTGTAGGACAGAAAACCAAGAAACCAAGATAGTATAGACAAATTCTACAAAATCAAAATTCATTATTTGAAAGATGAATACAATTATTAACATATAGACAAGAAAGATAAGTTATAATGAAGGGGGCATGAAGGAGAGTTCTGTTTTCTCCAGATGCCCATTAGCACTTCGTACTGTCAATCTTTGTCATTTAGTCGTTTGAATGGGCGAGCAGCTATGCACGTGCTCAGTCCTGTCCAACTCTTTGCGAGCCCATGGACTATAGCCCGCCAGGCTGCTCTGTCCCTGGAAACTTTCTGTCAAGAACACTGGAGTGGGTTGCTATTTCCTTCTTCACTGAGTCGCCATACTGTTTTAAGCCATACAGGCTTTCCCGATGGCCCAGATGGTAAAGAATCTGCATGCAGGGCAGGAGACCTGGGTTTGATCCCTGGGTCAAGAAGATCCCCTGGAGAAGGGAATGGCAACCCACTCCAGTATTCTTGCCTGGAGAATCCCATGGACAGAGGAGCCTGGCAGGGTCCACGGGGCTGCAAAGAATCAGACACTGCTGAGCAACTAACACTTTCACTAGGCTTTTCATGGGGTTTAGAAGGCAGCAGAAATAAACACTTAGGTGGATATCACCATGGTTAAGTAGGAAACTCTACCCAGAAGTATCCTAAATTCTAAAATAATGCAGGAAAAAGAAATGAACTTTGGAATCAGACAGATCAGAGGTTCAAATCCCCCTTCTCTATGACCCCGTACAAATAGCTCATTCCCTATAAAACTCGGTTTTCCATCTGTAAAATGCTGTGCACAAATGCTGTTAGAAGTTTACTTTTAAAATTGCACCGTAAGGGCCTATGATATAAATGCTAATTTCCTTTGCTATGTGTTTTTCTATACAAATGCTTCAATTAATGGCTTAAATGAAAATACTTCATTTTTAGATTTTTTTTTTGATGTGGACCATTTTTAAAGTCTTTATTTACTTTGTTACAATATTGCTTCTGCTTTTTTTTTTTTAATGTTTTTTGGTTGTGAAGTATGTGGGATCTCAGCTCCCTGACCAGGGATTGAACCCACACCCTTTGCATTAGAAGGCTATTTTAACTGCTGGACTACCAGGGAAGTCCCAAGATACTTGATTTTTTTTTTGTGCTCCAATTAAACTTTATTTATAAGACAAATGGCAGGTCAGATTTGGCTCACAGGCTAGAGTTTGCTAACTCTTGCTCTAGAGTTTACAATATACGTCTTTGACTTATCACAATATGCCTATAAATAGTACTGAAACTCTTCAAAGTATCTCTTAAGAACTATGCTACAGTTCACTTTCCCTTTTTCCCTCTCTTACTTTCCACTATTATTCCAAGATACTTGATTGCTGAAGGAAGGGGAAAACCATCATTATTACCACTAACAAAATGCAACAAAACAAAACAAGATTGAAAATGTAATTTCATCATATGCCTTTGACAGTGAGAGTTCAGAGAGCAGAATTGCAATATTTATTTCTCTTTTTTTTAGTTTGGACACAGGAACTCTAAGTACTGTAAATGATAGAACTTTTGAATATTTATCTTCCTCCCTATCCTCTGCCCTCTGCCCCGCTCTCAGACCTCTGCCTTCCCACACTTTCATGCTTTTCATACGATTGGCAGAGCAAAGCCAATACCTCTCATGCCTTTTCCTTTTTTCTTCTGAAAATAATGCCATTCCTTCACTTGCATTCATTTAAAAGGACATCTCAGATATATGTATACTTAGGGCAACCCACTCCAGTATTCTTGCCTGGAGAATCCCACGGACAGAGGAGTCTGGCAGGCTATAGTCCATGGGGTCTCAAGAGTCGACTAAGTCACATGACTTAGTGACTAAACCACCACCGCCACCATGGTTGAGTCACGTTATTGTACAGCAAAAGCCAACACAACACTGTAAACCAACTGTCATCCAATTATCAATAAAAATAAATTAGAAGGCATCTTAAGTACCTTTTCTTCAGTGAGGCTTTCCTGGTAGACTTACCCTGGACCCTGTGATCACACAGCACCCTTCCTCCCATGTTGTGCTGTGACATTCCTCCACTCTATTCCAGTAGGTATGCACTGAGCAGATACTATGCAACAGGTAATGCTACAAACCCAGAAAACGCCAGAGACAAGGTCTTCCCGTTTCCTTAGTGGAGCTAGACCTGCAGTGAGGAAAACAGAAAACAAACATATGCCCAGAGAAACAAGCACACTCCCATAAACATGAGGAAGCAAAACGCTGTAAAGGCTTAGAAAAGGGGTTCAGAGGAAGCTCTTCTCAGAAAGTGACACTGTAGCTGAGACATGAACAGCTAGAAGCCAGTCATACATTTGACGATGTGATTGGAAAGCCAGTGCTTGAAAAAAACAACTGTGGGAAAAGGATGACTGGTTGAGTTTTCCCATAGGGACTAGAAAAGGTCTGCTCTCAGATCAACCCTCCTGATAACACATAAGCATATGTTAGCCTTCCGTGCACAGGCACTGGGGGGGAACTTTCAGCTGCCAGAAAGACTCCAAGCAAGATAACTGTGAAAGCCCTCACTCTTGTGTGATGAACCAGTCAATCACTATCTTTCCATCTTCCCTTCACACTCTTGGTGACCAGACCACATTAAAGAGAACCAATTCTCTTTTTGCAGGAAGAGATTTACCACTTTTACATATTTCTCAAAGTTTTCATGCTACTTTCTTCTGACAGTAATTGATTTATGTCTCCTAAGAGCACACTATTAATTTCATAATTTTTAAAATTGTAAGCCTAGACCATTATCCACTATTATATTAGTGAGGAATATTGTGAGACAGGAAGTAACAATAAGAGAATGATGTACTAGATAAATCCATACACAAAAGACAATGTTTTGTTATCTAATGCAGTTGAGTTGCCAAATCAAACAGCTTCTCAATATACATGATTAAGAAAATAACAATGCTGTGATCATAATATGTCTAGATTCAGGGAAAAATTATACACATGCAGATATCCAGTGAATTTGGAAACGAATCACAGAAGTATTGCTTTCTTGCTGGTCATCATTCCAATTAGAATTTCAAAAATGTTTCCCTAGAACAGAGAAGCTTTCAGAAATTTGGAAGTCCATACACTTTACATCTGCTTCCTTTCGGTGGGACTTAACCTGTCATCTGTAAGAAGCACAGCATATCTGTTGCTGTGACGATTATAAATAATCTATGTGAAACACCTGACATGCTTGGTACACAGAGTAAACCTTCACAAATTGTGTTTTATTTTAATTTTATATTCTCACTGTTCTATACTTTTCTTTTTAGACCACACAAGATCATTGTAATAAAGCAGTCATAAACCAAAGTACTGTATTCGTTTAAATATTAGTTTCAGTTAGACAGTATATTCAGAGACAATTTTGTAGCTTATCTCCCAGGATACCCCAAAAATCCTCCATGAGAGAATGTGGATTTCAAAATTTAGGGTTTATGGGGAAATTTAACAATTTACCCCATTGCTCAACAGCACTTCTACCTGAGAAAGGAAAATGCAAGAGAAGCAAAGAATCAGAAAACCAGCCATTTTTGCTTCTTATTAACAGCAATGCGGAAAAAAAGATGACAAATCAGCACTATGACAGAGCTCATTATTAGACATCACTTGACAAATTCATCACCAGAAACAGTCAAGTTTGCATTCCATTAATGAGTTCATTTGAGGTGCATGAAGAGCAGAAAGATGGACATTCTTTAATTTCATCATCCACCATTTGTTTGCATGTTTCATCTGATGTTTTTTCTTGTAGGTTCCTTTTGCAATAAAAATGACACCAAGTGCATCTCCAATTCTTGCCAAAACAATTCTACGTGCAAGGATTTCTCAAAAGACAAGAGTTGCCGTTGTTCAGACACAGCCGTTCACGGGGACAAAGACTGCGGGGAAGAGGAGGACCCCTGCCTCTCCAGCCCCTGTCCGGAACACGCCACGTGCGTCCGCGTCCCGGGGGAGAGGCGCTCTCTGTGCAGATGTCCCCCCGGGCACACCGGGGCCGGCTGTGACACCGCCGCTGGCCCCTGCGGGCCCAGCTCCTGCCTGCACGGGGGCGTCTGCCACCGGGACTCCGGGCCCCCTGTGTGCATCTGCCCCGCTGGCTACACGGGAAGGTTCTGTGAGCTGGACCTCGACGAGTGCGCTTCCAGCCCCTGCCTGCACGGCGCCGTGTGCCGGGATGGAGGCGACGGCTACTTCTGCTTCTGTGTCCCGGGCTATCAAGGCCGGCGCTGCGACGTGGAAGTGGACGAGTGTGTGTCGGAGCCCTGCCAGAACGCGGCCACGTGCCTCAACGAGATCGGACGCTACACTTGCCTCTGCCCGCGCGGGTTCTCCGGTAAGTGGGGGTCCAGTCCGGGGCGAGGAACCTAGCCCTCTGCTTAATGTGATGGAAGCAGAAGAGACCTCGTATGGCCCACCCAACTGCTCCTGAACATAGCCTTGATAGGAGCTCATCAGCAGATAGGGGGCCTTCTTAGCTGCTTAAAATCCACCCAGCATGAGCGTTTGTCGCTGTTAGTTTAGATTCAGTCTAGAGTTAGAGGGCTTCTGGGACCTGGGCTTCGTCAAGGCAGTCCAGTCTCCCCATCAGAGCAGACGCCCTTTGTCCCAGGGGTGTGGGCGGCCTGGTGGGAGCTGGCCAGGGATGGACACAGGATGTCGAAGTGTGATAAACACACCAAGAATAGCAAGCTGACTGAGCATGGCGTTTGAGATAAGTCATGATTTTATTATTAAAAAAGCGACTTCTGGCTGAATCTCATGGAAACAGCAAATAATAACCCCATATATCTATTCACAAAGTTTCTGCTGATGTTGATTTAGTAACAGAGTAACAAGTAGCTCATTCAGTATAAGGCTCCTGCCTGCTCACTCAGTGTGTCCCACTCTTTGCAACCCCATGGACTGTAACCCGTGGGATTCTCCAGGCAAGAATACTGAAGTGGGTTGCCATTTCCTTCTCTAGGGGATCTTCCCCACCCAGGGACTGAACCCAGGTCTCCTGCATTGTAGGCAGAGTCTTTATCATCTGAGCCACCAGGGAAACACAAGAATACTTCAGTGCCTTTCTGCAGGGGATCTTCCCCACCTAGGGATGAACCCGGGTCTCCACACTGCAGGTGAATTCTTTACCATCTGAGCCACCAAGTAACTATGATTATGTATTACTTCCATAGTAGTTTGCGTCTCTGTTAAAGAATGCCCTATATTCTGTCCTCTTCTTCAGATTATCTGTGTTTTTGTCTCCTCCCACTAAAGTGTTAGTTCTGAAAGAACTAGTTTTCTGTTTATCTTTCAGTTCATCAATACTTTGGGAGTATTTATTATACTAAGTTAGTGAATTAAAAAGAGGGGTACTCAGCACAGTGAATCGTGGTGAAATAACAAACTGTTAGTGAATTGTTCTAATTAATTCTTCCTTATGTTTCTGGGTACTCTTCCTAGTAATGAAACTGGGTAAATAGATATTAAACTAGATTTTACTTTCTCTATTACTTTATGCATACTTTGCAATGGTGGAACATATGTCACATGGAAAATTATTTTGTTCAATGTCTTTAAATTATCTAATATGCTAAAAATTACGGGCATACTAAAGTAGCTCATAAAACAGAACTACCTCATGAAAAACCCTTTGTTCACATTCCATATTATCACATCCATTCTTTTGAGTTACAGCAATTAAATTTCAAGTATTAAAATTTTTAATTTTTTATTGAGGTAACTGACATAATATTACATGTTTCATGCACACTGCATTATATTTCCATTGTATACACTACAGTGTGCTTACCATCAAAATTTTATTAGTGTTTGAATAAAAATGAGACGTTAATTTTTATAGGACTGCTTTTGGGATTGCATCTGTTTATAAAGTTGCATTGGAAAACCACTATAGCTTATTAACATACTGTCTCCTGTTTCCCTCTCCTAGTATAGCATCATGAATGGTGACTGAGAGGAATAGACATAAAGGCAAATGTTTCAGCCATATAGATTAGTTTTCTAAAACAGCCTTATAATTGCAAAAACATAGCTTGAAAAATTATGTTTTACAGAGTATGTGGTTTTTTTTGTTTTGTTTTGTTTTTGTTTGTTTTGTTTTGTTTTTACTTTTACCTTTTAATTGAATTGTAAGGTTTCCTTTAAGTGGTCTAAATTTAGGCATAAAAGATGTCAAGGATGTATCCCAAATGAGAAATGCCTCTTGTGGTCCTTCCTCTGTGCATCTCTGTGTCCGCGTCTCCTCTTCTTACGGGGACACCAGTCTGATTGGAGTAGGGGCCACCTCAACAGCCTCACCTTAGTGACATACTCTTAGTTCAAGTGTTCGCAGTGGATCATTCTGAAATTGACATCTCCCTTAGAATTAGTCCGATTGACTAATAAACGTTTTTCATGTTAAAGCTGCCTGCAGTATGAGATGAACAGAGAGATTAGAGGGCGGGGAGACGCATGATGAAGTGTGGCGAAGCGAAGCAGTACGGGGAAACATCTTAGTGCCTCAAGTGAAATAGATCTTTGACATAAAAATAATCTTTGGGGAAATAAGAAAAAGCACTGTAATGTATTTGTTGATTGTAAGATGCATCTTATTTCACAAACAAAAAGGTATGAAAATTTTATTTTTTTATTCAAGAAATGCCTTAGTATGTGGAGATTAGTTAATACATGGAAACTAGTTAGTACATGGAGACTGTTTAGAAAACATGGCAATTCCAGGCATAAGACGTTAGGACCAGCCTGGATGAGGGACTAAAGGCAGGTAAGGAAAGAACAGGTGTCCACGGCATTAGGAAGAGGACTTTCTGACATTATCACAGCCAGAATACTTTCAAACTTATTTTACCCACCAAAAACTTGAAATCTCTAATATGAAAATGAGAATGCATTAAATATTCAATTGCCATTTCCAGCTTAATGAATTTATAATCTGTTTCAGTCTTTCTCAAATCTTAGCATGTAACAGTCTCACCTGGAGAGTTTAATAAAATACAGCTTCCAGCTCAGTAGATCCGAGGGGAGGTCCAAGAGCATGCATTTATAACAAGCTCCTCCGTGGTGCTGCTGCTGCTGGTTTGGGGACCACACTTTGAGAGAACGCTGATGTAAACAAGTAAATGGATTGTCACGTGACATCTTTGATTCTTATTTTACAAAGCCTGTAAGACAAGGATCAACCCAAAGTAAGTATACATGCATTTTTATATACTTATATTTTATTTTTTATGTAGGGAACTTCCCTGGTGACTCAGACAGTAAAGAATCGGCCTGCAATCGGTGGGAGACCTGGGTTTGATCTCTGGGTTGGGGAGATCCCCTGGAGAAGGAAATGGCTACCCACTCCAGTATTCTTGCCTGCAGAATCCCATGGACTGAGGAGCCTGGCGGGCTATTGTCCATGGGGTTGCAGAGAGTTGGACGCAGCTAACACACACCCTTATATATTTATCTTTATATGTAGCGCACATGTATGTACTGCATAGGCTTATGTATCTGCATGTATATAGGATTTTTTTAATTAGAAAAAGTTCCAGATAAATGATATGGGTAAAAATAAATATTTGTTGAATTCAGTCAGTCATTGGTGAATGACTTTAGAGTTTTTTTAAAATTTGTGTTGAAGTATAATTTGCCCTATTATGTTAGTTTCAGGTGTATAGCAAAGTGATCCATCTTTTTGATGGATCATTTTCAGATTCTTTTCCATTCATTATAGGTGATTAGAAGATAGTGAATATAGTTCCTTGTTGTATATAGTAGGTCCCGGTTGTTTTTCTCTTTTATATGTAGTTTTGAGTATCTGTTAATCCCAAACCGTTGCAGAGTTTTGAGCAGAGGACTGAAAAGGTTCGACTTGCATTTCAACAAAATCACTCTGCTCCTTGAGCTAAGGATACACTGAAGGGAGAGGTTAGGGTAGAATTAGAGTGCCAATGGAGGGTAATATAATAATCCAAGCAAATGGACTATTATTGGAGAGGAAAGAGGGAAAGAGAAGTATCATAGTTTAACACCACCGCCTTTTTTCCTTTAAAGTTTAGGACAGAAATGAGCCCTGAAGGGTCACGAATGATGCAAATAAGATGAGCGCACGCCTTCCCGGGCCTGCTCCCTTCTGCCCTCTGGTGGGAAATCCAGATTATCCGGCACAGGTCTCCCCTTCACAATAGTTGTAGCCACAGGGAAGCCCCTCTTAGAGGCTGGCAGATAAACCATGTTATCATGCAGCTTCTTTCTGGGCACCTGAAACTTACTCTGCTTCTCCACATGACATGATATAGATGCTACTTATGTAAAATCTCCTATAAGACTATAAGACCTTCTCTTTTTGTTTTTTGTTTTTGTTTTTTTTTGATAATTCCTCATGTTCTTCTCTAAGCTTTTTCCAGTAGTCCTCAAAAGGTAGCCAGCTCTGACACTACCGTGAAGTGGCGTTTATCACAGGCAAAATTTGAATTTCAGTCAATGTGGAGATTCTTACCTAGGCTTGATGTTCCATCCGTTCTTAATGTATCTTTGTTCAGGTAAATCACTTTGAAGCTCTGGTGAATCAAATGTGTGATTGAATGGTCATGAAAATAATTTGGGGAACACAAATGTATTATGTAAAATATAATCTTATTTCATGATAACTATTATTTTTATTACCATTACTATTGAAAGTTTTTTGTTGATAGTGTAATCCTATTTACAAAATTAAGACATGAAACTTAATGAACTTAGATCCATTACCAGGAATAATTTTCTTAGATAGTCCATATTTACATGAATATATGAGGCACCAGTTTAAAGAACACTTAAATATTGATTCTGTGAGCACCTACCTAGACACTTCAAATTTTACTCACCATATAATATACCCATAAGAATTATCTTTCAAACCCAAAAGACAAATAATGTGTAACAGCCTAAAGAGAAATTCTGAATTTCACAGGCTGTATCTTTATTTTATCAAGGGAAAATGGTGGTTTTCCTATAGGCTCGTAATTGTGAAATTGACCAATTTTTGGTGGGGTCATGCAAAGGCGGTTAAATGCTGCTCAGGGCTTTGCTCAGGAACAGACCCATTTGAAATAGTTTTAATGAGAAATGTGGTTTCTTGCAGTTGACAAATGTTTGTTGAATGAGAGCACAAAGTGACAAATGCAATTTGCTCAGAAAATATTCATCACAGTTTTGCGAGGCACTGGACCCTGTGCCAGACCATGAAGACCTCAAGATGGCTAAGACAGAATTTATCCCTGACAAAATGCTCACAGCCTATTCAGGGAGAAAGCATGTGAACAAAAATTACAGTTTCTCTCTGAACAGAGTGCTGGGGGAGCAGGAAGAAAGATGCCACTCAGAGTCAGGGAACACTCCGGAGAAAAAGTGGTCCATGAGCAGGGCAGGGTGCACCAGCTCCGGGATGTGGAGCTGAGACTCTTGTAATCTGGCTACATTTATTGTTGTTTTTGTGTGAGTCACAGCGAGCTGAGAGCAAGGGGGAGGGCTGCGGCGGTGTTTTGGAAAGAGGTGGCGTTTCTCCCGTCGTGTTTGCTGACAGTTGGCCTGTGGTCCAGCTGGCAGCGTGGACGGCGTGCTCCATCCTAAACGCCCTCCCTCTTCGGCTCTCTTCTCAGTGCCTTGCAGCTGTGCGTAGGTGTGCGGGTCTGAGAGAGGAAGGTGTGGCCACACAGCTGCCAGCATGCAACGTGGGGAATGGGGCACAGGATTCCAGGCCCAGCTTGGACCTTCTCCAGTGGCCTGATGACGGTAAACAACAAGAGTTCTGAGTTTCCATTTCCTCACTTTAACAAGTAAACATCATATTAGCACCTAATGTCAGGTTCTTGGTGAGAATGAAATGATTTAGTGACGATATTTCCATAAACTCTTTAAGGCTGTGTGTATGCTGGTTGTCACTATTTTAACATCTTCAATATTGCTGCTGCTACCAAAGCTGTTATACAACCCTGACCAATGCATTTTGCAGGTATCGTTTTCTTATATGTGAGCTGCGTTCATTCTGAATAGATTAGAATCATACTCAGGAATGGGTTAACTGAGTCATAGTCCCAGGACTCTGTGAGTTTAAACTGGAATACTATGATGTGTCTAGGCAAGAATTTAATTTCTGAAACTGTTATATCATAAAATAAAGGAATTAAGGATTTGTTAATATTATAAAATTTCAAACACTCAGGAATAACAATTATCAAGAAAGATAATTGTTAAAATTACAGGATTATCATTACAGAAGGCTGAAATGTATAATGTTGGTATCACTGATTACCCATAAAGCCTTTGACTGTGTGGGTCACAAAAGTTCTGGAAAATTCTTAAAGAGGTGGGAATACCAGACCAGCTTACCTGTCTCCTGAGAAACCTGTATGCAGGTCAAGAAGCAACAGTTAGAACCAAACATGGAACAATGGACTGGTTCAAAATGGGGAAAGGAGTACATCAAGTTTGTATATTGTCACCCTGCTTATTTAACTTATATGCAGAGTACATCATGCAAAATGCTGGGCTGGAGGAACCACAAGCTGGAATCAAGACTGCCAGGAGAAATATCAGTAACCTCAGATATGCAGATGACACCACCCTAATGGTGGAAAGTGAAGAGGAACTAAAGAGTCTCTTGATGAAAGTGAAAGAGGAAAGCGAAAAAGCTGGCTTGAAACACAACATTCAAAAAGCTAAGATCATGGCAGATCATGGCATCTGGTCCCATCACTTCATGGCAAACAGATGGGGAAACAATGGAAACAGTGATAGACTTTATTTTCTTGGACTCCGAAACCACTGTGGACAGTAACTGCAGCCATGAAATTAAAAGATGCTTGCTCCTTGGAAGAAAAGCTGTGACAAGCCTAGGCAGCATATTAAAAAGCAGAGACATCACTTTGCAAACAAAGATCCATGTAGTCAAAACTATTGTTTTTCTGGTAGTTATTTGTATGAATGTGAAAGTTGGATCATTAAGAAAGCTGAGTGCCAAATAATTGATGCTTTTGAATTGTGGTGCTGGAGAAGACTCTTGAGAGTCCCTTGGACTGCAAGGAGATCCAACCAGTCAATCCTAAAGGAAATCAGTCCTGAATATTCATTGGAAGGACTGATGCTAAAGCTGAAGCTCCAATACTTTGGCCACCTGATGCAAAGAGCCAACTCAGTAGAAAAGACCCTGATGCCAGGAAAGATTGAGGGCAGGAGGAGAAGGGGGTGACAGAGGATGAGATGGTTAGATGGTATCATGGACTCAGTAGACACGAGTTTGAGAAAACTCCAGGAGATACAGAAGGACAGGGAAGCCTGGCATGCTGCAGTCCTTGGGGTCACAAAGAGTCAGATATGACTTAACAACTGACAACAGCAACAGATCTTAATACATAATAATAATATGTAATTAGTAAATATGATTAAAATAATAAAAGAATACATCTATTTTCATGTTTTATCAGGGTTAAATTCATCCCTGATAATGACATTGGTTTCATATAAGAATGAAAACCTCTGCGACTAAAATATAACGCAACACCAAGGCCCTGTTGATTGTCCATGGTGGTTTATAGAAGTTAAAAATGTGAGGTGGCACAGAGCAGTCTGGGAGCCGATGAAACTCAACTGTCTCTCAGAGACGAGTCCTAAGCTTGTAAAGTCTACTCTAAGCAAATGCTTTTTAGAAAAGTGTGTTAATACGTTTTGGTATCCCTAGAAAGGTGAAGGTGAAGTCGCTCAGTTGTGTCCGACTCTTTGCGACCCCGTGGACTGTGACTTGCTAGGCTTCTCCGTCCATGGGATTCTCCAGGCAAGAACACTGGAGTGGATTGCCATTTAAAGGTGAGTCTAAATGCGCAAGCCAGAAATCTTATTGGATAAAAATTCAAAATGCTCCCATTGAAACTAAAAGTCCCAATACTAATCTCTCGTGTTTGTGTGTGTTAAGTTGCTTCAGTTGTGTCTGGCTCTTTGCCGTTCTATGGACTGTAGCCCACCAGGCTCCTCTGTCCAAGGGATTCTCCAGGCAGTAATACTGGAGTGGGTTACCATGCCCTCCTCCAGGGGATCTTCCTGACCCAAGGATTGAATGTGTATCTCTTTATGTCTCCTGCATTGGCAGGTGGGCTCTTTACCACTAGCACCACCTGGGAGGCCCTTAGTCTCTCATAATATCTTGCTAACTGTTATTATGGTAGCTTGACACTTTGAATCAGAGCAGGAAGTCACACAGACTCTTTTCATCGCTCCAGGAGGTTAAAAGATTATAAGTGACATGTAGAAACCCAGGCCTCTACCCTAAACCTATAGTTGTAATGGAAACGTGTGCTCCTATCTCTGCACTGATACTGGCTGCAGACACGCTCTGATGGCTGTTGTGACTGATGCACTGTGCATCGCTCCTTCAGAACCCAGGAATGGCATGCGTGATTCTTACTCAAGAGCAGACTGTGCACAGAGCCCTGTTAGTTATTGAGTATATTGGGTGAGCAGCGGGTTTTACAAGGAAGGAGAACAGCTGTGTGCAGTCGAGGGGTGTGAGAGATGATGGGCTGCAAGACCATCCTTGTAGGTGGCTCCAACAGTGTCCATATCTTTTAGAAGCTTCTGAAAGCATTCTGTAGCATTCCAAGACAACATGCTTTTTCCTGGAAACAAGGAAGAAACTATTTTTAAAAATTAACGCAGACAATGGTAAAAGCAGATCTGTTTCTTATGAAGATCACTCCTAGAAAAGAAATGTAGAGAGAGACTTGGAAGAGAGAAGCCGGTCATCAGACAGGATGAGAGATGGTGAGCAGGGTCTGGGCAAGTTTACAGCGATGAGGATGGCACCTTACATCCATTTCTAAGGGAGGAGTGACGGGATTTGATGGCTAATTAGGGCATGGGAAATAGCGAGGAAGATCGTGGTAATTCTGGAAAACTGGCTTGAGTGACCCGGATGATAACCCCATTCACCGGCAGGAGTGGGAGAGAGGGTGGACGGAGGAGAAGGGGGGTCAGAGAGGGTGGACGGAGGAGTAAGGGGGGTCAGAGAGGGTGGATGGAGGAGAAGGGGGGTCAGAGAGGGTGGACGGAGGAGTAAGGGGGTCAGAGAGGGTGGACGGAGGAGAAGGGGGGTCAGAGAGGGTGGATGGAGGAGAGAGAGTTGATATTTGGAATTGCTCAGTGATGCCTGTGAGATAGTTGCGGAGACATCCTAGAGATGGTTAGATTCAGAAGGGCGGTCTGGCTCAAGTTACAGATAAAAATTGTAGTTTCTGAGAAGATGTTAAAGGGAAAAACTGCTTCCTGATTTCCCTGAGAATGGTCACTTCTTCTCCTCCCAGCCCCCATAGTCTTTTCTCAAATGCAAATAAGTAAAACATTTTTTAAATTTTTTTCCAGTGCACCTTTAATTTGTTGGCTTTGCTAGAACTTGGTGGTTTTTGGTTGAAAGCACTTTCCACACAGCCCTTATTAAAGGGTTCCTTCCTCTCTCCTTGAGTCTCAGGGCCAAGAGGGAAGTTGACTTTCTCAGCCCACTGCTCCTTGAAGACCATCCTTTAGTTCATGACTCTCTCGTCTTCCTCGTAAGCTGTTCCTTTTCTAATCCTGACTCTGCTACTTTCTAGCTTTTTGATTTTGTTTAAATTCTTAACTTCTCTGGGCTGCAGTTTCATCCTTAATAAACTGGGCATCATAGTAGTACCTCATGGATAATTTTTTGACAAACAAAATCAGATCATGCGCATGAAATGCTTAGCACAGTATCTGATGTGAAATAAACTCAGTGAATGCCAGCTGTTACCATTAATAACAGGCAAATATCTTTGTCTTCAAAACAGTTGCAGGATATAAGCAAGTAACAAATAAATGAAATATAACAGTGGATGGTCTGTGGAACCCAGAAGGCTGGAAAGAGTAAGGGAAATGAGCAGGACTTCATTGAGGATGGGACATTTACCAGAAGCCTTAAAGGATGACTTCATCAGGTAGATAGGTGGGAAAGAATTTTCCAGAAGAGGGAGAGAGAGCAGTGTGTCTAAACTTGAGTGAGGGTAGAGGGACCTAGTGGGTTTGAGAAAAAGCAAATGGTCTCATAGGACTAGAATGTAGAAGGGTGGTAGAATTGTCATGGGAAAAGAACTTGAAAATATTACAAAGATGTTTTGGTACCAGAGTAAGTTTCTGGTTTATCTAAATCTAGTTAGCAGCTATTGCAGAATATTATGGACCGAGCTTTTAGAATTTCTTGGGCTTCTTATTTTCGGTGACCCCCATCTCTATTCCACTATAACCACGCAACAAGACAACTTCAGCTCAGAGCCTGCCCTCGTTCAAAAGGTTTTACCACCCAAATGCCCACAGCTAAACTTCCCGTTTCCTTGCTTCTATTGAAATCTCCCTTCAGCTCCAGCAGAAGCTCCGTCTCCTGGCCTCTGCATCAGTGCCACCCATCACTCTTTCCCTGTCTTGCTGTCTCCCCAGCCAGCCTGGGATTAGGGCCACACTGTGCTGTGCTCAGACGCTCAGTTGTGTCCGACTCTTTGTGACCCCATGGACTGTGCCCCGCCAGGCCCCCCTGTCCATGGGATTCTCCAGGCGAGAACACTGGAGTGGGTTGCCATGCCCTCCGCCAGGGGATCTTCCTGACCCAGGGATCGAATCTGTGTCTCTTACATCTCCTGCATTGGCAGGTGGGATCTTCACCTCTAGGGCCACCCGGGAAGACTGGGCTTCCTGGGGAGCTGCTTTAACGATGAGCCTCTTTGCTTAACTTTCTTGCCCTTGACCTGCAATTAGTATTTGGCAACTTTGCAGACGTGGGCATCCCCACTGCCTGCTTTCTTTTCTCGTGCTTTAAGGGCTGCTGAGCCACCGCAGATATTCGCTGCCTGTAGTTATGTATTTAGTATTTTTCGTGTGTGTGCATGTGTGCTCAATTGTGTCTGACCCTTTATGACCCCATGGACTGTAGCCCACCAGGCTTTTCTGTCCATGGGATTTTCCAGGCAAGAATACTGAAGTGGGTTGCCATTTCCTCCTCCAGGGGATCTTTCCAACCCAGGGATCAAACCCACGTCTCCTCCATTGGCAGGCAGATTTTTTCGCACTGTGCCACCTGGGAAGCCCCTAGTATTGTTCAGTAGGTATTTACATGTCAGTTGTAGATTTTAAAAATCATATGTAATACAGTGGTGTTTCACGCTTGTCCAGTTTCTAGCTCCTGTTGTCTCAGCATCACATCTGTATTTAACTGAGTTGGAAGCTATCCCAGATTCCCTGGCAAATTTATCTTTGCTTCCAATTACTTTTCAAAATTTTTAAAAATTCTACCTACTTGGAGAAATCAAGGCAGGAACACTGGAAAGAATAAATGACTGTGGATTGTCCCTACCCTTCCCTGAGCATTAGCTGTATCCAGCCTCACTCGGAGGTGGAGAGCAGCGTGCAGCCCTGGGCGGTCTGCCCGCAAACCCATGTTCCTCTACTTGCCTGTGATGAGCGGCAGAGGAAAGCGGGGAGAAAAGGAAAAGTGAGAGCCGCAGGGACAATTGTTATAATTCTCTCACCTGGTCTTATAAAACAGTAATTACTTTGCTTACCAGAAAAAGCATTGGCAGTTTTTCAGGCTTGCACAAGCATTCTCCATAAAATCATTTACCTCGATATATTCAGGTTTCATGTAGTTTTCTCTGTTTGCCCATTCTGTGGTGTGGCAGCCTGGGAATTATGGTGGCCTGATGTGTTTTCCTAGTTCTAAAAGGAAAAACAGGGTACTCACAACCTCTTTCCTGGGTCCCAGCATGTGTCTAGGGTCCCATCCTATCCCTAGCTCACCGAGGATAAAGGTGAGAAGTCTGGGGTTCTCCTCCACCTGCATTTCTGATGTATCTTTGACCCTCAGTTTCTCTCCTTTAATCTGAAGGTTGGACCAAATGCTGAAGAGTTCTGCTTGTTTGAATGTGCTCCTCCGATATTTTCTATCCTCAGTTCAGTCGCTCAGTCGTGTCCGACTCTTTGCGACCCCATGAATCGCAGCACGCCAGGCCTCCCTGTCCATCACCAACTCCAGGAGTTCACTCAGACTCACGTCCATCGAGTCAGTGATGCCATCCAGCCATCTCATCCTCTGTCGTCCCCTTCTCCTCCTGCCCCCAATCCCTCCCAGCATCAGAGTCTTCTCCAATGAGTCAACTCTTCGCATGAGGTGGCCAAAGTACTGAAGTTTCAGCTTTAGCATCATTCCTTCCAAAGAAATCCCAGGGTTGATCTCCTTCAGAATGGACTGGTTGGATCTCCTTGCAGTCCAAGGGACTCTCAAGAGTCTTCTCCAACACCACAGTTCAAAAGCATCAATTCTTCGGCACTCAGCTTTCTTCACAGTCCAACTCTCACATCCATACATGACTACTGGAAACACCATAGCCTTGACTAGACGGACCTTAGTCAGCAAAGTAATGTCTCTGCTTTTGAATATGCTATCTAGGTTGGTCATAACTTTTCTTCCAAGGAGTAAGCGTCTTTTAATTTCATGGCTGCACTCACCATCTGCAGTGATTTTGGAACCCCCAAAAATAAAGTCTGACCCTGTTTCCACTGTTTCCCCATCTATTTCCCATGGAGTGATGGGACCGGATGCCATGATCTTCGTTTCTGAATGTTGAGCTTTAAGCCAACTTTTTCACTCTCCTCTTTCACTTTGATTAAGAGGCTTTTTAGTTCCTCTTCACTTTCTGCCATAAGGGTGGTGTCATCTGCATATCTGAGGTTATAGATATTTCTAGTCTGCATATCAATTGGGATTTGGTTAGGAAAAAAATTCGTTCTATGTATTTCAGATATGAGGAGTTTCGTACAGGAATTAAAGGCTTGTATGCAGAACAGGCAATACAATTTGTAAGCCCTTAATTCCTAGATGAGGACAGAGATCGTGGTGATGGTTCCATAAACCAAAGGATGTCAGAGACTGGCAGCCAAGCCCCAGAAGCAGGGGGAGGCCTGGAGTAGAGTCTTCCTCCTACAAAGAGCCAGCCAGTCCTGACGACACCTCCGTCTCAGACTTGGAAACTGTGAGATGACAAATTTCCGCTTTTTAAGCTGCTTGATTTCCAGTAGTTTGATGTTCAGTCACTCAGTCATGTCCGACTCTGCAAGTCCATAGATGGCAGCACGTGGGCTTCCCTGTCCTTCACCGTCTCCCAGAGTTTGCTCAAGCTCCTGTCCGTGGAGCAGGTGATGCTGTCCGAACCAGGCCAGAATACTGGAGCAGGTTGCTATTCCCTTCTCCAGGGGATCTTCCCGACCCAGAGGTGGAACCCAGGTCTCCTGCACTGCAGGCAGATTCTTTACAGTCTGAGCCTCCCAGGAAGCCCTGGCAAACTCATACAGGGCCCTTCTAGGCACAAGGCCCTGAGTGACAACAAAGGTCACATGCCATGAATTCCAGGAGATTGGCCCTGCTTGTCAGATGGCTGGGGCAGGGGGAGTCACAGAAATTCCCAGAAAAGATCTTCACCAAAGCACTGAAGTGGGGGTTCTTGAAAGCTCCCCGGAAGGTGCTGCAGCTCTGAAGGACCTCTGGGAAGTTCCCAGACACCTCATCCTGCAGCCGTGGGAACAAGTGGTCTCCAGACTCTCCGGGGAGCTGCTGGGAAGCCTACCTGCCCCCATGAGTCCCGGCTTCTCTCCCACCTCCCAAATCCCGAAGTGCCTCAAGCCGGGAACCCAAGCCGGGAACTGCATGGAGAAGGGAGTCTGAGGGCGTGTGTGTCCTGCCGTCTCTCTGTTGTAGGGCAGGTGGTCTTGGGAAGGGGTGATCTCAGCGCTTCGTGGACAGCAGATTTCCCGGTGCCCTTGGACTGACGCTCTCTGCCCTTCGAGTTTGGACGTCACTTTCCTTGGGTTCTAACAAGACTGCCTCCACACCCCCGTACCCCCCACCAGGCAAGGATGTCTTTTCACAAGGGCGAGGTCCAGGCAGAGGCAGGAGCAGCCCTGGCCTTTCTCTTGGCTTCAGGGCTATGAAGTGAGATCTCTCGGAAGTGAGCTCTCCTCCCCCCAGGGAATATGACCTTTCCATATAAGGAAAAGGGAAAAAAAAATTGATGTAGCAGGTAAGCAAGAAGAGGAGAGAAAGGAGGGCTTGAGAAGGGAAGAGTCAATCAAATCCAGAAGCCTTTGAAGAGACTAAAGAAGAACCTACCGAAAGCATCATCAAAACCAGGAGGAGATGGAGTGCTTTTTTGCTTTAAATTAATTATAGAAGAAGCATCTTTAGATTATTTGCCAGGAATGGTGCTTCTCCACCGAAGCCAGTGTGTCAACATGGGAATCTCTCATCCTTTTTCTTTTCTGCTACTGTTCAGCCGCTCAGCCATGTCCAACTCTGCGAGCCCATGGATTACAGCACACCAGGTCTCCCCGTCCTCCCCTAAATGCATGTGATTTCAATCCTTCTTTGAAATTTATATCTTTAAAAATATTTGGTTGTGAGAAAATGTCTGAACTGCCTTTGACAGCTAATGGAAGTCACACAGTTCAGAATGGAACTGTCCGTGACTGTCAGGAATCCGTGATGTAACACCTTAGTCATCTGTGTATACGTAGTGATGTATACGTAGTAACTGTGGAAGTTATAGTGTGTCCCCGAACCTAATAAAGTCAGAGGGTTTTTTCCCTGTCCTGTACATTTTTCTGTTGATGCAGAGTTCCTTTTGTTTGTGTTTTTATCCCAACCTTTCTACTTTCCTTTCATATAGGAAAAAAAAAAAAAAAGTGAAAGTGAAAGGCTCTCAGTCACATCTGACTCTTTGTGACCCCATGGACTATACCATCCATGGAATTCACAGAACTATAAACCAAATTGAACAGACTGGTTCAGCTCCTGGAGGAGTTTTTGTGAAAGAATTTAACGTTACGAATTTTCCTTTTCTTAGACAATTAGCCACAGAAGGCTACTAGGTAGCTTCAATCAGTTTCTATTGCTACGTAGGGTTAGAATGACACGGCCCCACACTCAGGGACACTGTTTACAAAGTGAATGTCTCCAGACAGACTTTACCACACTGTTCAGGTATGGTTTTGAAGGTCAATTAGCTATCTATACTTGATGGCTATATGCGTGAAACAGTAAACATCCAAGTGAAAACTGAAGATCACAGTTAGTTTTCCAGATGTTTCATCTATGAAGGCAAGCATCTGGAAATACAGAAACATCTGGATGACTGACTCTGCTCATCGCTTTTCATCCAGCTGCTTTGGCAGCACTCAGACGGAGACCAAATCACTTTTTCTTTTCTTCCCGTATCAGTACCACTGAAAAGCGGTGATAAGAATCACATTGTTAAGTAATATTAAGAGTGATAAGACATATCAAATAAATCCAAAGCAAATCGTTGTTTGTACTGAAATTGAATTTAAGCTTTTGAAACACGTTCTTATACATGCATCAGGATCACTTAAGAGCTAAAGTATTTGAATGACATTGTTATAAATGGAGCTGCAGTGTCTAAAATAATGGTTTCTAATTTATCTTATTTCTTAAGCAATAGGAAGTAACCTGAGTGTATAACAGATAGATATATGAATTTTATTCACATTATGAAATAAAATTTGGGCAAGTGTTAACAAGTTTTAAACGACTTATTTGGCTTTATATGTTAATGGTTTTTAGTAAATATAGATGATTAAAGTACCAAAAGATGTAATCCAAAGCTATTAGGATGTGAGAGTTGAACCATAAAGAAGGTTGAGTGCTGAAGAATTGATGCTTTTGAAATGTGCTGGAGAAGACTCTTGAGAGTCCCTTGAACAACAAGGAGATCAAATCCTAAAGGACATCAATCAATCCTAAAAGACATCAACCCTGAATATTCATTGGAAGGACTGATGCTGAAGCTGAGGCTCCAATACTTTGGCCACCTGATTTCTGAAAAGCTGACTTACTGGAAAAGACTCTGATGCTGGGAAAAATTGAGGGGAGGAGGAGAAAGGGATGACAGAGGATGAGATGGTCAGATGGCATCACTGACTAGGTAGACATGAGTTTGAGTGAACTCTGGGAGATGGTGAAGGGCAGGGAAGCCAGCAAGCTGCAGTCCATGGGGTCACAAACAGTCGGACATGACTTAGCAACTGAATAACAAATATTTAAAAAATAATTATATGAAACATTTCTAAAAGAATTGATCATTTATATCTTTTATATACTCTTAAAAATAAAAAAGGTATGTGTAATTGTATTATTTTACATGGCAGAAATAAAGATACCAAGGCATTGCTGAAAAACTGCTTCAGAGATAGAATGAGAACACCGGTGTCTCGTGGTCAGTTCATTTCCCCACCCATGGGTTGAACCTACATCTCCTGCATTGGCAGGCGACTTCTTTACCACTGAGCCACCAACCTTCCTAATGCCGAATAAAACTGACAGAGGAATTCCCATTTGCAGGCCGGGTGAGAAATAGCCAGGCCTCAAATAGGGATACTTAGGTACTTTGGGAAGGTCATGTACACACTGCTATATTTTAAATGGATAACCAACAGGGACCTACTGTATAGCACAGGCAACTCTGCTCAATGTCATGTGGTAGCCTGCATGGGAGGGGACTTTGAGGGAGAATGGATATGTGTATAGGTATGGCTGAATCCCTTTGCTGTCCACCTGAAACTATCACAACATTGTTAATTGGCTACATTCTGATATAAAAAGTTTAAAGTTTGAAAAAAATGGCAAGCCGCTTACCTACAACAGATACTATTCTACAACTTTCCATTTTTACTGATGTAAAATTTAAATTCTTTTTCTTTTCAAAAATCACTCAAAGTTAACATGCTGGCATCTCTTTTTGGGTCAGCATTTGTAGAGTCTAGTCACAGTTGTAAATGGCAGGTGGTGTTGGAGTATCCTATTTCATTTTCTGTCAGAAAAGAGGACAAAAAATCGAACAACTACTAAAAACCTCTGAGTTCTTGAGAAATTCCTCTATAATTTTAATTCATAATTTGTTATCCTAGGGAATAGGCCCAGGAATAAAGATGAGCAAATATAGATAGCCCCCTTTTGTATCTTTTAAAACCTATATGCACATGTGATTATTGTGTATCAAATACTATTTCAGCTTCCCAGGTGGCACTAATGGTAAGAACCTGCCTGCTAATGCAGGAGATGTAAGAGACACAGGTTGAATCCCTGGGTCAGGAAGATCCTCCAGGGTAGGAAATGGCAACCCACTTCACTATTCTTGCCTGGAGAATTTCATGGACAGAGGAAGCTGGCAAGCTACAGTCTATGGGGTCACAAAGAGTTGGACATGACTAAGCATGAATGTACCGTCAAATGTTATTTAGACAGATTCAGTAGAATACTTTGTGATCTCAGTGTGACTACTTTTGAAAGTCTTAAACTTAGCTTGCTTAGAAAATAATCTTCACCTATTATTTGGGGAGGGGGAAAATACAGATTTTTTAAAATGTAATTTTACCTTAAAATGAAGTAGCTGTTAATAATAGCACTAAATACGTTGAGTTTAAGTCATGGATGAATTTTCTATTTAAAAGCAACATTTTACAGTGGTATAGAAAATGTAAATATTTCTATGCAAAAAGGATACTAGGGAAATAATTGCACATTGTATAATAAATAAATATTTGTGGAAAGAGAAAGTACCTTTTTTTCTCTAGCAAATATGTAGTATACTCCAGGTATTATGTTAGGCACTTTAGAACACATTGAAATTGTGATAAGTATCCTATGGGGTAATTACAACTATTGATCCCATTTTTCAGGTTAAGAAACTTGAGATTAGGAAAGATCAAGCAACTTTCCCAAGGTCACACAACTAAAAGAGGCTTTGACAAGATTCCAATCCAGGCCATTTGGCTTTGGAGTCTGAGCTTTTACCCACTGTTCAATGTGATGCCTAATTAAACTAAGTGTTTAAAAATAATTTAAAGACATTGGCCAGTCCCTTTCAGGCTTCCAACAAAAGTACAGTAAACAATTACTTTGTTCTAAAAATGATTTGTTTCCATGGACTAAAAAGCCACAAGCTGTTGCAGGCGATGGTTCTTTGTAAGTGACAGCTGCTCTGCTTTGTGAACTTCCCGCAAGCCTGCCAGAAAGTTAATATCAATTACAATTAAGGAGGAAAATTATTTTGGGCAACATCACATTTGACAAGAGCTTTGGCAAACAAAGCATTGCCAAAGAGCGAAAATATTAACGCTTTGCTAAAACTTTTCCCTTTTTTTCCCTCCCGTGCCAACTTTTGAATAAAGGTATAAACTGTGAACTGGAAGTTAATGAGTGTTGGTCCCAGCCCTGCCTCAATGGTGCCACTTGTCAGGACGCTGTGGGGGCCTACTTCTGTGACTGTGCCCCGGGATTCCTGGGCAATCGCTGTGAGCTCAACACGGACGAGTGTGCCAGTGGGCCGTGTCTCCATGGCGGGCTGTGCGTGGACGGAGCCAACAGGTACGCTTTCTCCCAAGAGAGCACTCACTGGCCAGAAGCTACTGGACCACCTCTGGTGAATCTGGAGATCTCACATCCCCAGCTTAAGGTTTTCAGAGTGCTTTTTATGCTTCAAGTGATTCAAGGTTTAGCAGTCACGCTTTATTAAAAAATGCATCCTTTGAGGGCCCCTGTCTCAAGAGAGAGCATTTTCCAAGTCATTCTTGTAACAGTTTAGAATTTCTTCCGTTATGGAAAAGTGCCAGTCTTCCACATTGAAGAAACAAAGGGGAATCTACCTTCCCTATCCATGGTAGATGCGAAAACAAAGCTGGAGTTATTCTGTATGTGAATGTAAGATTGTATGTTTGAAATGACAAGCATATAAATCAAGTGGTGAAAAAGAAATCCTTTAGGAATTTTATCTAAACAGTGTTGGCAAGGGCAGTGATATTAAATTAATTATGTCTTGAATTTCTAGTTGTTTAGGGAATTAGGTGAGTACTTTTGAGCCAGCAGAGTGATGTTCCAAATTAGAGTCTAACATTGACTTTTCAGCAGAAACAAAACCAAAACAATAAATCACACCTTAATTTAAGGCATATAATAAATTTGGGTGATGGTAGTTGAATTCATATAAGATATTTTTTGGAAGAACTTTCTAACACTTAGTTAAAGCACAGGCATTGAGTTATTAAACCTTGAGTTTTAACTGCTTAGCACTTGGCGGTGTCTTCACATATCCTCTGGCGGCTCAGTGGAAGGCAAGGTGGGCCTTAAAACTCCCCCTCGACAACAAGGAGTCTAAAGTTTGGAGAAGTCAGGGGACCCCCACAGGTTCATACAGTTAATTCTTTGCAAAGGAGGACTAGAATCCAATTTTATTTAATAAATAAGATATAATTGATCCCATATCTGAATTTCAAAATGTGTCAGACTCAAAAGCGGGAGCAATAAAAGTCTTGTGTGCTTCAAATATCCAGGAAAACAGCACATTTTAAGTAGAACAAGGTGGCGGAGCACCTCTTTGGTAAACTCTGAGCGTGATCCAGGCTTTGCCTGTGATTTTCAGTTATACCCACTTTGTTCTCCAGTGGCGAGAATCTTCACATCTGGAGACTGGTAACCGGGAAACATGTGGACAGACAGACCAAAGCAGCGGTTCCCACACAAGTGCTCCGGGAAAGAGGAGGCTCTCCCAGCCAGGCCTCACTGTTTCCAGGAGGCGTCAGGACAGAAGTCACACGATGCTTTTGATACCTGCATGTGTGCATGCTAAGTAGCTTCAGTCGTGTCCGACTCTGTGAAACTGTGGACTGTAGCCCACCAGGCCCCTCTGTCCATGGCATTCTCCAGACAAGAATACTGGAGTGGGTTGCCATGCCCTCCTCCAGGGGATCTTCCTGCCCCAGGGATCGAACCTGTGTCTCTTTTGTCTGCTGCATTGGCAGACAGGATCTTCACCACTAGCGCCACCTGGGAAGCCCTTTGATGCCTTTGGAAACACAAGCAGAACAGGGCTAAACCTGCTTCCTGCTGGCTTTCCTCTTTTCACCGGAGTATGTGCTGTGAATACTCTTTCTTCTGAATCCATAGCTCTCTCATTACCTAAATTTTGAGATCATCTCAAGTTCAGCAAATACAGCCTGACTTTGTTTCCCCTATGAGATTTGCGGGAAAGGCAAAAATTATGCCCCCTGGAAGGTTCCTGCAGGCAAAGGAAGATGTAAATGGAGACCGTCTATGAACTGCACTAACCAGGCTTGACCACAGGGCTCTGGTCTCCAGTGTCTCACACGTGGTGTTTAGATTTGCAGTAGGCCTTTTTTTAATCAGAGAAATGAAATAGTGACTAGAGGATTTCTAGCTAGGAAAATTATGTATAAAAATTATAGTCACTTATATCTGCTAGTGTTTCGTTTTCCTTAGTGAATCTTAATGTCTGCATTGGTGGTACATAGACACATAGCCAGGGTGAACAGCGCTGTTACTCTTTATTAAATCATAGGTGTCCTCCCCCAGACACTTATTTTATCTAAGCTGGGTGTGTAAGCCCATGATTTTTCAATACTAGATCCTCAAGGAGAGGCCATCTGAAGTGAAATAAAGTGAACGACTCTCCCTAGATTTGTATTTTAGGTCTGTCAGATAATCCCATTCAATCGACGAATCATTATAAATAACACGACCAAAATATTCTTGTAATCTAGAAATAAGGAAACATAAGTCACAATTTATATAATGAGAAGCTTTCCTTTTTTCCATAATTTATTATTTCACTAGGGACCTTATTACTGGGTTCTTTATATAAAGAGTGCCTCGATGGTGTAAATCATCCTCTGCCGCCTCACCAGTACTGACCAATCTATTTCATACGGTTCAGTGGTTCTGTTCAGTATTTTCTGCCCTTTGGCATGCTGCGCTCACTCTTCATATGCACATTTAATTATCCCGACGACTTTGTGGCAAAGGCACTATTACTTTCAATCTATGGGTGAGGAGACAAAAGTATAAACAGTCATGGTTTCCAAGGAATTTTGACTGAACACTTACTTGGGGTAAGGCTCCTTAGCTCTCCTTAACACACTTGCTTTTACTAAAAACCTTGAGGGATCATCTCTAGAAGCCTGCAAGCATATGCTTTGGGTAGGTATTAAGCCCACGCTGAGGGACAGGGGAGAGACAGGATGAGGATGCGTCATCTCCCGTGAGCACAGGCTGATGTCCCGACTTCATTTTGCTCCCCAGGTACACCTGTACCTGCGCAGGTAGCGGGTTCACGGGGACACGCTGTGAGATCCCACTGCCCCTCTGTTGGTCACAGCCCTGTCACAACAACGCCATCTGCGAGGACAGTGCTGACCACTACACCTGCCGCTGCAGGCCTGGTGAGTGACAGGATTCCTCCCACTGGTTTTTTTTTTTTTTTCCTTTTGCGTAGAATAGAAACAAATAACTTAAGGCAAATGGAAACTAACAACTCTTGTTGCCGGAGGTTTAAAACCAACTCTTTCTTCTAGCTACCATTGTTTGATTTAATCATGTTCTTCAATGCTCAAACATACCTATTGCTACACTATGCATTATCTGAACTAGATTACCAAGGTGTCCAATCATCAGAATCTTCTAGAAGAAACAGAGAGGGAAAAAGTAATCAATGGAAAGGTTGATTTCAACATGGTTTTCATGGAGTAAAATTCACTGGAAGATGCTTCCTTGTCCTCCAAGATGTTTTCTTTGACACCTAGAACATATTAAAACACATGAAACTCCATTAAAATCCTAAGTGCTTGTGTCGCAATTCATGGAGTCAATCTATGTGATTGTTGATGGTCCCCATAGACAGTGTAGAATGATTTTTCAGAAATGTAAGTATTCCGCTCACGTTTTACAATGTAAAAGATGATACAAGTTACACATGCATAAACCATAATTTAAAATCACACTTAAAAGGTAACTGGACTTGAGCGTAGAGGTGACAGGAGAGAGTGTGTGACGCTTGAATCAACGAGCCACTCATAAGTATTGGTGTTAATTTTGGCAAAAAATAACCTGCTTGATGTACTTCAGCCTAACCCTTACTAGGATTTTATTGCTAGAAATGAAAGTGCATTTTGCCTCTCTTCTTTCTTGAGCCATTGGAAAACAACCGATAAGCATGCAATTATTTAAAATCTAAGCTTACTGACCGCGTATTCGCACCTCCCCATTCATATTGTTATCTAAGGAAAGGGAGGCCCTGTAGTTGGGGGGAGGCGTGGAGACTGGGGTCAGTCCAGTCAATAGCAGCTTCTGATCAAAAGGCATCTCGGTGCCTGAGGAACATTTTACATGCTTTGGTAAAAACCAAACAAACTTAAAAGTATGAAAGGAAGCCGGGAATTCGCCTGTGGCTCGGAGCTCTGTGTACCTCATGTGTCTCCCCACTTCCAGATAATGAAGAGGACGTATTTGTTACCCTTTGGCCATTGGTCCTTGTCACTAGGAAACAATTTGTACCACTTGAATCAACAAGTCACCTCTAACACTGAATTTTTTTCCAAAACATGTTGTTCCATGTTCTTGTCATCAGCCAACCCTCAACACTCTGAACAGGACCTCAGTCCAGAAGCAGGGGGTGAAGTGGACAGCTTGGGAGCAGGATGAGTCCACCATTTGTTAACTGAGTGAACTAGGGTGAATTACCCCTTAATTCTTACATTTCTCATCCACAAATGAAGGATAAAAAAGCTATCTGTAGTATTGTTGTGAGGGGTAAAATTGTAAGAATGGAACCTGGCATGTATTAAGTACTCAAAAAAAAAAAAAAAAAAAAGCAACTGCTATTACTACATTCCAGGTTCTATACCAGGAGGTGGAAATTGTATATGACAGATGGTTTCTGTGCTCTAAAATAGGGGTCCCCAATCTCTGGGATTTAATGCCTGATGATTTGAGGTGAGCTGATGTAATAATAATAGAAATAAAGTGTACAATAAATGTAATGTGCTCGAATCATCCTGAAACCACCTCCCCACCCCTCTCCAGTTCATGGAAAAGTTGTCTCCCACGAAAGCAGTCCCTGGTGCCAAAAAAGTTGGGTCCTGCTGTTCTGAAGGGTTTGTAATGGAGTCAGGCAGCAAAGGAGAGCTGCCTAAAAAAGACCAGTATGAGTCCCACTCATTCAAGCCCCAAAGATTTCACTGCCAACTATATATATGAAGGATTAGGGGATCAAAAAGACACAGTCCCTCCTTCCAAGGAGCTTAAATTCTAGCAGGAAAACAGTGTGAAAAAAACTGTGAACAGTACAGTTTTTTGTGGCTCAGACAGTAAAGAATTTGCCTGCATTGCAGGAGACCCAGGTTCGATCCCTGGGTCGAGAAGATCCCCTGGAGAAGGGAATGACAACTCACTCCAGGATTCTTGCCTGGATAATTCCATGGAAAAGGAGCCTAGCAGGCTACAGTCCATGGGGTTCCAAATAGTTAGACATGACGGGGCGACTAACACTTTCACAAGAATCTCTAATAAATTCCGTAAAAGGGAATAAGGGGGGAAAATGTTTAGTGACAGCTTGACTGAGGAGGCAGCATTTTAGAAAACGTGAAAGATTACTAAGCACACCCCAGAAATGTACCCACGAGCTCTGTGACTTTGGCCACGTCTCTGCTCTGAGCCTCAGTTTCCTCATCGACAGATAAAGCAGAGATGATGATGATAATATCTGCCTCATAGTGTCATTGTGGAGTGAAGTCCGGCAATACAGAAGGAGCTCCCAGCTCAGCCTAGACCACAGCAAGTCAATAAATGTCAGCCTGGCACTGGAATTAGGAGACGGGCCACTCTAGACCCTAAGGCTGGCAGGTGGTAGCTCATTGCTTGTTTGAGGATAGAAGAGAGGAAAAAAGAAAAGGGAAGGACGAAAGGGCGGCAGGAGCACAGAGAAAAGAGCCCGTCCAACTGTGGGGCCTGGAGGGACTCTTCAAAATGATGGGCTAGGCAGAGCTGAGGGTAGAGGGTGGGCTGAGGAGCAAGCTGAGGCTGAAGCCAGATAATGATGTCCTCCCTGCAAACCATGGGGCAGTCTGACCTGTTAATTTACGAAGAGCTTCCTGGCACTTCAGTGGAAGAACGATGGAGAGACGATGGAGAGAAATAAGGCTAATCGCAGGGAATCCTGTGAGACTTCTGCAGTGATTTAAGTAACAGGTAAGTCACGGACTGGAACAAAGATGCCAGTGGTGAGGATGGATGTGAGCATATGGACGGCCACAGGAGCCCTTTAGGAGGTGGAAATGACGTGGGGATTGGGAAGGAGCGCCAATTTAGGACAGTTCTGCTTCTGAGTTTCTCTCTTGGGTCACTGGATGGATGTCGATTTTGCCTAGAGAGAAAACTCACAATGTCTTTGTACTCAGTTCTCACAGTGATATGTAAAGAGGTTTATCTAAGAATCGTAGACGGTTCCTTTGGATCATGAGATGCCTGCCACTGAGCGCGATGACAAGAATACAGTGCTGTAATTGCCCAGGGTCCTCGTTTCAGGGCTAATTAATCGCAAGTGTCGGTCACCTTAAATGCTTATCTTAAAAGTTTTCCTGTTACCCAGAAAAGATTGTTGTTGTTGTTTTTCTTAAAACATGTAATTTAAGAACCCTGGGGTCTTGACTCAGCATCATATTGTTTCTTTGTACAGAGTTTTATAGGAAAACTTGTTAGAACTATTGAATGTAGCCTTGACTGAAAGAATCTATTTATACCTCTGGTTAAAGGGAACAGCAAACAGAATCCCCACAGGGCCCAGTGGTAGGGATGGGACCCGTAAGACCATAAATCAGAACCTTCCTAGTGTTCAGGACAGAAATGAAGACAATACATGAGCCGGAAAGCAAAAAAGGATTTATAAAAGTACTAAATTACTTCCTAACCTGGGCTGTGCATAAGTCTTAAAACTTAGAATGAGAAGAAAATTGAAAATAGAACTTCAGTAAGTCAACTGTAGCACAAGACGTTTATAAAAACTTGTGAAAACCATTATTTAGTGAATAGGTGTAGATCCTTAAGTATGAAATGAAAACACTTTAAAAATAAACATTCATGCTTAAGAGACTGAGGGTTCTAGGGGTGGGGTCATGACAAAGGATTGTGGGACCCTCATCTGACATGTGCTTCCAGTTTCCTTTTCAACTCTCAATTTCTTCTTGAGAAGGTTGATAAAGACACAGGGTTCAAATGTGACAAAAGTGTTATATGGATGAGCAGCAGAATTTGTGTTGTGGTTATGAATTGACATAGGACCCCATTTAGGTTTTTATTAAAATTACATGAGCATTCATATCATGTTCTCATTATTTGCTCATTAAGAGTTCATCAACTCTAGTTTATTTGCTAAGCGAGGATTATCATCTAAATTGTTGACTAGTTCTGTTTGAATCTCATTTAGGAGTTGACTGAAGGTAAATGGCAACCCACTCCAGTATTCATGCCTGGAAAATCCCATGGACCAAGGAGCCTGGTGGGCTACAGTCCATGGGGTTGCAAAGAGTCGGACACGACTGAGCGACTTCACTTCTAGTACTCAGGTGTTGCTCAGTCCTAGCATGGTGAATAAAAAAACACAGCCTCTGCTTTTATGGAGCTCACAGTCTATTGAGGGAGACAGCTACATAAATAAGTGAAAGCTATGTCGTTTGTTCAGTCGCTCAGTCGTGTCCGGCCCTTCTGCGACCCCGTGGACTGCAGCCCGTCAAGCTCCTCTGTCTGTGGGATTTCCAGGCAAGAATACTGGAGCGAGTTGCTATGCCCTTGCATGGAGGGAGTGGGTTGTCATTCCCTTCTCCAGGGGATCTTCCTGACCCAGGGCTGGAACCCGAGTCTCCTGCATTGCAGGCAGATTCTTTACTATCTGAGCAATCAAGTGAAAACTATATACATAAATGAATTTTAAAAGATACCTCTAAAAATAAGCACATAATACCAATCTTTGTAAGACAACGAAAGGAAAGAATTGGGTATGTGAGAGAAAAAAGGTTCTTATTTAGATCTGTCCATGAGGAAATGACATTCTGAGCAAGTAATAAAAGATCGAGTCGGAAAACTTAAGAGTTATGCAGGCAGTCTTGGAGGAGGGTTTTCTAGGGGAGGGAACGGTATTATAAAGGCCCTGGGACAGAAAGCACTCTAGGGACAGACAGGAACAAATTTGGGAATGGGGCCAGATAATAAAGGGCTGGCCAGGTTAAGGATTTTGAACTTTATTCTGTGTGAATAGTGAAGCCATTGAATGGTTTCAAAGTAAAGAAAGACCATGGTTGGATTTATAACCTTTACCATTTTGGATTGCAATTTTATTTTTAAAACATATTTTTCAGCAGTTAAGTGACATTGCAAAGATCCGTAGGTGAAGTCATTTGTATTATAAGTCAGATTGTGTTCCTATGGGAACTTCGTTCATCTCTTTCATCATCTCACAGAACAGCTGGTGTGATCCTGGATACACTCCTCAGCATTATATTAGCACTTACTAAATTTACATTTTTGGACTAGCACTACACAGAGTATGTAAATAGTCAAAATCGGTAAGAAAAACAACCTAATGGAAAAAGATATGAAATGATAAAAAATTCTAAAAATATTAAATTCAATAATATCTGGCGAAAATGTAAAGCAAACAATGATAAGGTATGATATTTTATCTAGCCAACTGGTAAAAATTTTTGCTTGGTGTGGCAAGTGTTGACAAGGGTCTGGACCACACATACTCTTATCCTGTGCCAGTAGACACGTAACAACCTCTACAGTTTCTCCAGAGGTTGTTACCAGCATCTATTAAAATTTGAAATGCCCGTAACCTATAACCCAGAAATCCCACTCCTAGCATAGACCCTAGTGTTGCACTCAGACATTTGCACAAGCCGCATATATGATGCTATTCAATACAATATTGTAATAGCAAAAATGTATATAAACCCCCTAAGGGAATGGAATGGTCAAATTATACACACCTATGTTATGGACTACTTGGCAATAGTTAAAAATTATGAGTCAGCTCTATATTTCTAACATGGATAGATTGTGCAAGGGAGTAAAGAAACCAAACCGTACTGCACGATGCGTGCAGTCAGTACAGTTCCAGGTACGTTAACGCACACAATAAACAGACACATATATGGTTTTAACAGGTGCATATGTCGGTAAAACCACAGAAAATAGTTCTGGCAGGGACTTTCTTTTTTATTTAATATCCAAATATTTTATAAAATACTAAATCATTCATGTTTTATTGTTTTTATTCTTGTCCCTAGTAAAAGGACCCAGCTAAATCCATTCAAATACAAAATAGTTTTTTCTTCTGTCTCACGGTGTGTAAGGAAATCATTTACCTCTGCTCCGAGGTTTAAGGGAAGCACTGAGGCTTGGCTATGTGCTTTCTGCTGAGTGTGTGCTGTGTGCTAAGTCGCTTCAGTCCTGTCTGACTCTTTGCAATGCTGAGCCTGCCAGGCTCCTCTGTTCATGGGATTCTCCAGGCAAGGATGCTGGAGTGGGTTGCCATCTCCTCCTCCAGGGGACCTTCCCAACCCAGGGACTGAACCCACTTCTTCTACATCTCCTGAGTTGGCAGGCGAATTCTTTACCACCAGCACCCACCTGCAGTCTGCTGACTTTACATCTATACTCTGGAAAAATATATCTTTTTTTTTTTTTTTTCTTGCTCAGCATTCAAACAGTTGGAATGTTTGAAGAACTGGAGTTTAGTTAAAACTTCCAGGTTAAGTCAAGATGATCCTGAAGCCCCTTCATCCTTCTTTGTTAAGTGTTCGGTGGTACCATGGAAGTGACTCCGCTGTTGCTCTTAACGTTCACAGAAGCCCCCTTTATCAGGTCCCCTTGCCAGCTCCTCAAGGGGGGCCCAGCACCTGTTACCTGGCGCTGCGCGGTGGCCAGCCTCCAGTCAGGCGCGTGCCCCGTGGCTGAGGAGCTCTGAGCCCGCAGCCTCTCTGGCCGTTTATCCTGCAGGGTACACGGGCGTGCAGTGTGAGACCGACCTCGATGGATGCGGGAGCGGCCCCTGCCAGGCCGGCGGGCGGTGCGTGGAGCTGTCCTCAGAGACCGGGCGTGAGCGCCTGGCCCGGCTGCTGTCTGCATCCCGCCGCCCCGAAGCCTCCCCCCGTTACGTCTGCATCTGTCCACCCGGACTCACAGGTAAGGCCCGGCGCGGGGGAGACACTTGGCCTTTCTAGCATTTGCCAGCAGATCATGCATTCACCCGGAGAACGGTGCTGTGTAACCTCTGTGCCCTGGTGCAAAGGGTCCCCCCTGTGGGCCTGGAAAATACCTCATTTCACCTATCGTAATTCCTCAGATCATGAGGGAAATGTTAAAAACGGGTAGAAGAGGCGTAGGAAAGGGGAAATACTTGTATGCTTTATCCTGGGGAATTAGAAGCCAACTCAAGCTCTTCACCTTAGAGAGAGAAAAGTTTAGAGTTTTTGTGTCATTAAATTTTCTAATGATGTTACATTTTATGTTATTCAGATTTTGCTTAAAAAGTTAGCGTATTTGTATTTACACTGAGAACAATTATCTAGTCTCAAGTAATCAACTATTCTATAGCGAAAGTTGTTCCCCATATCAAATTTAAAGGACTCTGTCTTATTCTACAATATTCTTACTCTAAACCCAGTGGAAATTTGCATGAACAGCTGTGTTTGTATCTGTTCCCATTTCTGAAACTTTTCAGAAGTTTGGAGACAGTCCTGTATTTGATGATGAGTAGCAATTACCTGGAGAAGGCAATGGCAACCCAGTGTTCTTGCCTTGAGAATCCCAGGGACGGGGGAGCCTGGTGGGCTGCTGTCTATGGGGTCACACAGAGTCGGACACGACTGAAGCAACTTAGCAGCAGCAGCACCAATTACCTACAGTTGCATAGATACCACTGAGAAAACTAATTGCAACCTAGATTTCTACCTTATTTCTCTCTCAATAGATCCAGTGATATGTGAGAGCAATATTTCAGGTGCTGTTGGGGTTTCTGAGAAAAGTAAATAAGGAATAAGAAAAAAAGGGGGGATGGGTCTATTTACACTTAGTATTCCCTTTATTTTAACATCTCAGTTTTTATGTGCAATGACATTTGTTTCTTGGCAGTGTTTGCAATAAAGCTGCTGTAGAGAATGTCTTGATTCACTGTCCCCTCTGTGAAAACACGTCGGAGAAAAGTCTCGCCAGTGTCAACGTCAGAAGCAGTATAGTTCTTCCTGAATAGCTTCTAGCTTGCATGCTTTTCCGCTTAGTAAAAGATGTGCAAATAAATCTTGATAAATGAAAAAAGCATGAAATAAATCTTGCAATACATCACATTTCCCAACAATGTAAGATGCTGGAAATCTTATAGGTAAAAGTGGGTTCTACAAGCGTATAGGTTTTTCTGATAATGCATTTCTGTATTTACCCCACCCCTGGGATTATTCAAATTTCCTGTTCTGTTTCTTAAGGAACAGTTTATTGTTCTGTTTCTTTTCTGAGTTGCCTTATTTTCTTGTATTTTCTGAATTGTATGGTCTTGGTGTAGTGTAAGTGATTTTGTTAACCACTGTAAGTTCTCCTTGAAACAAGGTAAGGGAGTTATAAATGTTTTTTTTTTCTTGGGTGTAAGGTTATAAAGAGGAGATTCTATCAAAGTCAGAGGCCTCTGCTAATGTTGCCTCATTAGATGAAAGAACATGGCTGACCGATGTATTTGCAGATCCGAACAAGAGAGGCAATAAAATGCCCCAGTAAAGTGTGTTGGCCTTGATTTCTGAGGAGCAGCTGAGAATGACTACATGAGTTAAAAGAAGTCCTGGGCTGTCCCAAGTATGGCTTCATGAAATTGCTCACTTTCCACTCATGTGACTTCCAAAGAGGGTTCTCAGAATCAGTTGTCCTTCAGATGGTGATTCAGGGTCACATGCGTGCTTAGTCGCTCAGTCCTGTCTGACTCTTTGCAACCCCACAGACTATAGCCTGCCAGCCTTCTCTGTCCATGAGATTTCCCAGGCAAGAACACTGGAGTGGGTTGCCATTTCCTTCTCTAGGGGATCTTCCCAACCCAGGGATCGAACTCTCCTCGCCTGCATTGGCAGGCAGATTCTTTACCACTGAGCCACCTGGGAAGCCCCTTTGTAAGCTGACTCAAATAAGTATTATACATAATTTGTTAAATATATCTTATACACATTTTGTTAGATTTATACCTAAGTATTTCATTTCTGGAGTGTCCCTATATATGGTACTGTGTTGTTAATTTCAAATTCCATGTGTTCATTGCTGTTATGTAGGAAAGCAATTGACTTTTGACTTTTATATATTAACCTTGTGCTCAGAGACCATGCTATAATCATTTATTAGTTCTAGGATTTTTTTTTCAGTTCTTTCATATTTTTGACATGAACAATCATGCTCCTGCCCTTTAAAAATATTAATATTTATACAGAATGCCTTTTTCCATCCTTATACTGTCAACTCTTTTGTTGTTTAATTTGAAGTTTCTTTTAAATGTTATAATAAAAAAGCATATTATTGTATCATGCTTTTTAAAAACTGTTTTTCAATCTCTGCTTTTTAGTTGGTATATTTAGACTATCTACCTGGACGTAATTATTGATGTGGTTGGGGTAAACTCTGCCATTTTATTCTTTGTTTTCTCTTTGATTTCTTTGTTTCTCTTTTCTTACCTTTCTATGGAATACTTGACCATTTTTTAGGGTTTTCATCTTGATTTAGTTCTATTATTTTAGATGTATTGTCTAATTTTCATATACACAATATGGTTCTTCTGCCTATTACAAGGTACATGTGCAATTCATCGCTGATTGGTATTAACATTTTACAGTTTTGGGTGAAGCAGAGAAAAACTCTTTTTCCATTTAGGTCTCTTTATCTTCCCCACTTTAAAGTATTATTGTCTTGAGGATAAGATGGTATTCTAATTCTTATTTTAATCATTACATATGATTTAGACAGTTTATGGAAAGAAGGGTGCTCTCTCCTGTTTGCCTGCCCTCCCCATTGTTCTTTCTTTCTGCCTTTTGCCTCAAGATTCTTATGCTACTAGTTCCTTCCTGGTCTAAGAACTTCCTTTGGCTTTTCTTTAAGAGGTGGTGTGCTAGTGACAATTCTTTTAGTTTTCATTTGAGAAAGTCTTTATTGCCCATTTATTCCTGAAAGATAGTTTGTTGAATGTAGAATTCATGGTTGACAATTCTTTTCTTTAAGCATTTGAGGAAATATACATCTCTTCCTTCTGCACTCTATTTTTCGAGTAAGAAATCCACTCTCGTTGAAATTCATGGTCCCCTGTAGGTAGCACATCTTTTCTCTGACTCCTTGCAGAGAAAAATTATGGAGTGATAACACCTTCAGCTCTATCTTTCATTTTCAGAATTTTGCTTATGAATGTATCTCTGTGTCTATTTTTTTTTCCAATTTGAAATTCACTCAACTTTTCAAATCTGTGGATGTATGTCTTTTGCCAAATTTAGGATGTCTTTAGCCAAGTTTTTCTTTTATTGCTCTTTCAGCCCTAGTCTCTTTTTCTTCTGCTGCAACTCTGATAATGTAAACTTTGTGTCTTTTCCTGTTTTTTCACAGATTCCTGAGTTCTGTTAATTTTCCCCTCTCTTTTGTTTAGAATGGGTAAATTTATTGATCTGTCCTCAAAATGCACAGATTTTATTCTCTTTCATCTCCTCTCCACTATTGTGCCCATCCAGAGAATTGATTGTTTCTCCTATTTTATTTTCCAGTTTTATAATTTCCATATTTTATCATCTAATTCTTTGCTGATATTGTCTATTTTTCCTTTTACTCAAGAGAATTTGTAATTGCTTATTAAATCATTTTATGATGGTACTTTAAATCTTTGTCAGATAGTTTAAAAATATGATTCAGCTCAGACTGAGTTGATGACATCAGTTCACTTTCTTTTCTCACTCAAGTTGTAGTTTTCCTAATTCTTGGTATGATGGGTGATTTCCCAATTGTATCTAGGACATTTTGGACATTATGTTAGGAAACTATTAGTCTTATTTGAATTTTTAAAATTTTATCAGGCAGTCAGCTTCCTCGTTTTGACAAACAGGTCATAGTCTACTCCTGTGGGCTCTGCAGGCCCAATGACCAGTTAGATTTCAGAGTCCTGGCAGTGTTATTTTGGTCTGGTTGGTACATCTGGTGCTACTTGGGCTCCCATTGATCTCTGCTGATGATATAAATAACACAGTTTACTTTTTGCAAGCTGTACATGTTTGCAGTTCTATCACTTGTTAGATTAAAATAAATTTCTATCATGATGAAAACTGTAATTGTGAATAATACATTTAATGACAGACCTCCATTCAATGAAACCATTAGATTTGTTAAATATAGCTACAAGCTTTTCCCGGTTTTAAAATTATAATTAAGGATGTATCTCTTGCTGTTTACTCTGTGTACAGTTATATTCCACATTGAAAATAGTCGTGGTTGCATATTTAATGCAATTTCTAACTTTCTATAATGAAAAAAGTGAAATATATCAGGGTAGAAATTAACTGAGATTCCCAGAGAGACAGAAATAAAGAGAGCTCCAAGCCACGGGAATGGGAAATAGAGAAGGCGTGGGCAAAAGGGGCATGTTTGGAGCTTAGCCATCAGTCGTGTCCGACTCTGTGCAACCCAATGGACTATAACCCACCAGGCGCCTCTGTCCCTGGGATTCTCCAGGCAAGAATACTGGAGTGGGTGGCTATCACCTTCTCCAGGGAATCTTCCCGACCCAGGGATCGAACCTGGATCTCCTGCATTGCAGGCAGAGTCCTTCCTCTTCTCTAATTATCTCAAAACCATTAAACATATTCTTCGGCAAAATTTCCTCACATACCACCATAGCCATTTTGTGCCTATAGCGGCAATGCTCGACTTGTAATGAGAATGGTGGATAAAGACTTGATTTAAAGTCTGTTTACTTAAACCCACATAGATAATTTTAATGGTAAACTAAATAAATCTATAACTGGGGAAGGCCTGTAGTTGAGAAACACTGTTCATTTTAGTCCAAAACTATAAATTATCTTTATTTTGTATGACCATCCTTGACCGCTGCTAGAAGGAATGTTGGCTGCTTCTTTCCGTCATGTTTTAACTTTTGACTTTGGGGCACTGGACTCAGTTCTAGGGATATAATGATGAAAATACATGGTCTTTTCCCAAAAGAACGTGAAAGAGCGGGAGGAAAAAAAAGAGGCACAAGAATATAAGACAATACAGTAACTGCCACAGTGAAGCTGTAAAAAGTTTTAGCCAGAGAGATCAGGAAAGGAGACCTATGTCTGCTGTTTATGTCAGATAGAATTTAGTGGAAATTCCAAGAATCCCGATGACTTGGTAGTATTTTAATACGAATGATCCCGTTACTTCTAAACATTAAGAAAGGATGTTGTGACCCCTGTGCTTACCCTTGAGGCCTGTGTTCTAAGCTAAATTGGAAACAATTGACTCATGTTTTTAATGTGAACATTTTGTTTCTGTTTATCAACATGTGGTGATAAAACCTCTAACAAGTTTCCCAACGGCTCATAAGCCAAGTCCAATTTTCAGCTCCAACTTGTACTCGCCACCTCCAATTAACGTTTCCTCCAACAAAGAGCAGCACCGTCGCTGGTCTCTGGAATGCTTCCTTGTTGCCTCCGAGGTGGGGATCTTCTTCTGCCTCACCCACCTGCTCTGTGCATGGGAAGAACTGAGCCGTGCAGCAGGGAATCCTGCGAAGTCCTGGCTTCAAACCTCAGGCAGAAATAGCGGGGTTCTCAACAGTGAACACCCCGATGAGAGCCACCTGGCAGAGTGACTGCACACGGGGCCCCTCGTGATCAGGGTCATCCGCCTCCAACACGGTGTTGCTAAAAATGAAGTGTTCACTTCTCCTTAAAAGTTAAATCCTGTCATTCTACCCAAATCCAACTAAAATAGACACATAGGGCTGAACATGTAACCTGGAAAGCTTCCTATATTCATGAAGCAAGCATATGGGGCCATCAGCAGCTCCTGCCCACAGAGAAATCGTCCACAGAGTTGGTTCCTTTGTTGTTTCAGGCTTGCTGTTCTTAGAGGTGCACTTTTCCTGTAATTAATAATTTCAAGTTTGAGACTCTAAGTCCTAAATAACTTGAACAGCTATTAGATGTACATGTGAAGCTGTAACCCTAGAAGAGCAAAGTTTGCTTTCATTCTTATTTATTTAATGAAGTGTTTATTAATATTTTCAACAGATTCATCCAGTTCATTTACCTTTGCTTTTACTATGAATTTTAACATCTATAAACAAAACCCTTCGTAGCACAGGTATGAGCACATTTCTGCATGTACTACTCTTGATTTAGCTGTCTCAGCTCTAACAGTTAGGAAAGGCGTGTCACCACCTTATATACCTGTTGATTTTGAAAATCATCTGCATTGTGCTTACTACCTACTCTCTACGAAGGTATCTTGTAGGGAAAATTAACGGTCATGATTTAGACAGTCAAATTCAGGCCAGATACAGAGATGGCCGCATCTGGGAGACCCTCAGGACAGAGAGAGATAATTACAGCTTCTCGGGTTGTGGCTTTATTGCTTTACCGTTGTTGCTGTTTAGTCGCTCAGTTGTGTCCAGTTCTTTTGTGACTCCATGGACTTTGTGGCCCACCAGGCTCCTTGTCCGTGGGGTTTTCCAGGCGAGAATACTGGAATAGATAGCCATTTTCTACTTCAGATGACCTTCCTCACCCAGGGATCGAACCTGTTACTCTCTGCGGTTGTGGATGGATTCTTTACCACCTGGGAAGCCCTTGGCGGCTTTATTAGGTTAGCATTATTTTGTTGACATAACGTGAAACAAGCTAAGGAAAGCTCTCAAATGGATAATCAGCAGATAGATGTCATTTCTCCAAGTATTCTGGCCAACATGTATTAGGAAAAGAAAGCTTTCTAAAACAGAAGAATAAAACCGTGGCAAATCCTTCACCTTCAAGTTCATAATTAAATTCTCCATAATCCACATTGTCATGCCACTGGTGTGACTGGGATTCTATTTTTGTGTGAGAAATGTGGGCCACCACCATTTAAAAGACCTGAAAGGGAAGTTCAGTTCAGTTCAGTTCAGTCGCTCAGTCATGTCCAACTCTTTGCGACCCCATGAGTCGCAGCACGCCAGGCCTCCCGAGCTCCCAGAGTTCACTCAGACTCACGTCCATTGAGTCAGTGATGCCATCCAGCCATCTCATCCTCGGTCGTCCCCTTCTCCTCCTGCCCCCAATCCCTCCCAGCATCAGAGTCTTTTCCAATGAGTCAACTCTTTGCATGAGGTGGCCAGAGTACTGGACTTTCAGCTTCAGCATCATTCCCTCCAAAGAAATCCCAGGGTTGATCTCCTTCAGAATGGACTGGTTGGATCTCCTTGCAGTCCAAGGAACTCTCAAGAGTCTTCTCCAACACCACAGTTCAAAAGCATCAATTCTTTGGTGCTACACTCCCCAATAATAGCCAGGTGTTGTTAGAGCAAGAACTAGAAGTGGATGTTCAGAGACGAGGTTGAAGATACTAGGAGCTGGGTTTATGGGAGTCCGCACTGCATGCCTGCACATGGCCTGGCAGCAGTTGGTTTGCTGCTGGTGAGGACAGCTATCTGCAAACCCCAATCCATTCATTCCCTGCTGCTCAGGTTCCCCCAGAGTTTCTTTAAGCATGCTAATCTTCAGAGAAGGGGGCAACAGAGGATGACATGGGTGGCTGGCATCATCGACTCAACAGACATGAGTTTGAACAAACTCCAGGAGATGGTGAAGGGCAGGGAAGCCTGGCGTGCTGCCTTCCATAGGGTCTCAAAGAGTCAGACTTAGCAACTGACTTAGCAACTGAACGACAACAACAGTGTTAAGAAAGAACAGTATTAGTCACCTCCACGTGACTGCATCAAAGATTATAGCTCTTTCACCAAAGGCCACTGCTGTGTTCTGTATTGAGAGGCTGTCTCTCGACAGGCACACAGAAGATACTTCAGAAGCACCTTTTCCTCCATCACACACCCCTCCCTAACCATGTACACACACACATTTGTCTGGAGTTTACTCCAGCCCTGAGCAGCTCAGGTCCCAGGTCCCAGGTCCCAGGTCCCAGGTCCCAGGTCCCAGGCCCCAAGCCCCAGGACAGCATTAGAACCTTAGATCAACCAAATTTACTAAAGAGTTAGGTCTGTTTTTACAGTAAAAGGTTCTATTATACCTGCTCTTGGTGAAAACCAGCCCTCCTTCCGCAGTAGTCCTCTTCCACCTCTCCCTACTCGGTCATTGAGCAAGTATTCTTGGAAAGGCTGGAGTCAGAGCTGGTTATAAGTCTGTTTAAAGTTCCTCACCATGACTTGCAAGTGTGTTTATCTTGGCATTCATAGGCATCCAGCACCCCAGGTGTTTTCATCCAGGCCAGGCAAGCCCTGGTCTCTGACGCCAAAATGCTCTGTATATTGCCTAATTTCATCTGATTTCCCATCCTTTTCTGACCTGCCTATTATATGCTAAAGGTCTCAACATTTATTATAAACTCCATTATCACTCTCCTTACCTCTTTTTCATTTTTTTATTATAGTATAATTGATTTACAATGCTGTGTTAGTTTCAGGTGTACAGCAAAGTGATTCTGGCATGTATATATATGTGTGTGTATACCTATATACATACATGCATTTCAGATTATTTTCCATTATAGGTTATTATAAGACATTGAATACAGTTCCCTATTTTATAGTAAATCTGCTGCTTATTTATTTATGGATAGCAGTTTTGTATCTGATAATCCCAAATTTCTAATTTATCTCTTTTTGACCCCTTTCTCCTTTGGTAATCATAAGCTTGATTTCTATGTCTATGAGTCTGTTTCTTTCTTTTTTGTTATTCATTAAAAAAAATTTTTTTTTAGAATATAGTTGATTTACAGTGTTGAGTTAGTTTCAGGTGTACATCAAAAAGAATAAAATGCTTAGGAATAAACCTGTCCAAGGAGGCAAAAGACCTATACTCAGAAAATTGTAAGGTACTTATGAAAGAAATAAAAGATGACACAAACATATGGAAAGACATACCATGTTCTTGGACTGGAAGAATCAATACTGTGAAAATGACTCTACTACCCAAAGCAGTCTATAGATTCAGTGCAATCCCTATCAAATTGCCGATGGCATTTTTCACAGAATGAGAACAAAAAATTTTACATTTTGTATGGAAACACAGAAGGCCATACATAGACAAAGAGATATTGAGAAAGAAAAATGGAGTTGGAGGAATCAGGCTCTGATTTTAGACTATACTCCAGAGCTACAGTAATAGATCAATGGAACAGGATTAAAGGCCAGAGATAAGCCTGTGTAACTATGGTCACCTAATCTACTACAAAGGAGGCGGGAATATACAATGGAGAAAAGACAATCTCTTCAATAAGTGGTATTGGGAACTGGACAGCTACTTGGAAAAGAGTGAAATTAGAACACTCCCTAACAACATACACAAAGATAAATTAAAAATGGACTAAAGACCTAAATGTAAGGCCAGATACTGCAAAACTCTTAGAGGAAAATATAGGCAGAACACTCTTTGACATAATTTTGAGCTGTCTCTTAGAGTAATGAAAATAAAAACAAACAAAAGGCACCTAACTAAACTTAAGAGATTTTACACAACAAAGGAAACAATAAGCAAAACAAAAAACACAGCTCTCGGAATGGAAGAAAATATTTGCAAATGAAGTAACAGATAAGGGATTAATCTCCAAAATACACAAACTCATGTTGTATATATAATATTGAGTTCTTGAAGCTCAATACTAAAACAAGCAAACAATTAAAAAATGAGCTGAAGATCTAAATAGAGATTTTTTTCCAGAGAAGTCATACTGAAAAAGTAAAGCACATACTAAAAGGCTAAAAAGCACATGAGAAGATGCACAGCTTCACTAATTATTAGAGAAATGCAAATCCAAACTACAGTGAGGTATCACCTCACACGGTCAGAATGGCCATTATCAAAAGTCTACAACCAGTAAATGCTGGAGAGGGTGTGGAGAGAAGAAGACCCTTCTACACTGTTAGGTGGGGATGTAAGCTGGTACTGCCACCATGGACAACAGTATAGAAGTTCCTTAAAAAACTTGAAATAGAGCTACCCTATGACCCAGCAACCTCCCTCCATAACCTCTTTTTCAAACATTTCTTTCACCTACATGCTTTAGCTACAATCTAGCTGTATTCTCAGAATGCTATTTTTCTGCAATCCTTGTAAATGGTGGTTGTTTTTTATTCTTCTCCAAAATCCCATCTTTGGTTCCCAAAGTCAACTTCTACCTCTAGGCAATTGCTCCTTCCTCTTCATTCAAAACCCCACTCATTTGAAAGGATGTGTCTTCATATACAGGCTGGTATCTGATGTCTCAGATGGCGAGGAATCTGCCTGCAATGCAGCATGAAGCCACCTACATGTGGCCTCTCCTTATTGTGGTTTTCCTCTCATCCCCTGTACCTTTCCATCAGCCGCTGAAGAGTTTACTATCTCACTCCTCTCCTCGTTCTTGGAGACACGCGTATAGAATACCCCTGCAAGCATCATTTCCCAGTCGTTCGACCTCCTTGTTTCCAAATGACTCTGACTGCAACCTGGCTACTTCCATCCCCTTCTGTGGTCATGATCTAGATCTTATTGTCACCAATAATTCATGGAAAACCTCAGTTTCCATTCCTCTGTTCTCTGACCACAGCCTCCACTCTTCCAGTTCATTTACATGCCAACACTTTTTCACTGCACCTCATCAATTGTTCCAACCAATTTTCTACTCATTGCCTCCCCTTCTGTCTTAGCTAAGACTTCATGGTCTAACCCTACAAGTATTTCCTTGCAGGTAACCTCAGCTCCCCTGATCCTGTCTCTCTCCATTGTACTTACCTGGCAAAAGTACACGTGTGATTAAACTTCACACTTCATCTTCTCCACTCCTACAAGCAATTTGAGCATGGCTAGAGAAAAACTCACAACTCAAACACTTAACTCATGAATATTGCTTTAAATCTATGACCAAAAATTTCAAGGAGACTCCTAGCCCTTAGACAATACTCCTTTCAGAGTTCTGCTTCCCAAGATGACCCTTTTATACTTTCTCTTTCTTCAAACTTCAATTAACTCCTCCCTCGTTGTTACCCTCCGTTGATTATCAGGTGTCTAATTTCATTCAGAGAAGAACCACCTCATCTTCCCTCCACTAAATCTATTGTTGGATCTGAGACTTGATTTCATCCTACTTGCAAGTTAGCTCATAATTTAGCATGTTCCTTCTTCATGGATGCTGAAGAGTAAGAGTTTT
Source organism: Ovis canadensis (assembly GCF_042477335.2). NCBI lineage: Eukaryota > Metazoa > Chordata > Mammalia > Artiodactyla > Bovidae > Ovis > Ovis canadensis. The sequence goes on from NC_091256.1 coordinate 87,153,952, forward strand.
GAGTAAGGGGAGAAAGGCACGCACAACAGTCAGCATGGGCAGTGTTCACACTGTTTTCTCTTGCACTCAGTCCTTGCAGGGTTGACACACTGTGGGCCCAGGTGAGAATTACACAGATGCAAATAGGGAACACTGAGTTGACAATTCGCTATTTCTATAGCAAGCAGTGTGAAGCCTGTTCTTTGTCCTAGAGGGAGATTTTACATGACTTCATCCTCAGAGTGGCCTCCTGCCATCAAATCCTGAGAAATGGGCTGGGTGAAGGGAATTCAGAGCCTTTCATTCTTGGCTTTCCCAGTAAGGGACTGCAAGGATGCACAGGGTCCAGGAATCCATCCCATGGTCTGACACTTTCAAGGGTGAGTGCAAAGTTTTGGCTAAATATGCCACTCCACTAGCCAACTTGATTAATCTGGCTGGGGTCAAATCTGATCTAGTTCCCTCACTTAGCATTTGGTTAAGGATATTATCATAGAACTCTGGGAAACAGGATGAGGTCAGTTTGCAGTGCTGACTTCAATTCCGCTCCTCAAGGTCCTGGACTCAACAAACTGGGAATAAATCCTAAGGGCATCAGCAGGCCTTATTTTAGTCAAGATATAGTCCAAAGCCAGTCAGTGACCCACACAAGGAGTTTAGACTGACCTGCAGATCTCTGATGTTTTTACAGGAGCAGTAGATGAGTAACACTTGCCCCCAAAGGACAGACATTCTCCCACATACAAATCCATAATATCAAGGACCACAGTTTGCTCCGTTTTGGAATTTGTTGTTAAACTTGATTTAGACCATAGCTACAATGGTTTAGCTAACTGGTACACTGGAGAGCATCACTGAATAGTTTCAGCCTCAACTACTGTATAGGACAGTCCAGAGCTTCTTGGGCATCAGGAGAGGCATGTGAATTTTTGCCATTAAGATCAAAACAAGATTGTAGGGGGGCCTTCCCTGCTGACTCAGTGGTAAAGACCCTACCCACCAATGCAGGAGACATAGGAGACGCAGATTCGATCCTTGAGTCAAGAAGATTCTCTGGAGGAGAAAATGGAAACCACTCCAGTATTCTTGCCTGGAGAATTCCATGGACAGAGGAGCCTGGTGGGCTACAGTCCGCAAGGTTGCAGAGTCGGCCATGACCAAGCACCTATGCATGCATGCCTTTGTCTATGCAGATACAAGGTTGAGAGGGGGCGGGTTCAGGAACCGCCTTTGGTGGTGTCAGGCATGCAGAATAGTTTAGGACCAGCCGGCCGTGTCCAAGGAGTTTTTCTGTTTCTACAGCATGTAGACAGGGATGATGACCCCAGTAGCAAGTTAAATGGTCAGCTGCATCTGCTGCTATATTCACCCAACCATAGGATTGTTTGGCCAGCTAGCGGCACTGAGTCCAAGGGACAAGCATAGTGAGCTCCAAGTGCCCACCCCCGAACCTCCTGGGGTCTGAAGTGTTCGGTCCTCAGATGCTGGGGTTGGGGGGGGGGTTCTCCCTCCATGGCCCCAAGACTGAAGTGTCTCCCCAGGACCTGTAACTCTACCCTGTCTCCAGCCATCTATGTACAACATCTTTCAGGGAGTGGTTCAGTTCAGTTCGTAAGGTTCAATCACTCAGTCATGCCCAGCTCTTTGTGACGCCATGGACTGCAGCACACCAGAATTGGTGATGGATAGGATAATTCTCCGAGCTTCCTCAAACTCATGTCCATCAAGTCAGTCCATCCAACCATCTCATCCTCTGTCGTCCCCTTCTCCTTCTGTCTTCAATCTTTCCCAGCATCAAAGTCTTTTCCAGTGAGTCAGCTCTTCACATCAGCTGGTGAAAGTATCAGCATCAGTCCTTCCAAAGAATATTTAGGGCTGATTTCCTTGCAGGGAGTGGGGTCATATGTAAATAGGCAAAGGTAATTTTTAAAAATCTGCAGAGGTCCATTATACTCTCCAGTATGGCCCAAGCTGGCTACTACTGTAGGAGGAATTCATGGGCAATGCTTTCAACCAAGCATCATTGTCATTATGGTCTAGGACAATGGTACTTCAGGAAGAGAATCAGAATTCAGTTTGAGTCCCTTAGCATCTCCTTCAGGGTGGGGGAGCTCCACTCAGAGTGGGTACAAAACAAGCTGGTCATTAGGGGAAAGAAAGAGGCTTCAGGTGCATTAATGGTGAGGGGAGAATCATGAATTTTCAAACTAGGTTTATATAACACCTCACCTCTTTCATCTTGATTATTACCCAAGAGGTATCCTACAAGGAATTAATCTTTTCATGCCCAAACTGCCTTAATAAGGTGTGTGGACCGGGAAGAGGTGATGGAGATAGAGTCAGAAATCATTTGGGGTTGGTTTGCAGTTACACTCCTGGGCATATATCCGAAAAAAAGACAAAAAGTCTAATTTGAAAAGCTATGTGCACCCCCAATGTTTATAGCAGCATTGTTCACAATTGCCAAGATATGGAAGCAACCTGAATATCCATCAACACAGATGAATGGCTAAACACACACACACACACACCCGCCCACCCACCCACCCACCCCCAATGGACAAGTACTCAGCTATAAAATAAGAATGAAATGTTGCCATTTGTAGCAACATGGATGGACTTGGAGGGCGTTATGCCAAGTGAAATAAGTCAGAGAAAGGCAAATACTGTATGAATTCACTTATGTGTGGAATCTATAAAATACAGCAAACGAATGACTATGACAAAAAAGAAACAGACTCACAGATACAGAGAACAAAGGAGACAGAAGGGGAAACACAGGGATAGGGGATAAAGAGGTCAAACTATTAGGTATAAAATAGGGTGCAAGGATATATTTACAACACAGGGAATAAAGCCCATGTTTTATAACAACTAAAAAGGGAGTATAACCCTTAAATACTGGGAATCACTATGCTCTATACCTGGGACTTAAATAATGTCAGTGAAACTTTAAAAAAATCTATACCATCTCTCAATGGTGTAAGCAGCCTTATCAGAGAATGAAGAAGTGTGGAATGCCCATTGTTGACCTTGACTCGCTGTCCCTTGTTGGCTGCCTCTACAAAAAAAAAAAAAAAAAAAAAAAAAGCTTCTGTCAGATTGCAGATGTTCTGGAAAGCTGAAAACAAGAGTCAGCTGACCGGACTGGAATAGCCACAGCGTAACCTGAAAATGTCTAAGTGACAAGATGCCAACATCAGTCCCCAAGGAGGGTCGGAGAGCCAGTGGTCAGTTTTGTAGGAGGCAGGGCAGACGCTCCTCTGTGAAGTGTGGTCTCCTGCACTGCAGAACCACTGGGCCTATTTTGGCAGGAGTCAGGCTCTGGCACGCAGTGGTCCTTCCAGCTCACAATCACGTCTTCCATGGGGGTTGAGCCAATTGTTTCGTCTGGTATGAGAATGGATCCAGACAGTGCTTACAGTGGCCTGAGTGGTTCAGGTTTGATGAGCATTTTGATTCAGTCTCATTAGACAACGTGGGCCCTTCCCTTGGTTATCTGTGTGATTGGATCAAGCTATCTGATTGGTCGTTGACATTTTTTTCCATGATTGAGGGCTCTAAATAGGAGCATCTATAACTGGCCAGCCTGTGGTCTTGCAGATCATTAAGTGTAGCCCAAGAGGTAGTAATAAAAACAAAATACCTAGTCCTTAGGATATTGATTGTCTCAGGCAAGGAGGACCAGCTCCCACTGAGGCCACTGTGCTGACCAGTCCGTACCTCAGTCAGCCTTCTGCAGCTGCTGGGACTGGATGACCAGTGCTTTCCCAGAAACACCAGCAGGCCCAAGCATCAGAGGATCCTGGTCTCTGTGGGCAGAGGGCCCCGCTGAGTAAGCAGTTAAACTGAATGGGAAATAAAGTGTTTTTCCCCCACAAAGGGATACCTGCCACGTGCATTCGTGTGTGCTAAGTCACTTCAGTCATGTCCGACTCTTTGCGACCCCATGGATTGTAGCCCACCAGGCTCCTCTGTCCATGGGATTCTCCAGGCAAGAATACTGGGGTGGGTAGCCTTTCCCTTCTCCAGAGGATCTCCCCAATGCAAGGATGGAACCCAGTTCTCCCACATTGCAGGCCGATTCTTTACCAGCTGAGCTACCAGGGAAGCCCAAGAACTGACCTGGGTAGCCTGTCCCTTCTCCAGCGGATCTTCCCGACCCAGGAATTGAACCAGAGTCTCCTGCGTTGCAGGCAGATTCTTTACCAACTGAGCTATCAGGGAAGCCATGGTGAGTTAGTAAAACCAACAGCCACCAGAAAACCACACAGGCCCCAACTGGGAGGGCAGGTGGGCTGGGCAGGGGCAGGTTTGCTCTTGAGGCAGAGCGGGGAGGGTTGCCAGAAACCTGTTCACCCCCCTGGGTCCTCACCCCAGGGATGTAGTCCAAGTGTCAGAGTTCCTTCCTCCCCTGGCTCTCCTGACGGCTGCTGAGCCCCTGGACCAGGAGGCCTCTTCGTTTCTACCCTCTGAGCTCTGACCTGTCAAAGGGGTCTCACCAGGCAAGAGCAGCTCCACCTCTGGGTGAGGTGGTGACTCGAGGTCCTGTGTGGGTGGGGGCATTTATTCTTCAGGGTGCGGAGGTCATGGGACAGAGGGAGGGAGGTACCCAGGGCCGTGGAGGGAGACAGCAGGTGCTCACCAGCCGGTGTGGTTTCGCATCATTCGATTTCAGTTTCATGTGACGATTTGTGACTCACCCAAACCAACCTATAACATTTGATCTAGCTGAAACCCTGTAATGACTAGCCAGGTCCTCACTGTTGACAGAATCTAGGTCAGCTTCCAGTTCTTCTTGACTCAGAAGCACAGACACGTTGCCTCTTGGCTGGAGCTTGTTGCTCTGTTGCCAGGACGACACCTCTTCCTCTTCCCGCCCAAGAGAGAGCTGGCACCCACCAGGCTGTTTATTTCAATGGTACCCCTGCTGCTCAACTTTAGGAAGGATGGCGTGGGCTGGTGAGTGAGACAGGGAAGCAGGAGACCCACACCATCAGCAGTAAGCTGGCTGATTTTTGTCCTAAAGGGAGATGTCATCTCCTTCTTCAAAGCTGCTTGCTGCAACACCCAACCCTAAGTATTGGCCCAGGAGAAGAATGCTTGGGTCTTGCATTCTTGGTTTACCCATCAAGAACGTGCAGTGATGCTCAGCCCCCAGGGCAGACTGAATCTCTGCCGCCGACCTGTTTGCCTGTTACTCGCAACTCACCACTCCCCAGCATCTGCCCACGTTTGGCATACCGCCCCCCACCCCCATTACAGTGTTCCCACTCGAGGCTCTCCACCTGTATGTTCCATACAGGTGTTCCTGTATGGTCCTTCTCAATGGGAAGAAGGGACTTGCCTTTAGCAAGTGGACCTGGCTAGTCATTACAGGGTTTCAGCTAGATCAAAATGTTATAGGTTGGTTTGGGTGAGTCACAAATCGTCACATGAAACTGAAATCGAATGATGCGAAGCCACACCAGCTGGTGAGGACCTGCTGTCTCCCTCCACAGCCCTGGGTTCCTCCCTCCCTCTGTCCCATCTAAACCTTACATCACTGATGTCCTGCTGCTGCTGCTGCTAAGTCGCTTCAGTCGTGTCCAACTCTGTGCAGCTCCATAGACGGCAGCCCACCAGGCTCCCCCATCCCTGGGATTCTCCAGGCAAGAACACTGGAGTGGGTTGCCATTTCCTTCCCCACATTGATGTCCCTTCTATTCTAAGTCATCACCAACTTGACTATCCTCCATCTGGGAAAGAAGTGGTCTCCAGAATGCCTAACCCCCTCCAGGTATCCCCCCACTTCTCTATATCAGCCTTCTCCAAAGAGATGTCTACTCTTAATCTACTTTCTCACTACCTGTTAACTCTGTCCAATCAGACTGTTCCTATTGCTTCAGAGGAAACTGACTCATCAACAGTTAACCAGATAACCATTTTGCCAAGTCAAAGCTTAGTTTTTAGTCCTTGTCTTGTTTGAATTCTCGGTACCATTTTATAGCTGCTCTCTTTCATCTTCTGGATGAAATTTCTTTTCTTGACATCTGCCGCCTTTTCTTCCTGCTCACTGCCTTTCTATTGCTAGTCCATCCTCTATTTTCTAATCTCTACGGCTGTCTTTAGATATATTTTTTTCATTCACACTCACTCTCTAGGAAATTTCGCATACTTTCTTGACTTTAAATGTTATATAGATGTATATGTTGTCAACATTTTATCTCTTGCCCAGACTCATAATCTTCCTTTAACTTTTTCACTTAGATAACTAAAATGATTTTTAAAGATAGTATATACCAAATGAAACTTGTTATTTTCCCCTCTTCATGAATTCCAAAATTAAAACAACAAACAAACTAAAGCAAACCCAGCAAGCAGCGAGGAGCCACCAGAATGACACTAACAAAGACACTCTTCCTTCTCCAGCTCAGTGACGTTAATAACGTATTCACCCAGTTTGACCAAAAGGTGAAAAGTCATATTTGATTTTTCTCTTCCTTTAAGTTCACATCCAGTTCATCTACAAGTTTCATAGGTTTCTCTTTCAAAATGTATCCCAAGCATGACCAAGTCTTATCATCTCTGCTGTTCCTATGCTTCCCCGAGACACTTAACGTGTCTCAGTTTGACCACTGTACCAGTCTTCTAGCTTTTTTGGGTGCTTCTTCCTTGAATCCCTAAATCAGATCCCCCTAAAACTTTTAATGTAAACTGACCATAAAAATCTTCCACTCACACATTTTAGTGGTGCTTTGACGCTTTCTACAAGCCCTTACATAATCTGGATTTGGACTTGCTCTGCAGACTTCTCGCTCTTTATTTAGCTACACTGGGTTCTTGATATTATTTGATTAGGCCAAACCCATTCCTGCTTTGAACTCTCTGCATTTCCTTTACCTTTCCCTGAAAGATCCCAAGTTTTTGCATAGCGCCCCATTTACCTCTTTTAGGTCTTTGTTCAAATGTCACTTCCCCAGAGAGATATTTCTGGACCTCCCTAAATAAGATGCTTCTCTCTCTGTCCCAACACATACATAGGAAAGTGAAAGGTGAAAGTCGCTCAGGCGTGTCCGACTCTGCGACTCCGTAGTCCATGGAATTCTCTAGGCCAGAATACTGGAGAGGGTAGCCTTTCCCTTCCCCAGGGGATCTTCACATGCATATACACACTCTATTTCCTTACCTTAATTTCTTCATCTTGTTTATTGCTATCTTATTGTAAGCTTGTGTGCACACCCTCTTGTGTTTATGTTTTCCTTTTCCACTCGCAGCCCTGACTAGACTCGTCCACCATGAAAGACACTGTGAATATCTTGTTGATTACTGGGGCCTGGGACCTAGTACAGTGAGTGTGTGTGTGCACAGTCACTTCAGTCGTGTCCGGCTCTTTGTGACCCTATGGACCGAAGCACACCAGGCTCCTCTGTCCTGGGGCTTCTCCAGGCAAGAACACTGGAGTGGGCTGCCGTTTCCTCCTCCAGGGCATCTTCCCCACCCGGGGATGGAACTTGCATCTCTCGTGTCTCCTGCATCAGCAGGCAGGCTCTCTACCTCTAGCATCACCTGGGAAGTCCACCTAGCCCAGTGCCCACCCCACTGTTGAATATAAAAACGCTGAAACCCCTCGACTGAAGCTTCAGCCAGATCTCAGGACTCGGGCATGTATAGTTTATCAGCCCCACGTCAGGGGAAGTTTTGCCCTTGGCAGCTAAAAGCATTAGTGAATCTTAGGAAGAGTCTTTCATTCTTCTAAGTTAAATATAATTAATTGAAACCCACAATTCTTGTCCCAAATACAGTCTAGGCCAATTTTGATAAGTTAAATGTCCCAGGTCAGTTGACATTTCATAATCTGAAAAATGTGTTCTCTTTATTTTTGATCGATCTTTACTTTTCAGGAGACTCTAACATCTTAACATCCTATCTTTAAGTTCCTCAGTTCCAACTTCTTATCAATAATTTAAAGATTTGCAGATAACAGATACATGTATATGTATAATTGAATCACTTTGCTGTACACCTGAACTAACGCAATATTGCAATTGTTTTTCCCAATTTGAGTTTCCTGATTTATCTTCCTAACTGTGGGGGAGGGGGAAGGGGATAGGGTAAAGCTATGTGTGAGTAGGCCCTTTCTGACACATGAAGCCTTCAATCCTTTCCAAGTATCATACAATCATGCAGATGATAGCCATTGTTTAAAATTTCTTAAACCTATCCAAGCAAAGTTGCCAGCTCTCCACAAAGTCACTTTTTATTTAAATTGGATTCAAACTTTAGATCAAGATCAGCTTATTAATTGAATTTTTCCAGGAAGTTACAATAGCTTTTTAAAAAATCATACCATCTTTTTCTTGAAATATAGTTTATGTACAATATTATGTTGATTTCAGATGTACTACTTAATGATTTGACTTTTGCATACATTATGAAATGACCACCACAATAACTCTGGTAACCATCTCTCCCCCCACAAAGTACTTATTGACCATATTTTTTATGTTGTGTTTCGATCCCTATGACTTATTTATTATGTAACTGGAGAATTGTACCTCTTGGTTCCCTTCACATGTTTTGCCCAGCCCTGAGCCGCCCCCACCTTGCCTTTTGCCCAGCCCTGAGCCGCCTCCACCTTGCCTTTTGCCCAGCCCTGAGCCGCCCCCACCTTGCCTTTTGCCCAGCCCTGAGCTGCCCCCACCTTGCCTTTTGCCAGCCCTGAGCCACCCCCACCTTGCCTTTTGCCCAGCCCTGAGCTGCCCCCACCTTGCCTTTTGCCAGCCCTGAGCCGCCCCCACCTTGCCTTTTGCCCAGCCCTGAGCTGCCCCCACCTTGCCTTTTGCCAGCCCTGAGCCACCCCCACCTTGCCTTTTGCCCAGCCCTAAGCCACCCCAACCTTGCCTTTTGCCAGCCCTGAGCCGCCCCCACCTTGCCTTTTGCCCAGCCCTGAGCCACCCCAACCTTGCCTTTTGCCAAGAGCCCTGAGCCGCCCCCGCCTTGCCTTTTGCCCAGCCCTGAACCACCCCAACCTTGCCTTTTGCCAAGAGCCCTGAGCCGCCCCCACCTTGCCTTTTGCCAAGAGCCCTGAGCCGCCCCCGCCTTGCCTTTTGCTTTTGGCAGTCACCCATTTGTTCTCTGTATCTGTAAGTCTGTTTTCCTTTTGTTTTTTAGATTTCACTAATAAATGAGATCATGCAGTATTTGTCTTCTCTGTCTAACATATTCGACTTAGCATAATACCCTTTAGATTTATCCATATTGTCACAAATGTCTTAAAGTGCCATTAAAAATGTCATTTTTTACCGCTGAATAATAGTTCTTTGTGTATTACAAATCTTCTTTATCTGCTTGTCAGTCGATGGACACTGAGGTTGCTTCCATTTCTTGGCTATTGTAAATAGTGCTGCTATGAACATAGGGGTGCATATATCTTTTCAAAGTAGTGTTTTGAGGGACTTTTTGGAAAAGTACCCAGAACTGTTTTTGAGCAACCTCCATACCATAGTGGTTGCAGCAACATCCCAGGAGAATTCCCTTCTCTCCACACCCTCACCAATACTGTTATTTGTTGTCTTTTTGATGATAGCCATTCTGACAGGTTTGGGTGATATCTCAGTTTGGGTTTGATTTGCCTTTCCTTGATAATTAGTGATGTTGAGCATATTTTCTCATACCTTTAGGCCATCTGTATCTCTTTAGGAAAATGTCCATTCAGGTCTTCTTCCCATTTTTGTTTGTTTATACTTGGGTGTTCAGTGGTGTGAGTTCTTTGTATATTTTGGATATTAATGCCTTGTCATATGTTATTTGTAAACATCTTTTCCCTATCGTAGTTGCCTCTGCATTTAGTTGACGGTTTCTTTGCTGTGAAGTTTTCTATGTAGATGTGGTTCCATTTGTTTATTTGTGCTTTTGCTACCTTTGCTTGAGGAGACACACCGCCAAAAATGCTTTGTAAGGTTGGTAAGGCTGATGTCAAGGACACTCCCAGTGTTTCCTTCCAGTTTTATGGCTCCAGGTCTTACATTTGCATTTTTAATCCATTTTGAGTTTACTCTTGGGTATGGTATGAGAAAGCGGTCCAGTTTGATCATCTGTTCAGTTTTCCCAACACAATTTATGGAAGAGGTTGTCTTTTCCCGTGGTATATTCTTGCCTCCTTTGATTAATTTACCATAAACGTGTGCATTTATTTCTAGGCTCTCCATTCTGCTCCACTGATTGATGTGTCTGTTTCTGTGCCAGAACTGCTCGTTTTGATGACTGCAGCTTTGTCGGGTGGTTTGAAATCAGGGAGCCTGATGCCTCCGGTTCTGTTCTTCTGTCTCAAGAGTGTTCACAGCTGTTTTACTGTGTAGGTTAGCCTGGTTTACTCCCATCTTTCTTCATTCTTAATCTCTCTCTCTCTGTCTTGCTTTTGCTCATCTCTCTCTTTTTCTCTCTTATTTTAATAGTTCTTAATAAATTCACTAAAATTTATATGACGGATTCCCTAATCCAAAACTCTGTCAACCTTTCTTGACAGAAGAGGAGCTAGACTCACTTTTAAGGCCTCTGAGATGAAGTTGTGTAATGAAGTTATTTCAGGCTACTTTTCAGTTCCTCTCATGGTGGTCTGACCCTGACAAGGAAAGTCTGAATGAAGCATTTCATAGATGTCACAGATACTCTGCTGCTATAGCTGTACACACACACACACACACACACACACACACACGTATAAATTCTCTTCTTCATGGGTTTTCTTTAGAAGCCACCCTCCCAAAATGATAGTTTACCTTCTCCTAAAGAACCACACCAGTCCAGATATTGTAATTCCTCTTCCTTTTTTGGTTTTTGCATCCTGTAAACATTTTATCAAAGTATAACATACATGCAGAAAATGCACGTGTCACACATTTATAGCTTCATAAATTTGTTGTAAAGGGAACATACTCATGTATCCAGAATCCAGGTCAAGTTAATGATTAAATATATGCTACTTTCTTTTGAAGGAGGCAGCTAGAATCAGCATAGGTAGCAACAAAGGCAAAATTCATTTCAATCAAAGGAATGACCTTCAAGCAATTAAAACTCTCTTACAAATGGCACAAGCATCTCAGGAAGAAGAAAGGGTCTACAGGATTGGAATTGCTCCTGGGTAGGAAGGATGAGATCCTTCACTGAGTGGTTGGTTGAACTGGATGACTTCTTTGATTCTTTCCAACTCTAAAAATATATGTAAAAATGAACTAATGATCAGCATCATGGCAGTATCACAAGGCAATTATAAATGTGCACAATGGCATTCCATTTTCTAATAATAAAGATGATATTTAGAATACCCTTTAAAATGACTTTTCAATTTCGTAGAATAGTAGGATGGGATTTTTGTTTCCCATATTTATAGAATATTTTATTATACATTAAGAATTATATCCACTGACATCTTGCTAGAGGTTAGAATAAGTTTCAAAATAATAAGTTTCATTTGATAATTTATATCTAATCCCATTCTTTGGGCTGGTTCTGCTGCATAGTGAAATTCTTTTATGTCCCTTTTTATTGAAACTAACATAATTTTATTTTAACACAAACATGTTGCCTAGATGATGACTGTAAAACTTTTTCTTTCTATAACTCTTCACCCAGTGCTCAGGAATAGAATTAAGATTTCATTTTTATGCATCTTTTCATGATGTAGAACTTTGTTTCTTTAATATTCTTCCACATGTGGCTACTTCATTTTGTGATTTAAATGTTTTTGCGTGTTACTTTGTTTCAGTGATTTAGTAAGTAGGAAGAAAAAGACAAATAAAGATAGAAGCTGTCTAATTTTCTACTTCACACCTGGGTTCTGCAGAGCCTAAGGTAATTAAACTGAAGGCAGCATTCCTTTTGAGTTACCTATTAAACAAATATCCTGGAATATCATCAAAAGTTTTGGCAAAGGAGAATCATCTTTTGGATGGGAGTTTAAACAAAGGCCAGGGCCTCAAATTTATCTATTTCTTTGAATGGGTTTTAACACCATTGACCTGGCCAAACTCCAGTACCATTCATTATCTCTTGCCTGTCTCAATTGCCCTTGAAATGTTAATAAGACCCTATATTTCTTCTCTTAACCCACTTTCCTACGATTTCTTGGGGCAGCCATCCAGCTGTGGTCTTTCAGTTAAGTAGCTAGATTTATCTGGCAGAAAAGGGCATCCTTGTATCTCTTATTCCCCCACAGAAGCAGGAGGAAGCTCAGAGAATTTGTTCCAGTGAAAAGATTTAAACAGCTTAGACAAATCGGTGAGAGAATCCAAGTAAGATAATCCAATTTCTCGTAGTGCACTCATTAGGAAAAATGATAGAAGCAAGCACCCAGCTGCGCACTTAACTTCAACCACAGTTAAATTCTGCAAAGCCCCAAAGGCAAAACGCTACGAGAAATTAAAACACTGGGAAGCTTTGCACCAAGACACCTTCCAGATCATCTGAGGCCGTCTTTGCCTTTGAATTCTCTCAGTTGGCGCTTGGGCACTTTGATCCATGCCGGCTGAACACGTCACCACCACGACAGGCTGTGCAAAGCAGCCCAGCGGGATGGAGGGGTCCAGGAGGCAGCATGCTGTGTGCCTGGCACATCTCGTCTTGCTGAACTGTCCTTGTGGGTGAGAGATTTTAGCATCCAATCATGCCTCCCACAGCAGTAGAAAAAAGCAGAGATTCCTCGGTGCCTCCCTGTTTCCACGGAGGATATATGTCTCTTCTTGATCCCATTATCTCATCTGACAGCCATTCCTGTTCGAATTCCTCCTCTTGGATCCTGACAGATGGTTAATTACTATCAGCTTCATGACTCTTCCTTTAAGCAGTACCTCACCAGCTCCTTCAGGCCACTTCTGTTACACGGGTCCCCCATTCTGGGTTTCCTCTCCCCTTAGCCTGTTCAGGCAGTGGACATTGTGTCATAAGAGAATTTTTCAGTGACTTTAAGGAATATTTTACAATAGAGAAATGAGAGGAAAATGTTGTTGTTGTTGAGTTACTGAGCTGGGTCCAACTCTTTGTGACCCCCCGTGGACTGTAGTCTGCCAGGCTCCTCCGTCCATGGGATTTCCCAGGCAAGAACACTGGAGTGGGTTGCTGTTTCCTACTCCAGCGGATCTTTCCGACCAGGGATCAGACTTGCACCTCTTGCATTGGTGGGTGGATTCTTTACCACTGAGCCCCCAGGGAAGCCCCGACAGGAGACTAGGTTGTGACACTCCTTGGCTCACTCAGACTGTCTGCTGAATCCCCGTTTACTACATATTTCACAAGCAAATTTAGATCATAGCAAGCATGCTGAGAAGATAAATATATTCTTTCAGATGCACAAAATGATTATTTTCTCCAGGGCCTTGCGGTGATATCTTACAAAATTTTTCTCTGTAGAGAGTTAGGAGATCAGTTTCATTTGTGTACGTGTAACTAAAAGGGCTCCCTCAATAAACATAATTAGTTTGTCCTTTGTAATAAATTCTCTAGCTATAATGTATATAATTGATTTGGTCAAACCACAGATCTATAGAAAATCATTAAAGACACAAGAGGTTATGCTTATAACCTTCAATTTGTCAGATGACAGCATAACTCATTACGGTAGCAATATTGAGCATCGTTAGAACTGTCCACAACCTCTTTACTCTCATGAAAAATTTTGGAAATTTACACCCTGATTGGCAAAATCAAGTACATACCAACCAGTGAGATGCTTGAACTCCTTAAAAGTGTTCTGCACTCTTTAATGTAAGGCAGCTGAATAATTTATGGGCTTCAGGGAGTAAACTCTTCACCATGGATGAGTTTGAGGCTTTCCAAATGGCCTCTCCTCCTTTAGACTGTAAGAAGTTTGGCTCAGTATGTAATTTTCAAATACATATGACATGCCTGGCTCTGTGCTAGGAAGTTCTTTACCAGGCCGAGTGAAATGAAACTGTGGTGGTGATCAGAAGCGTGGACCGTGGGGTCAGACTTCCTCAGTGTGAAGACAAATTAGTCTAATGTGTCTGTCTAGTTTCTCACTGATGAGTTAATATGTGCAGAATACCTAGAATAGTTCCTGGTGCAGGGAAAGCCCAGTATACATATTTTCTATCATCATGTGTCTCCCTTGAGGACATTGACAGTGGGACCCACTATTTCCTTTCAAATATCCGGCACTGTGCCTGATGCAGACTTGATAACTGGTGAAGCATGTGATAGACTCTGATTGACGAATGAAAGAAATCAGTGACAATGTCACACTTCTTTTAGTGATATATAGACATTGCAAGAGCTTCCCAGGTGGCGTTAGTGGTAAAAGATCTGCCTCCAATGCAGGAGATATAAATAGAAACGGGTTTGATCCCTGGGTCAGGAAGATCCCCTGGAGGAGGGCATGGCAACCCACTCCAGTATTCTTTCCTGGAGAATCCCATGGACAGAGGAGCCTGGCAGGCTACAGTCCAAAGAGTCAGACATGACTGAAGTGACTTAGCTTGCATGAAAGACATTGAAAATTAATTAATTCATTTAATAATTTGCTTATTCATTGGCATAAGAAAGCAAATCTCAGAGAAGATGCTACAATAATCATTCTAAGATGGAAAGGCATTTTCCAGAGGACCATCTGTGTTATCAAGCAGCCTGCTTTAAGTGTCAAAGGAACCTGTTTATCAATTATATCCAGCAGAAGCTGCAAAACAAAAATAGGCCCAAACCAGAACTGCCACTGAATGAACTATCACACAGGTATGTATCTGGATGTACAATAACAGTTACGATCCTGCACTGGACAGGCAGTTACTAAGAGCAGACTCTGTGCCAGCTACTGTTGCATGCCCTGGAAATACGAAACAGACTATAATCTCGGCCTTTGTGCAAATTACATTCTAGGGAGGGAAGAAGGAAATAAAGGTACACACAGAACTTATTTCAGGTACATTTTGTGGCTATTTTAAGCTTTCTTGACCTCCCAGGCTACAGTCCTGCAGGAGTCAGATTTAACTTTCATAGCTGGAATAGAAAATTGATGACCTCCCTGAAAAATCTCTCAGGCTAAAGTTATTTGTCCACTCTTTTTGGTGCAGAATTCTGGAGCTGTTTCAGAATCGTTCAAGGACTTGAATGGGCCCCAAGTTACATTCTGAGAATTCTTGGCCCCTACCCCTGTGTTCTTCGCCCTCTCACTTGCTTACCCCTTCCCCCAGCCTCACACCTCCTTGGTTTGTGTAAAGTGGACCTGCTTTCAGTCAACACATAAGATACCTATCTCTCTATGGGTGTCCATATGAACCGCAACTAAAATTGTTGACATTTGGGAAAGGTAAAATAGGGGTCATAGTGACGGTTCTTTCCTTGAGCTTTTCTAAGCCTTGTCTCTGAATTGTCAGATAACCACTGACAGATGCATCTGAATCAGCTACCACCTTCTTTATCTGCTTCTTGCAAACCATTCCAGGACCAGGTGCCTAGGGTCGGCCCTGAGGACCGAGATCGCAGGCACAGAGAAACTCTACTTTTTCAACAGAACTGCTAGTTAAGTTACTCTTTGCTAAATGGTTACATGTCTTTGTCAAATTGTCCCTTATACAAAGACACTTCTAAGAAATTTTAGATTTCGAAGTTGAACCTTCTGTGGGACATTGTGACTTCAGAAAGGGACTTCAGACATCGTGATTTCTCTTTTGTCTCAGCTGCCATGAAGCTCGAGTTCATTTTTTTTCTCTTCTCAAAACTCCTATCTTTGTCATCATTCAAATTTCACAAATGAGGAAATTAAGGCCTAGAGAGGTTCAGTAACTTGTTTTCCAGGGTCACACAGAAGGCACGGGGCACGGAGGACCTGGGCCCAGACCACCAGGCGCCAAGCACTCCCAGGCAGGCTTTGCTCTGCCCTGCAAGGGGAAATGCAAAGTCCCTGGCCTCAGGAGCTTGCCCTGAAAACAGCGCTGCCTCTGCAGATGGTCCCCTGGTGTGAGCAGGCATCTCAGTATAGGACCCTTGCCTTGATTCCAAGTTCAGAGCACATTGTCTTGAGAGGGGAGTTGCATCTTAAATGTATTTTCCACATTCTGTAGGTGTAGCCTTTTCGTGAATTCAGTTAACATTCATGAGTCCCCCAGGCCTCCGGAGCTTCCGTGAAGTCCTCAAAACGGAACAATAAAATGGGCAAATGAGCACAGACGTACCTTACACTGTGGTACTTGCAGCGCATAAATGCAGTTTTACCTAAATTATTCCCCCAAACCATTTCACGCTTAATTGTTTAGCAAAAGCATCTCACGCTTAATTGTTTAGCATTTACAGGTAAGGAGGATGTGAATGACCTCATTTGCATATTGATATTGCTCCTCTGCCCGTGCGCAGTCATCTCTGCCTTGGAGAGGTGTGGGTACCACCTGTCTCAGTCAGTTGTTTTTTCTCTCTGGTAAAGATTCTTGGATAGAAAAAAGTAAAAGGAAAGCTAATCTCCTTCATCAAAGGTGGAGAGACTTGTAATAAAATGGGACTTGCTCTGCACTTCAGAGGATCAGCGGAAACCTTTGAAGGATTTTCTATCTGAGGAGTTTGCAGGGAGGGAGGGCTGTGATTTAGTCAGCTAAGCTCATTAATTCAGGTTTCTAAATTGGGAATTTTCCTCTGAAATGTTGCTATTGCAGACCTTCCCCCCCTCCCCATATCACAAATTCTACCCTCTGCGATGAACTGCTGTTGTTAATTTGTTGAATTAGTTGTACAGGTTGTACATGATCAGATGTGTGTTATCATTATTAAAGTTGTCTTAATGATTCCCAAATTGTAATTTAAATGAACAAGCAGTGGAGGATTGCTTTTTCCAAAAAAATGTCTTTTTAAAAATGTAAATAGATAAATGAGGGGTTTTTGGAAACTGCGCTCTGTAATTCTCTTTGATATTCTATCAGAAAAGTATATGCATATAATGTGAGCCATAAAATTATGAAGTAGGAAATAAGTTTTCAGGTTTCTCTTCTTTCTTGAGTCTTTTTTCTCATATCACTCCAACTCTTCAGGGTACCAGTTTGAACAGGTTATTTATAATAGTAATAATAAAAGTATATTAGAATATATTATACTATAACAATGCATATGCTATATATAATATTAATGTTAATAGAAGGTATTAATATGTTGACAGCCATATATATGCATTCATTAGTATTAACCATGATGTTATGAAATGAAAGAACAGGAAAGTGAAAGTCACATCCGACTCTGTGACCCCATGGACTGCAGCGCATCAGGCTCCTCTGTCCCTGGGATTTCCCAGGCAAGAATCCTGGAGTGGTTACTGCTATTTCCTTTCCCAGGAGATCTTCCCAACCCAGGTATCAAACCCACGTTCCCTGTGTGAGCAGGCAGACTTTTTTTTTTACCACTGAGCCACCAGGAAAGACTAAAGGTTTTGGAAGGGTCAATCTTAAAAGTTCTCACAATACCCAAACACACACACGAGTATGTGAGGTGCTAGAAGTGTTGACTAACCTTCTTGTGGTGACCATTCCTCAGTATAGACATGAATCAGGCCATCACTTTATACACCTTGCACTGACACAACCTTGTATAAATTTCAGTTCAGTTTAGCCTCTCAGTCGTGTCTGACTCTTTGCCACCCCGTGAACTGCAGCACACCAGGCCTCCCTGTCCATCACCAACTCCCGGAGCTTGCTCAAACTCATGTCCATTGAATCAGTGATGCCATCCAACCATCTCATCCTCTGTTGTCCCCTTCTCCTCCTACCCTCAATCTTTTCCAGCTTCAGGGTCTTTTCTAATGAGTCCACTCTTCGCATCAGGTGGCCCAAGTATTGGAGTTTCAGCTTCAACATCAGTCCTTCCAATGAATGTTCAGGACTGATTTCCTTAAGGATGGACTGGTTGGATCTCTTTGCAGTCCAAGGGACTCTCAAGTCTTCTGCAACAACACAGTTCACTTCTTCTACTCTCAGCTTTCTTTATAGTCCAACTCTCACATCCATACATGACCACTGGAAAAACCAGAGCCTTGACTAGACGGGCCTTTGTTGGCAAAGTAATGTCTCTGCTTTTTAATATACTGTCTAGGTTGGTCATAACTTTTCTTCTAAGGAGTAAGCATCTTTTAATTTCCTGGCTGCAGTCACCATCTGCAGTGATTTTGGAGCCCCCCAAAATAAAGTCTGCTATTGTTTCTACTGTTTCCCCATCTATTTGCCATGAAGTGATGGGATTGGATGCCATGATATTTGTTTTCTAAATGTTGAGCTTTAAGCCAACTTTTTCACTCTCCTCTTTCACTTTCATCAAGAGGCTCTTTAGTTCTTCACTTTCTGCCATAAGGGTGGTGTTATCTGCATATCTGAGGTTATTGATATTTCTCCCGGCAATCTTGATTCCAGCTTGTGCTTCCTCCAGCCCAGCGTGTCTCATGATGTACTCTGCATATAAGTTAAATAAGCATGGTTACAATATACAGCCTTGACGTACTCCTTTTCCTATTTGGAACCAGTCTGTTCCATGTCCAGTTCTAACTGTTGCTTCCTGACCTGCATACAGGTTTCTCAAGAGGCAGGTTAGGTGGTCTGGTATTCCCATCTCTTTCAGAATTGTCCACAGTTGATTGTGATCCACACAGTCAAAGGCTTTGACATAGTTAATAAAGCAGAAATAGATGTTTTTCTGGAACTCTCTTGCTTTTTCCATGATCCAGCAGATGTTGGCAATTTGATTTCTGGTTCCTCTGCCTTTTCTAAAACCAGCTTGAACATCTGGAAGTTCATGGTTCACGTATTGCTGAAGCCTGGCTTGGAGAATTTTGAGCATTACTTTACTAACATGTGAGATGAGTGCAACTGTGCGGTAGTTTGAGCATTCTTTGGCATTGCCTTTCTTAGGGACTGGAATGAAAACTGATGTTTTCCAGTCCTGTGGCCACTGCTGAGTTTTCCAAATTAGCTGGCATTGTTTTCCAAATTGAGTGCAGCACTTTCACAGCATCCTCTTTTACGATTTGAAACAGCTCCACTGGAATTCCATCACCTCCACTAGCTTTGTTCGCAGTGATGCTCCCTAAGGCCCACTTTACTTCACATTTCAGGATGTCTGGCTCTAGATGAGTGATCACACCATTGTGATTATCTGGGTCGTGAAGATCTTTTTTGTATAGTTCTTCAGTGTATTCTTGCTACCTCTTCTTAATATCTTCTGCTTCTGTTAGGTCCATACCATTTCTGTCCTTTATCGAGCCCATCTTTGCATGAAATGTTCCCTTGGTATCTCTAATTTTCTTGAAGAGATCTCTAGTCTTCCCCATTCTATTGTTTTCCTCTGTTTCTTTGCACTGATCACTGAGGAAGGCTTTCTTATCTCTCCTTGCTATTCTTTGGAACTCTGCATTCAAATGGGCGTATCTTTCCCTTTCCCCTTTGCTTTTTGCTTCTCTTCTTTTCACAGCTATTTGTAAGGCCTCCTCAGACAGCCATTTTGCTTTTTTGCATTTCTTTTTCTTGGGATGGTCTTGATCCTTGTCTCCTGTACAATGTCTTGAACCTCCCTCCGTCCATAGTTCATCAGGCACTCTGCCTATCAGATCTAGTCCCTTAAATCTATTTCTCACTTCTACTGTATATTCATTAGGGATTTGATTTAGGTCATACCTGAATGGGCTAGTGTTTTTCCCTACTTTCTTCAGTTTAAGTCTGAATTTGGCAATAAGGAGTTCATGATCTGAGCCACAGTCAGCTCCCAGAAGCAGAGCAGTGAGTGGTGGAGAGGAGATACCCCAGGTGTATTATTTAAATCTCAGTAAGCCTGGGGGGAGGGGGGAAGCTTAATTAAAATATTTAAATTCCCTTCCTTTCTCACAAAAATAACAACTGAAGAGTCTCTTCTTGATTTTTGGTGTGTTTTCAGATAAAGACACTTTCTATTAAAATCATCATTTTCTAGCCCGAGGCCTTTATAAATATGCTGTGACAGGACTCAACAATTAGCTTATGCAGGCATAGTTACTTATCCTTTGCAGATTCATATATATTGGAGCAAAAAAAATTCTTTTTAATTCCTAGGAATTGTCAAAGTACTTGCCCAACAAACTATTTCCCCAGGCAAGAGTTGAAGGCAGGACCTGTTTCTGAGCAGACAGCAGGAGCGATTACTTGCCGATTGCAATTAGAACAAGCAAGAGAATTCACCTAGAGACCAGAAACACAATTCCTTTTATGGCTTGTTAGAAGCCTCCCAGTCTCTCTCGATAGTGGTATTCATCAAACAGCTAACATTCTGAAACTCCCTCAGAGGTTGTTGGAGTGAAAACAAATTTGCTTTTAGTGCGGCCTCCTCAGGAAAGAAACCTTACGAAATCATTTGCCTTGTTGGCCTGTCCACCTGCTATAATAACTATTGATCCCGCAGGCCAGGTTCACCCAACTCTGATGGAGGGGCAGAGGGTCTACAGGCGCACAGAGTCTCATAAATTTCTCGTGATTTCTTCTGATCCCTTCAGAAGAGTTGTTTAATGGTATCATTTCGAAGCGTACAGAAAAGCAAACCAAGTTTCTGCTGTGAAGTTGTCACTGTAATGGAAGATGATTGCATTGGAAAGAGTTCAAATGGAAAAGGATGCTTGCCGTTGCTCGTTGTTTTCTGTTAACAAGCAAAGTGAGCTCCATATATAACTGCACAGACCAGCAGGTATTTTTGCTTCTGAGAGTTGCGTCCCAAAACTTTATAATTAATTCCACTCTTGGGTTTTGCACAACCAAGCTGCTGACCTTCTTGTTCATGGCTGTTGAACGTAACCAGTTCCCAGAAGTGTACTGCCAGGATGGACAGGCTTTCTAAGAGGTGCTAGTGGGCCAGATTGTGGGTGCAACAAGCAAGAATTAAGAAAAATGTCGAGAAGGAAGGGAAAGACCCTCCCATAGTAATAAACATCAGGATGACAAGTCACATTCCAGTCTTGGATAAAGTCAGTATCTGAGAGGGTCCAGGGCTGAGTGTGGTGGGGCATCTGTCTGCTTATAGAATTTTCAGGTGAAACTTGGGGGTCTCCCTGCAAAGACACCTAAAGGCACCTTTTATTCCCAGGGATGTATTCAAGAAGCTATAAGAAACTAGTGGTGAGGCCAGGGAGGGCTTTAAAGGCTGATACAGGTGAAAGAGTAGAGTGAAAAAGCTGGCTGAAAACTCATATTCAAAAAACCCATATTCAAAAAACCCGTATTCAAAAAACTAAGATCCTTACTTCTGGTCCCGTCACTTTATGGCAAGTAGTAGGGGAAAAAATGGAAGCAGTGACAGATTTTATTTTCTTGGGCTTCAAAATCACTGCGGATGGTAACTTCAGCCACACAATTAAAAGATGCTTGCTTCTTGGAGGGAAAGCTATGACAAACTTAGATAGCATGTTAAAAGCAGAGACATCACTTTGCTGACAAAGATCTGTCTAGTCAAAGCTATGGTCTTTCCAGTAGTCCTGTACAGATGGATGTGAGAGATGGATCATAAAGAAGGCTGAACACTGAAGAACTGCACAGAATTTGCAGGTGAAATTTCTTCTGAAGGGATCAGGAGAAATTCTGCACAATTTCAAATTGTGGTGCTAGAGAAGACTCTTGAGAGTCCTTTGAACTGGAAAGAGATCAAACCAGTCAATCCTAAAGGAAATCAGTCCTGAATATTCATCAGAAGGACTGATGTTGAAGCTGAAGCTCCAATCTTTTGTTCACCTGATGCGAAGAGCCGACTCATTGGAAAAGACCCTGATGCCAGGAAAGATTGAAGGCAGCAGAAGAAGGGGGTGACAGAGGATGAGATGGTTAGGTGGCATCATCAACTCAACGGACATGAATTTGAGCAAACTCTGGGAGATAGTGAAGGTCAGGGAAGCCTGGTGCACTGCAGTTCACGGGGTCACAAAGAGTCAGACACGACTGAGCAACTGAACAACAGTAGGATACAGCATCCTGTGGGGCCCACATCCCAGGGCAAAGGGAGCTCAGATATCCAAGCAGCTTTGGAAGGGGTAAGGATGGTGTGGTCAACAGCTGAGGCCACCTTCTACTCTTGTTCCACACCTGAAGTTCCAATTTTTCTCTCTAATGACAAGGCAAAACAACCAAAATCACTTATGTACAATTATATATATATGTATATATATTTTTTTGAATATAAAATATATTCTGGTTTTTATATTTTAAAAATATATATGTATATCATTTTCCCACTTGCAAGTAAGAAAACTAGCTCCTATTACCTTATTCTAGCTAAGACCTCAGAGATTGCACCACAGGATGAGAAAACCAGCAGGATAACTGGATCATAACTGCAGATGGTTCAGAACTGGTGCTGGGCTTCCCTAGTGGCTCAAATGGTAAAGAATCTGCCTTCAATGCAGGAGACCTGGGTTCGATCACTGGGTTGGAAAGAGCCCCTGGAGAAAGGAATGGCTACCCACTCCTGTATTCTTGCCTGGAGAATTCCATGGACAGAGGAGCTTGGCAGGCTGCAGTCCACGGGGTCACAGAGAGTCCGACATGACTGAGTGAATAACACCACACTAGAGGGACTGGAGCTATGCTGAAACACAAACAATTTACTTCCATAATTTCCATATTACAACCCTTTCGACCAGAAAAGAAATAGGTTGCATTAAAAATATACAGAATTATTGCTTAAGCACAATGTGAAAATAAGACCAACTTGGGAGTTGGCTGGATTGGAAAAGGTATGTATTAAATTTTGGGGGAAAATAGTCCAAATGGAAATAAATACATTTCCCAGTGATTCTTGGAATGTTAGCTCCTCTTAGTCAGGTATAATAATTATTTCTCCTGGTGCTATTACTGGATGCCCATTTCCCAATCTCTGCGGCCATACTGTCAAATGCCAAGAAGGAACCCAAAGATTGAAAAGGGGAAAGGGGAAAGGGATGGATTGTTTTTGTGAAACTACTGTTTCATAAAACATGGAACGCAGAACAACAGAGCTCTAAAGCCTTGCCTAAATGAATCAATATGACTACAGAGAAATTGTAATAAAATATAACTTTAAAAAATACCATGGATCAAATATAAGATGTGCAACTGGATAAAATTTCGACAGATCTGCAGTGGACCAGCAAGGCTGCCCTCGTGAGGAAATTAAGTCCTGTTGGAAATGAGCAAGTGGAACTGAAGAGCTGGGAATTTCATTTTCTGAGCTGCCACCCCCGTAACCAAGTAGGGAATCAGGTTACAAATACAGGTTTTCTTTAAACTTAGAACCTGGTGAAATAATGGGGGGAGGTGGGTGGCGTTGCCTGCTGCCCTGAAAGTGAAAAGTGAAAGTCACTCAGTCATGTCCACTCTTTGCAACCCCATGGACTATACAGTCCATGGAATTCTCCAGGCCAGAATGCTGGAGTGGGTAGCCGGTCCCTTCGCCAGGGGATCTTCCCAACCCAGGAATCGAACCTGGGTCTCTGCATTGCAGGTGGATTCTTTACCAACTGAGCATAAATTTATATACTCTGTAGTTGCATCCAAACATATACTGGCTAAGTACGTTGAGTGTGTCTCTCACGACATAAATATAATTAAGGCTCTAAATGAACTTTTTCCCATAGTGTTAACAATACAGATTTAAAGGTAGATTAAAATTTAAAAGCACACACAAAGGAGACACAGGAGTGAACACACGGCGAAAAGTAGAACTGTTTGCTCCATGTTTCATCTGCCTTTCTAGACGCGGTCATGGGCACTAATATAAACTACCGTTTCTTAGAGCTGGGTTTGCTGCTGCTGAACGGCTAGCTTCAGAATCCCAGCCCCCACACAGTGCTGGGGAGAGACCCGCAGGTGAAGATCCAGCAGTGGCAGAGCGGGCGAACGGGGCCCAGTGACTCAGGAGCTAACACGTGCGGTTAAATAGCTGCTGCTGCTGCTGCTAAGTCACTTCAGTCGTGTCCGACTCTGTGTGACCCCATAGACGGTGGCCCACCAGGCTCCCCCGTCCCTGGGATTCTCCAGGCAAGAACACTGGAGTGGGTTGCCATTTCCTTCTCCAATGCATGAAAGTGAAAAGTGAAAGGGAAGTCGTTCAGTTGTGTCCGACCCTTCACAACCCCATAGATTGCAGCCTACCAGGCTCCTCCGCCTATGGGATTTTCCAGGCAAGAGTACTGGAGTGGGGTGCCATCGCCTCGAGCTGGTTTCAGTTTCCCTTGGCAGATCTAGATGACTACACCAGGTACTGTCAGCACTGCTGATCGCTTAAAAAGTGATCATTTTTTCAAAGGAGAAAAATTCATTACTTAAGAGGTGAAACCAATGAGGAAAAAAAACTATTATTTTACTGAAAAGGTCTTAGGCTTTAAAGGATTTAAGTACTCAAACTTTTACAAAAATATTACCCAAATGGTTCAAACTATTACTCCAGATCATGTTTCAGCCAATGAAATTTCAGATGTTTGCGTTATGACATATTATTACAACTCTAGCCCTTTGCAAACTCTGCTTCCATTAGTAAGAATGGAATTTTTATGAACATTAAGTCACTTTGGTCTGTTCTTTTACTTAATTTTTTCCAAAATGCTTACCTCTACAAAATGTATTTAAATAAGCATTAGGAAAACAGAATAAAGGAAAGTGAATATATAGTAAGAAAAGGTGCTTTTGAAATAGTTTTTCTTTTTTTGTTTAAAACTACAATCGTCTCAAGACCAATTTTTAAATCTTACTATGTATATAAATAGTATATAGTCAGCCTTTTTAAAAATTCCCATAAAATTTAGGAAGTTTTAGGTATACATACTAGAATTTATACATGTAACTGCATTTATATATATAGATATTATGAAATTACTTATTTTATACCAATTAATAAAAAGAATTATACATGAATTTCTATAATTATCCATTATAATTTAGTTTATTTTAAAAATCCTAATGACTTTACCTTCAATTTACTTCTTGTGTCAAAGAATCCTGTTGATTCCGTTTTTACTGAAGTCAGTTTCAAGGCACCATTTCTGGTCAGTGACAGGATTAGCTGTCCATCTGTATTTCTCCAAAGGTGGTGATAACATTTTAATTCAATAGGTTGTCTAAACCATTCACAGAAATCCCATTTTCCGTCACAAGAGCACATGCATTAGGCTGTGCTCCAGTGAGATGGGGTTTCTCCAAGTCGTGTCTCTATTTGATGCCTTAGTTAGTTCCTAAGGCAACCAGAGAAATAAATAGCTGACTCACGAGGCGGCTGAGGAGTATTGTTTACACCATTCAGTTTTCATCCTAACCCTGGGGTGCAGTTATTATTATCAGCCTTGTCGAGAGAAGGAGGGTTGGGCCTCAGACCATAAGTAACTTGCCTGAAGTTACAGTGTCCACATAAAGATTGAACCTGAACAGAACCACCAGAGGTTGTCTACAGAGCAAATGCAGCAGAGACATGATTGAAAAATAAATTACTCTCCCAGCTCCAGCAATGAAAATCATCTCACAAACTTGATATGCTTCAGCACTGTTCCAAGTGATAACTAAGTGAAATAACTTTCTAGAAGTGTTTCTTCTGACCCCAAGTAATGTATGTGATATCTGAAACTAGTTGAACTCTGAAAATTTCTGTAAATGGAGGCAGGAAACAAATGTTTCATTAGCCAGAAGTATTTTCCCACCTTATGGGCGTACTTTGAGTTGTTTGGGAGATTGCATATTATTACTTGTTGTTGTTTAGTTGCTAAATTATGTTGGATTCCCTTGTGACCCCGTGGACTGTAGCCCACCAGGTTCCACTATCCATGGGATTTTTCCAAGCAAGAATGCTGGAGTGGGCTGCCATGCCCTCCTCCAGCGGATCTTCCTGACTCAGAGATTGAACCCACATCTGAACTACAGGCAGATTCCTTACCTCTGAGCCACCAGAGAAGCCCATATTACTCACTAAAGGAATATAAAAATTAACAGAAGAGATTATCTTGAAATGAAGCCCCACTGGAAGCAGGGTCGCACACCAGAGAGCTGCCTTCTTTCTGGGTTCAGGCTGCAGGAAGGGGTCAGTCTCCACTGCAGGGAGAGGAGCAAAAGCCCTACCCCCGGCCTCTCTCTTATGGAGCAAATTCTTGAACCACGGGGGAAGAGACAGCAAATCTGGTCCATCCAGGGCACAGCAAAGAGCAGAAGAAATAAACCTTCTTATCTTATAGGAGAGGCAGGAGAGAATCCTGTGTCCAGTACCCAATACCAACATCGTGGGAGACCTCCCACCGCAGGAAGAGAGCCTGAAACTCTGTCCTGTACAGGATCAGCGGCGGACACTAGGCAGGATTCGGCTGCCGTGGGGAGGAGGGACAGGAGTCCCCAAAAGCCCCAACCCCAAGATCTACGACTCAGACCCTACCCAAGACTGAGGCTCCCCCAGGACAACAGAGAACGCTCCTGCCCCCAGCACCCGTCTAGCCAGCACCTGACAAGCAGCAGCTCATCGCCGGGGAGGCAGGAGCACAGGGAGATGACTCCCGTACTGGAAGAGCAAGAGGCCCGAGGGTGGCGCAGACGCTGGGAGCAGCAGGCAGGGCTTTTGGATGACTTTGGTCAGCGTGTTGAAAGTCCTAACTGAAAAGAGGCATAATACATAGATTGCTAACTTCAGCCGTGAGGTGGAAATTCCATGAGCATCACATATAACTTGAATGCATTTTTTAAAATACAATATCAGAAAGGAAGAGTTTTGTCTGCAACCTCATCAGTAAACTCAACACTATTGAGGAAAGAGTCAGTGAACTTGAAGGTAAGTAAAGAGAAATTATTCAAACTAAACATAAACAGAAAATAAGAGTGAAAATGGAAGAAAAAAAACAAGACTACATATGGGAGCTTTGGGACAATATCAGTTTAACATACCTATAATTGATGCAAAAGCAAGAAAGGAGATGGAACAAACAAAATATTTTAAGAGAAAGTGGCTAAAAATTCTCTAAAAATAATAATAAAG
Organism: Ovis canadensis; assembly: GCF_042477335.2. Classification (NCBI taxonomy): domain Eukaryota; kingdom Metazoa; phylum Chordata; class Mammalia; order Artiodactyla; family Bovidae; genus Ovis; species Ovis canadensis. The sequence goes on from NC_091256.1 coordinate 87,180,877, forward strand.
ATACTAAATCCCAAGATTAAAGAATTAAAGAATCTCAGAGAAACCTAGGAAGAAATCACACACACACGTACACACACTCCTAGATACATCATTTTCAAACTGCTGAAAGCTAAACAGAAAGAGAAAATCTTGTGGTCAGGCAGAGAAAAGAGATATTACCTACAAAGGAGAAAAGAGAGGAATTTTAGTGGACTTTCAGCCTTTCTGTGACATCTTTATAATACTAAAACTTAATCTCAGAAATTTATAGCAAAGTTAGAAAGCTGTAGCAATGAAATTCACACCACTGCCTGTTTTTATAAATGAAGTTTTCTTGGAAATCTTCTGTAAATTTACCATCTTCTACCCTGGAGTTGAGTGGTTGTAGGAAGGGCTTCCCAGGTGGCACAAGTGGTAAGGAATCTGCCCGCCGATGCAGGAAGCATGAGAAACACAGGTCTGGAAGAGCCCCTGGAGGAGATGGCAACCCACTCTGGTATTCTTGCCTGGAGAATCCCATGGACAGGGGAGCCTGGCAGGCTGCAGTCCAGGGGGTCGCAAAGAGTAGGCCACGACTGAAGCGACTCAGCATGCACGCACAAGAGGGCATATGGATCTCAAAGCCTAAATATCTGCCGTCACACCCTTTACAGAAAAAGTTTGCCCATTCTTAATTTTTATCATTACCTGCTTACATTAGGAAAGTCTGAAAAATCTCAAATAATAATCTAAGCTTCTAAGACACCAGAAAAAGAAGCTAATTAAACCCAAAGCAAACAGAAAGGGCATAATATAGATAACATAGAATCCAGCAGAAATCAACTGGGATATAATCTACTTTCAAACCCACTCATGGAGTTGTCAGCTGGAGTCAATTCCTTGAGGAGGGTTGGACTGAGGGTCTCAGTTCTCACTGATGGTCGGCTTTTAACAATGGCAATTTGATCAAAGTCATCAACAGAGCAAGTCATTTTAGAAGTCACAGTCTTTTCAACATAATCATGGAAGTGAATCCCATCACCTCTGCCATATTCTAGTATTTAGAAACAAGTCACCGGTTCCAGCTCAGACTCAAGGGGAAGAGATTACATGAGAGTATAGATACCAAGAATGGGGGTCTTCGAGGCACATTAGAAGTCTACCTACCATGTGTGAGAATCAAATCAATGAAATCAAAAGGTTTAGCAAAGTATCTCACACTCAAGCAACCATTTGTATCCCATGAGTCAATGAACTAATGAATGAAATCAGTGGTTCTGCAGTTAGTGGGAGTTTCCACTAGATGGTGCTACACCCTTCATAGCTGGTGTCATTAAAGTGGGTCAGAGATTTTGTGTTTTTTTTGTTTTTTTTTTTTTTAATTTTAAAATCTTTAATTCTTACATGCATTCCCAAACATGAACCCCCCTCCCACAGGAGCCGCCAAGAGAAACCAGAACTATTACGAAAGAGCGTTTAAAAGTGATAAAATAAACTAGGGTACATCTTAAAAACAGAAACATTAAGCACCTTACGGAACTCCTGGATCTCTAGTGGCCTTACAAACCCTGTCCTGCTTTTTTCTTCCAGAATAAACCGTAAACCATGCAAACACATAAAAGCACCATTCAGCCTCACTTTGATGTACACAGTTTCTCACCCAAATATTCATTCAGACCTGCTTTAAGTTATTGAAAAAAGATTTTTTTTGGCTCCCAGAGACTTGGATGCTTTAGCAAAGACGCATTCACTTTCTGAAATGTGTCTGTTGTATTTTCTAAATCAAAGTAAAATATGCTCATTGTAGAAAATCTTGGAAAATACCGAAAGAATGAGGAAACCTGAAAACCATCCTAACCCCTCGCTCAGAAATATTTGGTATATTTCTTCTACTGTTCCCTCATCTCTCTCTCTCCTCACAACTATTTCCTGAAAACATAATTCAGGTAGACTGAATCTCTGCTCTGGTAAATCAGAGATGCTGCCCTTCACGTCAAACCGGGGAATGAAAGAAGCAAAGGAACTGTGGGGTTTTTATGGGCAGAGATTCCAGTGATAACGGTGTGAACTTAACCTTTCTGAGGCTCAGTTTCCCAAACGTAAATATAGTTCATGGAGTCACAAAGAATCGGACACGACTGAATGACTAACACTTTAACTTTTTTTTTCAAAAGGATAAACCGAGCTAATGCTCAGGGCCCAGTAGAAAGGCTCAGTTTTAAATGTTGCATAAAAGGAATTCCGTTTTGTTTGCAAATAACTCTTCTTCTCAATACCTACAGTTTTTCTCATCTCTTATTAAAATGACCAAATCAATGATAGGTCTCGAAAGGTATATTTTAAATGTAATTATGTGTTTAGATGAACTAACTTGATGGACATGAGTTTGAGCAGGCTCTGGGAGCTGGTGATGGACAGGGAAGCCTGGAGTGCTGCAATCCGTGGGTCGCAAAAAGTTGTACACGACTGAGCGACTGAACTAAGTGTGTAATTGGGCTTCCCAGGTGGCACTAGTGATAAAGAACATGCCTGCCAATGCAGGAGACATAAGAGACACAGGTCGATGCCTGGGTCAAGAAGATCCCCTGGAGGAGGGCACAGCAACCCACGGCAGAATTCTTGCCTGAAGAACCCCATGGACAGAGGAGTCTGGTTGGCTACAGCCCATGGAATCACAGAGTCAGACGTGACTGAACTGACTTAGCTTGCAAGTACTCGATGTGTAATTAACTACAATTGAGTGCTAACTCATGTTGGGCTCCTGATTTTACCTTAGTCTTACCATTCCATGCATATCTGATGAAAGAGAGACATGCTTACCATGTTGATCTTGGATGCTTCCATCTCACTATTCTGACAGCATCTTATTTTGTAGAAATGGCGTTGGATTTTATTGAACTGATTTTTATCACCTGTTGAAAGAATCATGTTTTTGTTATTATACCTATAATGTAAACTATTGGCAGATTTTCTAGTATTGAATTGTATCTGTATTTCAGAACAGAAATTTGAGCTGCATCCTTCAGTAAATTTTTTAAAAAGTTTCCCTCATTCTTATCTTTTATTACTTTTGCTTTTAATTGTGATAGGATACACATAACAAAATGTATCTTCTTAGCCATTTTTAAGTGTACAGTTCAGTAATATTAAGAACATTCACATTATTGTATAGCCAATCTTTGGAACTCTTTTCATCTTGCAAAATTAAAATTTTACACTCATTAAGCAACTCTCCTAGGGAACCTGTCTCCAGGCCCTGACAACCAGCATTCTACTTTCTCTCTTTACGCATTTGACTAATCTAGAAACCTCACACAATTCAAATTATTCAGTATTTCTCTTGTGACTGGCTTGATTCACTTAGCATAGGTTCAAACATCAGCAGACTGTCAGAGTTCTTTCCCATTTAAAGGTTAAATAGTATTCTGCTGTGTGCATATTAATACATGTGTCTGTCCAGTTATCCATGGACAGACACTTGCATTCAGTTCAGTTGCTCAGCCGTGTCTGACTCTTTGGGACCCCATGGACTGCAGCAAGCCAGGCCTCCCTGTCCATCACCAGCTCCTGAGCCTGCTCAGACTCATGTCCATTGAGAGATGCCATCCAACCATCTCATCCTCTGTCATCCCCTTCTCTCCTGCCTTCAGTCTTTCCCAGCACCAGGGTCTTTTACAGTGAGTCAGCTCTTCGCATCAGGTGGCCAAAGTGTTGGAGCTTCAGTTTCAGCGTCAGTCCTTCCAATGATTTCCTTTAGGACTGATTGGTTTGATCTCCTTGCAGTCTATAAATATGGCTTGTTATAATGATGTTAGCTTTGATCACATCTTAAAAGTCGTTTTTGAAAAAAAAAATTGTTTTTAATTAAAAAAAATTGGGTATCTTATTCACAATAGTACTATTCATAATAGTACTATTGTATCAATATGCATGATTAAGGTTGACTTGCATGCTTTTTTTTAATCTAACAGATGTTGATTTTATGATAGGAAAATATTGTGCTTTGAATACCTTTCCATCTTTTTCTGCAGGATATTGTCTAACATTGGGGTTATTATTAATGTATAAAAGCTGTTAAGCACCTTAGCCTTTTGTGGTAAAAAGCTCTTGAAATACTTCTCCTAGCTGTTATCTCCTTCTATTCTTCCTTTAGTGGTTTGATCATTTTTACTTCCCAGAAAATTATGCCTGCTTGTTTTCACATTTTCAAAATGTATTTCTGTATATTATAAATGGTATTCTTTTGTATATCTTTTGTATCTGTTTTTACAATATATTAGTATTTGCTGTTAATTTAAAATTTTTTTCTTGAGTGAATCTAGTGTGTCATTTATCTTTTTTCCCCCTCTGTGGAAATAAACACCTCTGGGTCTTAAATGGTCTTAAATCTTTCATTTCTGCTGTGTACTATGCTTTTTCCTCCAGTATTTACCACTTCCGATCCTCTATTATTTCCTACTTCCAAAACTTAAAATTTGAACCGCAGTTATTTTGACTGTATCTTTATGACATGCTTTTTGTTTTACAAGATTCTATTTTTTGTTAATAAATTAAATCAGGAATAAATCATTATGCTCCATGATTTGCTTTTGAACACAGCTTTAGCCATTTTAGATGTCTTCATGTGTTTACTATTTACACTTTTTACTGTAGTAAGAACATTTAACATGAAATCTAGCCTCTTAAAATTTTTAAAAATTTTATTAAAACATTGAACATAAGATCTACTATTAGCAGATTTTACAAACAAAATACAGTGTTACTATCAACACTCTGCTGTACAGTAGGTTTCTAGAACTTGTTCTCTTTGCATAACTGAAGCTTTTTCCTGATAACCTTCCATTTCTGCCTTGCTCCTGTCCCTCGCAGCCCCCTCTCTCTGCTCTTTGCTTCCGTGAATTTGATTATTTTAGGTTCCACGTGTAAGTGAGATTGTGCCGCATTTGTCTTTCTATGTGTGCTAATTCGCTCAGTCGTGTCTGACTCTTTGCGACCCCATGGATTGTAGCCCACCAGGCTCCTCTGTCTATGGGATTCTCCAGCAAGAGCACTGGAGTGGGTTACCGTGCCTTCCTCCAGGAGATCTTCCTGACTCAGGGATGGAAGCACGCCTCCTCGTATGTCTCCTGCATCGGTAGACGGGTTCTTTACCACTGGTGCCAGCTGAGAAGCCCCATCTGTCTTTCTGCTTCTGGCTTATTTTGCTCAGCGTAACGTCCTCCAGGTTCATCCCCATTGTCACATGTACAGGATTTCCTTTTCTTGTTTTGAGGCTGCAGTATTGGTTGTAAAGACTTCTCTTTCAATTCTGGTTTTATTTGAGTTTTCTCTTTGTTTTCCCGTGATTCGTCTGGCTAAGGGTTCATCAGTTCTGTTTGTCTTTTCAGAAAATCAATTCTAAGTTTCATGAATTTTTTCCATGGCTTATATTCTCTGTTTCATTTATTTCTACTCTAATCTCTCTTTCCAGCCTTCTGCTAACGTCAGGCTAGGTTTTGCTTCTTTTCCTAGCTTCTTGCAGTGTAAAGTTAGGCTGTTTATTTGAGATCTTGTTTTTTAATGTAGGCGTTTATCACTGTAAGCTACCTTCTTAGTACTGTTTTTGCTGATTCCATAAATTTTGGTATATTGTGTTTTTGATTTTGCTTATCATAAAGGATGCAATTTATTAACAGCAAAATGAAAGAGAAACATGGGGCACGGAGGTGGTGGTGGCTGGTTCTGGGTCCCCTCTCAAAACAGGCCACCTTCCCAGCACCTCGGGGTGGTCACCAACCTGGAAATTCTCTGACCCTTGTACTTGAGGAGTTTTTATGGAAGCTTTATCATGTAGGTACAACCCCTGGAGAATATGGGGTGGGGCTGAACGTTCAAGCTTCTGATCTCAGCTTGGTCTTTCTGGTGACCCTTCCTCAACCTAAAGCTATCCAGGAGCCCACCCAGAGTCACCTCATTAGAACAAAAGCCACTGTTATCATCCAAGGGATTTAGGACCGCTGTGTGGGACACTCCTATCACCCCCTCACTCAGGAAATGACTAGTCTTAGGAGGTCTAGGGAGGAACCAAGGTGGAGACCGGTTATGTGTTTCTGTTTATGTCGCACACAGGAACGAAGTTTTACTCTGTATTATCACGAGCATAGTGCAGCCTCCTGAAATCATCTGCATGTTCCTTTACACATCAAAATTTGTGTAATCCTTTTTCCTGGGAATCTGCCTTTTTAAACACATTTTAAAATGTGCAAACACAGTTGCACTCATCTCACATGCTAGTAAAGTAATGCTCAAAATTCTCCAAGCCAGGCTTCAGCAATACATGAACTATGAACTTCCTGATGTTCAGAGCTGGCTTTCGAAAAGGCAGAGGAACCAGAGATCAAATTGCCAACATCCACTGGATCATGGAAAAAGCAAGAGAGTTCCAGAAAAACATCTATTTCTGCTTTATTGACTATGCCAAAGCCTTTGACTGTGTGGGTCACAATAAACTGTGGAAAATTCTGAATGAGATGGGAATACCAGACCACCTAACCTGCCTCTTGAGAAATCTGTATGCAGGTCAGGAAGCAAAAGTTAGAACTGGACATGGAACAACAGACTGGTTTCAAATAGGAAAAGGAGTACATCAAGGCTGCATATTGTCACCACGCTTATTTACCTTATATGCAGAGTACATCATGAGAAATGCTGGACTGGAAGAAACACAAGCTGGAATCAAGATTGCTGGGAGAAATATCAATAACCTCAGATATGCAGATGACACCGCCCTTATGGCAGAAAGTGAAGAGGAACTCAAAAGCCTCTTGATGAAAGTGAAAGTGGAGAGTGAAAGAGTTGGCTTAAAGCTCAACATTCAGAAAACGAAGATCATGGCATCCGGTCCTATCACTCCATGGGAAATAGATGGGGAAACAGTGGAAACAGGGTCAGACTTTATGTTTTGGGGCTCCAAAATCACTGCAGATGGTGACTGCAGCCATGAAATTAAAAGACGCTTACTCCTTGGAAGAAAAGTTATGACCAACCTAGATAGTATATTCAAAAGCAGAGACATTACTTTGCTGACTAAGGTCTGTCTAGTCAAGGCTATGATTTTTCCAGTAGTCATGTATGGATGTGAGAGTTGAAGAAGAAGGCTGAGTGCCGAAGAATTGATGCATTTGAAATGTGATGTTGGAGAAGACTCTTGAGAGTCCCTTGGACTGCAAGGAGATCCAACCAGTCCATTCTGAAGGAGATCAGCCCTGGGATTTCTTTGGAAGGAATGATGCTAAAGCTGAAACTCCAGTACTTTGGCCACCTCATGCAAAAAGTTCACTCACTGGAAAAGACTCTGATGCTGGGAGGAATTGGGGGCAGGAGGAGAAGGGGACGACAGAGGATGAGATGGCTGGATGGCATCACGGACTCAATGGACGTGAGTCTGAGTGAACTCCGGGAGTTGGTGATGGACAGGGAGGCCTGGCGTGCTGCGATTCATGGGGTCTCAAAGAGTCGGACACGACTGAGTGACTGAAGTGAACTGAAGTGATACTTAGGGCTTCCCTGGTGCCTCAGATGGAAAAGCGTCTGCCTGCAGTGTGGGAGACCTGGGTTCGATCCCTGGGTCGGGAGGATCCCCTGGAGAAGGAAATGGTAACCCACTCCAGTATTCTTGCCTGGAGAATTCCATGGACAGAGGAGCCTGGTGGGCTGCAGTCCACGGGGTGGCAAAGAGTCGGACACGACTGAGCGACTTCACTTTCACTTGTTCCCTAGCAAACATCTGGTGGAGAACAAAGCTACTCAAGTTTTTAAGTGATACTTATTATTTTAAATTTTAGAGTTGCTACTATGAATGGTCTCCCCAGAAAATGCAATAATAACAAATCACAAAATATTTCTTATGTTTTCAAAAGGTCCATAAACCCAAGATGTCCATTCATGGATGCTTTAGCTGTCTGTGAGCACCAGGTTCAGAGCCCTCAGGTAGAGACTAGAGTTGTGTTCCAATATGTTAGACTCTTCTTTTATGCGTGGAAAGGACTGAATGCATGTGAGCTTTGATTCTGGGAACGTGTGACTGTACCGCACGCACTGTGTCAGAGACAGGCACATCACCCTGTAGCATTGTGGGGTACTGTTCACCGGGTACAGGGCTGGTGTGTAAAGCGTCTACTAGAGAGTGACAATCGAGGCATTCACACGCACAGACCTTACAGTGCAGCTGGAGGAAAGCAAATCACAAATATTAAAGAATAAGTAGCAATACAACCTAGTCTGTTCTGAGACAAGTCTGGGATGCTGGAGGGCAGGGTGTCCTGAGACTGCTCAGTGCAGGTATTCCACAGGCCTGAGCACCCACGAAGCTGAGTCTGGGAAGAAAGTTGAAATTTTGAGTAAGTGGAGAGAGGGAGAACGCTTTGAATATGCTTCAATTTTTATTCTGCTAAAAATGTGTGAATACAGACCCTTTCTGTGGTGGGCAGTGGAAAGGAATGCTGGGCTTGGGGGTGGGGTGGAGGGGATGGTAAATAAAGGCCAGATTGTCAAGGGCCCTGAATGTGAGCTCAGTCATTTCCTCAGCCTCGGACATTACTTGGTGGCCCTGCAGAACCAACTATCAATAAACGTGTGAGAGCACGAGTGTCACTACCAACGAAAGGAAAGGCACTTGCTGCCATGGCAGAGAGAAGGCAAACACCATGTGGAACAGCAGCGCGCGGAGCCCAGCCCAGACCAGGTTTTTGTAACTCCCCATAACCGGGTGTTTGATCGTGCACTTTTGACAAGAAGAGGGGGAGAGGGACTCAGCAAGGGCAGAGTCGTCTCTGATGATTTACTGATCGGAGCCAATTAGGAGAGCTCCGGTCGAACTGGATTGAGTTTCTCTGAAATTACTTTTCAAAGTAAAGACAACAGGAGTGAAGGTGTGTAATGCTGCATTTTCCCCTTGGTGGTCCGTAAAATAACCGAAAATCACGCCCCCCTCCCCGTCCCCACCGGGCTTCAAAGTGGGACTTTCGAAGTGCAAAAATCAAGTGCATCATAGGCCTGAAATGCAAAGCTTTTGTGCAGCTATTTCGTCTTCCATTTGAAGATCTCCCCATACTCTTCACACATGGACTGAATCGAATCTTCCTCTGGGCTCAGTATTTTTACCTGAGTGACTGTATGGTTCTGAACAAATGTCAGGTCTAGAGAGTGTGTGTATGTGTCTGAGTCAAACTTTAGAATAGCACAATAATGAAATAGACCAAAGGAAAATGGACGGTGAAGAAACAGCCTGTGCTCAACGCTGCGCACATACACACCTCAATAAACAAGACACTCACCAACGGTAACATCCTGCTTTTTTGATGTCACTAAGGTTGGGGGGGAGGCCCACGTAAAAAAGCTTTAGATGTAAAACATTTGTATGATTCTTGTGGGAAAATATGTTCTCTTTCCACCATTTTGCATTAAAATATTTCAGAAATATATGACACTTTTATTGCATTTCTGGGTGGAAAAGGCTGCATGCACTTAGGCATTCTATTGATGACTTATGTTATTGGTTTATTGAATGTCATTGTCCTATGGAGTGCAGCCTTAAAATAGACATTGATTTTGCTCCTATTTTTAATATTTCCCAACTGGCTTACTTTCACATATTATTTTATGCCATATCATTGCATTGTTTTCCTTGGAAGCAACTTGATTTAGAAGAGAAGGAATAGGCTCATCTCAGAAGTCATGCAGACGGGGGCCCCGGTCGCACCCACCAGGAGTCACTTCCATCTTCTCTGAAATGACAGAAGCAACACACTCTGTCATTGTGGAAATTGTAACCTGTTCACAGGGCTGGGACCCTTCACGGTTCTTAGAAATTACTTTTCATCTACTCAACTGTCCAGCTCTCAACTGTTATTTCTTGATGCTGAAAATATATATGGTAGAGTCCTCTTTTCTCTTTCTGGATACCTGGTAATCCAGGTATTGAAAAAGGTAAAGAAGTTTAACCCAGAGAAAAGCAGGTACTGGGGACATCAGAAGGTGTGTATCTAAAATAATAATTGTGTCTAAAATAATGGTGCTAGTGGTAAAGAACCCCCCTGCCAATGCAGGAGACATAAGAGACACGGGTTTGATCCCTGGGTCGGGGAGATCCCCTGAAGAAGGGCTTGGCAGTCTACTCCAGTATTCTTGCCTGGAGAATCCCACAGACAGAGGAGCCTGGTTGGCTACAGTTCATGTGGTCACAAAGAGTCAGACACAACTGAGCAACTAACACAAAATAATAATAACTGGTGAACAAGGGTCTGAGGATACAGTTAATTAACTTTGCAATCTCTGTTTTTTAAACATAGACACTTTTAGAATATATCTTCATGATTATGTTCTGGCTGGTTGAGATCACTTTTGGTGACCTCTGGAAAAGTGTAACTGAACTATAATCAACATAGAATAAATTATGGATATATATTTTTAAAAACTTAATTGTTCTCTTAAGCAAGTAAAAATGGAGGTAAGAGGTTTTGGCAAGATAAATAGTGTTGGATAAGCCCCCAGTACGAGCTGGACCTATCAAATCAGAATAACTATCTCACTGATTCTGGTAGAAGCCTTCTAAGGAACTTACTACTCTTTCCTTTCAAACATATTCTAAAAACTGTGACAAGCTTATGAAGATGTTGAAGTTTATTGTATTAAGCATGCTCTTATATTATTTACTTAGCAGTGATGCATACAACACATCTTTTATTTGTAAATGATGATAGAATCTCAGGGCTAGAAGAGTCCTTAGAGGCCACTGGACTCTAGAACCCATCTGTTCTTTAATTTTCTGTGTAGCATTTACCCTGCATGGTGATCCTTTCTAAATGTGCACATCTTCAAGGTCAGGAAACTCCCTGTCTTTCAAGACAACTGATTCTATGAACCTCAGCATCGATTTCCAGGAGATTCTGCACAGTGAGCATAAGTATAGCACCCTATGGCATCTTACCGTTGGTGCCACTTTTTCCTGGCAGCACCAAACAAAAAAGACAATTTTACAGGCTGGACTTATAGCTCCCTGCAGACCTTCTGATGCTCTCTAGTACCTGCTTTTCTCTGGGTTAAACTTTCCTATTTTCTTCAAGAATTTCTCTAACAACATGGTTTCAAGGAATTGATTTATATTAGATTTCCTTATGAAGTGTACTTCTTATAGCAATTCCTATTAAAGGATCCAAGGGCTTCCCTAGTGGCTCAGCTGGTAAAGAATCCATCCGCAATGTGGGAGACCTGGGTTTGACCCCTGAGTTGGGAAGATCCCCTGGAGAAGGGAAAGGCTACCCACTCACCTAGAGTCAGACATCCTGGAATGCATAGTCAAGTGGGCCTTAGGAAGCATCACTACGAACAAAGCTAGTGGAGGTGATGGAATTCCAGTTGAGCTATTTCAGATCCTAAAAGATGATGCTTTGAAAGTGCTGCACTTAACATGCCAGCAAATTTGGAAGACTCAGCCATAGCCACAGGACTGGAAAAGGTCAGTTTTCTTTCCAATTCCAAAGAAAGGCAATGCAAAGAATGCTCAAACTACTGCACACTTATACTCATCTCACATGCTAGTAAAATAATGCTCAAAATTCTCCAAGGCTTCAACAGTACATGAACCATGAACTTCCAGATGTTCAAGCTGGATTTAGAAAAGACAGAGGAACCAGAGATCAAATTGCCAACATTCGTGGGATCATGGAAAAAGCAAGAGAGTTTCAGAAAAACATCTACTTCTGCTTTTTTGACTGTGCCAAAACCTTTGACTGTGTGGATCACAACAAACTATGGAAAATTCTGAAAGAGATGGAAATACCAGACCACCTGACCTGTCTCCTGAGAAATCTGTATGTGAGTTAAGAAGCAAGTTAGAACTGACATAGAACAACAGACTGGTTCCAAATGAGGAAGGGAGTTCGTCAAGGCTGTATATTGTCACCATGCTTGTTTAACTTATATGCAGAGTACATCATTTGAAATGCCGGGCTGGATGAAGCACAAGCTGGAATCAAGTTTGCCGGGTGAAATATCAATAACCTCAGATACACAGATGACACCGCCCTTATGGCAGAAAGTGGAGAAGAACTATAGAGCCTCTTGATGAAAGTGAAAGAGGAGAGTGAAAAAGTTGGTTTAAAACTCAACATTCAGAATACTAAGATCATGTTATCCAATCCCGTCACTTCATGCCAATGGATGGGGTGACAATGGAAACAGGGACAGACTTTATTTTCTTGATATTTTCTTATTTTCTTTGATTTCTCCAAAATCACTGCAGATGGTGACTTCAGCCATGAAATTAAGACACTTGCTCCTTGGAAGAACAGCTATGACCAACCTAGACAGCATATTAAAAAGCAGAGATATTACTTTCCCAACAAAGGTCCGTCTATGGTTTTTCCAGGAGTCATGTATGGATGTGAGAGTTGGACTGTGAAGAAAGCTGAGGGCTGATGAATTGATGCTTTTGAACTGTGGTGTTGGAGAAGACTCTTGAGAGTCCCTTGGATTGCAAGGAGATCCAACAAGTCCATCCTAAAGGAAATCAGTCCTGAATATTCATTGAAAGGACTGATGCTGAAGCTGAAGCTCCGATACTTTGGCCACCTGATGCGAAAAACTGACTCATTGGAAAAGACCCTGATGCTGGGAAAGATTGAAGGTGGGAGGAGAAGGGGACAACAGAGGACAAGATGGTTGGATGGCATCCCCGACTCGATGGACATGAGTTTGGGCAAGCTTTAGGAGTTGGTGAAGGACAGGGAAGCCTGGTGTGCTGCCATCCACGGGATTGCAAAGAGTCGGACATGACTGAGCAGCTGAACTGAACTGAAAGGATTAAAAGCATTAGAAATCTGGAGTTTCAGAAGGATTATCATTTTATTTGCCCTAGATAGTATCTTCCACTGTGACAGCCGCAGGGCATAGCTGTACCAGACAATATCAGAGGACGGCCGCATATCTTTTCATGTTAGGAAGGAAAGCCCTTTGCAGAGGCCCCTTAGCAGAGCCTCCTCAGGTTCCGTTGCCCGGGACTGGGTCACATGCCCGTGGCCCAGCTACCAAGGAGGATGTGAGAGAGTCTGTCTTCGGCCTTCATTATGGTGGAGGTGTGCTCTGCCCATAAGGAAGGGCGTGAGATATGCAGGGGAAACAACTGTTGGGTTGGCCCATCATTTCTGGTTCAGAGGAGTCCTTATCTTGAACAAGTTCACATTGCCTGTAAATTTGGTCAGCATGCCTTCTACATTTTAGTTCTAGTCATTTATATTCAAGTTTACTTATCCATTACACACACACACACATTATGGAAATTCTTTTGAAATACTACTGTGCCCCAAGCATTTATAGTTCTCATTTTGCTCACACAGAAATAACTACTGAATAGGCTTTATTATATCCACTTCATACATTAGCTTTAGCTTACAAAATAGCTGCTTGCCTGAGCTCCCCTGCGCTTCCTGCTCCCGTGAGCTCCCCTGCGCTTCCTGCTCCCCTGAGCTCCCCTGCGCTTCCTGCTCCCCTGAGCTCCCCTGCATGCACGCATGCGCATGCTCAGTCGCCTTCAACTCTTTTGCGACCCCGTGGCCTGCAGCCCCCCAGGCTCCTCTGTCCACGGGGTTCTCCAGGCAACAATACTGGAGCAGGTTACCATTTCTTCTCCAGGGGATCTTCCTAACTCACAGATCAAACCCTAGTCACTTGTGTGTCCTGCATTGGCAGGTGGGTTCTTTACCACGGTGCCACCTGGGAAGCCTGCCCAAGTTCTCATAGCCTAGTAAGTATCAAAGTTGGCTTTTGAAAATCAGTTTTCAAGGCTCCTACTCTTTGTTTATTCTATTTCATTCTTCTGGGTCCCTGATGGTTGCTAGAAACTTCTCTCTGAGCTGATCCATTAGTCAGAACTCTGACTATGTTGCTTCTCTGCAGCACCACACCCTCTCCTCTGGCCCCCGTGGGCTGACTTGGTCCTGTGGTCCTCGAGACCCCTGTCTGCCCAGCCTTCCCTAGGGCTGCAAGCCATGTTCCCTCCCATGAAGCAAAGCCAAGGCTCCTTTTGCTCACTTCCTATTTCCAGCACCTGTTAAAAGGATGCATGAATAATGAGGGATGCACCTTCATCCAGCGCAGTTAAGAGAGTGAGCAAGTAGTCAAGGAGTGAAGGGATATACTATTGCAATGACTTTTCCCGTATCACCTGGTTTCCATCACAGCCTCTCTGACTCAGATCCATGGCAGACTGTTTAAAAATAACTTTTAAAATTTGTTTTTGGCTTTGCCGGGTCTTCACTGCCATGCAGGCCTTTCCCTAGTTGTGGCAAGGGGCGGGGGCTACCCTCTAGTTGTGGCCTGTGGCTTCGCATTGTGGCGGCTTCTCTTGCTGCGGAGAGCGGACTCCAGGCGCGAGGGCTGCAGGAGTGGTGGCTCCTGGGTTCTGGAGCACTGGTTCGGTAGTTGTGGCATGTAGGAACCTCCCAGAGCAGGGATTGAACCCCTGTCTCCTGCACTGACAAGTCACCAGAGAAGCCCCCTGGCAGATTTTTAGGCTTATATACCCTGGTGGCTTAGAGGTTAAAGCATCTGCCTGGAATGCAGGAGACCCAGGTTCAATCCCTGGGTCGGGAAGATCCCCTGGAGAAGGAAATGGCAACCCACTCCAGTACTCTTGCCTGGAGAATCCCATAGAGGGGGGAGCCTGGTAGGCTACAGTCCGTGGGGTTGCAGAGTCGGACACGACTAAGTGACTTCACACATCACACTGACCCATGAGAAGGCACTGATGCCTGCCTCATGACACAGTTACCACCCTTCTCAGGTAATATTTTCATCTTTTCAAGCCTTCTAAGAGACCAGGCCTCAGTCTACAGAAATTGCTCCAGTGGTAAGGATTTCAGGCCCCAGGGCAGTTCTGTGGCGCTTGGTGAGGTCTCAGCCTGTTTTGCCCGAGTGAAACCTCTGCAAATCCTCAGGTCTGTTAAAAAAAAGAGTAAAACAAAGCCGTCAAGCACCAGCTCTAAGTTTGTCCCAAACACCTCACCTGTTTAAATTGTCCTGTTGCACAGCCTCAAATGCCATCATACTTAAGACGAACAGAGCAGAGTCTTTTTTTTTTTTTTTTTTTCCACAGAGAAGTGGAATCGAAGCCTGGGAGCATCACACAAATAACTGGCCACAATCTGTGAAGTCTGATGAAAACCCCTGCTGTTTCCATAGTTTCTCTTTGCCAGTGCCCTGCATAGACATTCAGTAGATTCGAAGCTGCCATAAATTTCCTAACTGCTGTTCAAAAGCAAAATAGGGGGAGAAATGAAAACAGAAACCATTTTCATTGTTGTCAAGAAAAAATAAAATCAATCTCTAATGGTCCATGGTGGAAGTTACCAAAAATTCCAGTCTGTCTGTCAAGCCCCCCAAACGCATCCTTCTGTGATAGAGGTGGCAGTGTTCTTGTTAACGTTTGCTCTTGGGACTTAGAAAGGGGAGGCGCCAGGACTAAGCAGAGACTAAGGCTGTAACAGGTCTACTTGGTAAGCAGCACAGATGGGTCACACTAAGCCCCACTGATCCAGCACCCAGACTGAGTCCCACAGCCTCTGCCTGAAGGAAGAAGGTGACACACTTTTGGAAAATGGCAGGAAATCGTCAGAAACTGGTCCTGTCAACCTAGCAGGTGTTTGGATGGATACCCCTTTT
Source organism: Ovis canadensis (assembly GCF_042477335.2). Taxonomy (NCBI): domain Eukaryota; kingdom Metazoa; phylum Chordata; class Mammalia; order Artiodactyla; family Bovidae; genus Ovis; species Ovis canadensis. The sequence continues at coordinate 87,196,531 of NC_091256.1, forward strand.
TCTACAGGAAAATGTTTGGAGCCAGGACCCAAGGTTTTCACATTTTAATGGCAATGCTCATAGGTAATTCACTCTTTTCTTATTACTTGTATAAGGTGATTAGTACCATTGTTACAGTGTTTAAGATGGTTATTTAGCAGCTAGTGTTAATGCTATATTAGAGATTACTGTCAACTGAAAATTATGAGTTTTGAGTAACAGAAAGTAGTGAGTACAGGGAATATTTAGGCAATGAGTCCTTGGACTTTAATTTTTTCTTGATTTCTATTTATTAAAATGAAACACCTGAGTCATTTAAAATAAAGAAAGATAAACTTACTTGTATATAAGTTTTTGTAGAAATAATTTTCTATTAGATATTTCACTAGCTGTGACTTTCTGTAAAGTGGGAATATAGCAAAGGGTCATTTAAGAGTTCATGATATTTATATTAAACATAAAGTCTATGTCCTTTTTATCCATGAATACAATTTATTATTGTGTAAATGTGGGGTATTCCAGATAATATGAATTTTCCCTATCTTGATTATTTTTAAATATAATCATCAGAGAATCAGATATTCAAATAAAAGAACTTTAGAAAAATAAAAGGAAGTTACCTTTTTGAATTAAATGAATAGACTTCACATAGACAACGTAACAGCTTTAAGCAATCCACCTTGTTCTATAAATACAAGGACCTAAATAACCAATTCACTGTCAACTAAAATACCCGTTAAGAAGACAATGACACAGGTAATCCTACAAATATTCCTGAATCCTTTTATCTTGATTGACAGCAGACATTCTTTGCCAAGCTAGTCAAATAGCGGATAAAAGAAGTTTCAGTCCCTCTTCCCATTTTAATTTCTAGGTCCATGAAATAAATATGCCTAACCTTACTTTATGTTGGAGATGTCAACAGAACAGATTTTAAGCAAAGTGAAAGCGTAAATTACCTTTCTACTTTTAATATCTAATTCTTCTTACTTTCGTCAGACTATTGACCTAAATATTGACCTTTCTTCAGACCTGTTGACCCAGACTTTCTCTCTTTTTTCCCCATGATGGTAGTAAAATCTAAAACTAGTTTTTCTTGTTTATATTTAAAGGAAACACATACTAATAATCAAGTGATTGGTAGTTATTTTGTGAAAGATTAAATCTATAAACTTTAGGAGTTGCAAGATAAAATACAGTCAGCAACCACAAAGAAATATCCCTCTCTGTACTTATTTGCTGACCAGAGATAAATGCAAGGTGACTGTAATGATAAAGAAGGACGTGTCTGATTCCAGGCCCTCCTCATCTCAGGTGCAGGTGATTGTCACAACTGCCTCGTGTCTTCCCGTCTCTGGTCTCTTCCCACTCCACGCTGGTACAGATCCCGTGGGATGGGTCTGCTAGGCGGGCAGAGCAGGGAAGAGGAGTCCAGAATGGCGGTGGCCACAGACAAGGAAGGGAAAAGCCCATGAAGATGAAACAAAAGAAGGTCCGAGGACCAGAGTGAGGACCTCCGGTAAAACAAACAACACTCCTGGCTAGCCCAATTTACACAGGACAGGCCCAGGGAGAGAGAAACAGAGGAGCCAGAGCCAGCTCTCTCTCCCTCCTGGGTGCTGGGGCGCTCTTCTCCTCGTGTCTTTAGATCAACGTGCCCTCACGCCTCGAAGATGGATTTTCCTGCTACCTTCTAAATAAAATAGAGCTGTAACACTGAGCTGTAACACTGATTTGTCTAAGAGCTATACCACGGTCCATGTGAGACCTGAGAGCTATAACACGGTCTATCCAAGACCTGAGAGCTGTGACTCGCCGAGGGGGCTTTAATGTCCGTCACTCCAAATCTCTGTTGTGACGAGACAAGGAATCGAGGAACATACACTCGCGTGACAGGTCCTGATAACTACCAGCTTAATCCCCATTGCCTTCCAAAAATTAATTAATGAAACAAAACGCCCTCAATGCCAGACCTGCTCCAATCTGGCTACATTTAATCTTTCTAACTTGCTTTTCCTGCATAAATCCTCCATGCCAACTAGATTGCCAAGCGCACTGTCACCTCTGAACGTCTAATGGTTTTCCATGAAACAGTTTTTGCTGATTCGGTTAAGTCTGCATGTGTCTTTGCCAATCTGATCCATACTTGAAAACCTGTCTTAAATTCTACCTACAAAATCTTCCCAATCCAGCCCATCCTGAAGATCGCTCTCTCTCCAGAGCAGCCGTTGTTCATACGATTCACTTGGGACCCATTATACCCTGTTCAGTGTTCTCTCTAATGTTGTCTTAATTTACAATTTCATTTAATTTTTTCACACATTTGTCTTATTTTTCCATTAAACTAGTGAGGACAGGGGTCAGTTTTTATTCCATGTTATCCATAGTGTTTTTTATATGCAGTAGATATGTAATCAATATCTATTGATTGATTTGATTTTAAATTTTTAGTTTTCACAACTAAAGATTTACAACAATCTCTCATACAATGTTTTTTCCTTAAAACCTGACTTGTTGGTCAGTCACTCAGTCATGTCCAACTCTTTCCAACCCCGTGGACTACAGCACCCCAGGCCTCCCTGTCCTTCACTGTCTCCTGGAGTTTGCTTAAATTTATGTTCATTGAGTCGATGATGCCATCCAACCTTCTCATCTTCTGTCACCCCCTTCTCCTCCTGCTCTCAAGCTTTCTCAGCATCTGGGTCTTTTGCAATGAGTTGGCTGTTTGCATCAGGTGGCCAAAGTACTGGAGCTTCAGTTTCAGCATCAGTCCTTCCAATGAATATTCAGGGTTGATTTCCTTTAGGATTGACTGGTTTGATCTCCTTGCAGTCCAAGGGACTCTCAAGAGTCTTCTCCACCACAGTTCAAAAGCATCAGTTCTTTGGTGTCCAGTCTTCTTCATGGTCCAGCTCTCACATCTGCACATGACTCCTGGGAAAACCATAGCTTTGACTATATAGACGTTTGTCAGCAAAGTGATGTCTCTGCTTTTTAATACCCTGTCTAGGTTTGTCATAGCTTTTCTTCCAAGGAGAAAGTGTCTTTTAATTTTATGGCTATAGTCACCATCCACAGTGACTTTGGAACCCAAGAAAATAAAATCTGTCTTGGCTAAATCTTTTCAAATGTTCCCCTGGTTTGATCCTCACTTAATATCCATACATTCTTTGAGAACCTGCTATACGCAATGCATTTTCTCTGTTTGCATAAATACAAGTTTTCTTATTCCGTTATGCCGTAAGCATACTGAAGCCTGGCCTGTGTCTTCCGCTTTGTCTCTCTCAATCCTCTGTGAGGCTCAGAATAGGTATCTTATAAATTTAAGAAAACAGTAGATTAAAACTTCTACTAAGGGGTCAAAAAAGACTTCCCAGGTGGTAAAACGCCTATCTGCCAATGCAGGAGACATAAGAGACGCAGGCTTGATCCCTGGGCTGGGAAGGTCCCCTGGAGGAGGGCATGGCAACCCACTCCAGTGTTCTTGTCTGAAGAATCCCATGGATGGAGGAGCCTGCTGGGCTACAGTCTATACCCTTGCAAAGGGTAGGACAAAACTTAGCAGCCTGTCGCTCCTCAGAGTAGGAGTGACTTAGCACAGCAGATCACAATGGGTCTAAATAAGGTTGCTTCAGGAACCAACGTGAATTTTGAGAGACTATAATGCAGAATGTTAAAATCAAGACAGATGACAGACTTTAGGCTCATTTCAAGGTTCTGTGAAAGCTCCCAGGAGGCAGCTTGAAGGAGCGAGTCTGTGCAGAGATTTCTCTGGATAAACTGGCCGCTATGCCAAGCTGGAGCCCAGCCCTCACGTACCAGGTTGGAGGTTACATTCTCACCACAACCAGCCAGAGTGGCTCCAAGGAGACTGCAGTCCCACATAATTTGTGGGAAGAGCAGGAGCGGCAACTTAGCCTAGATTCTCCACCTACCCGAGGAACCTAGAGGCGAAAGGGCGTGCCTGGGGCCGCAGGAGAAGGAGAGGAGGGCGAGGGGGATGCTGCTGGGCTGGGCTGGGCAGCGACCGCTTCCCCTCCACTTGTGAAGCAGAGCCCATGGACCTGGGGTTCTTAGGGAATCACGGGAGGGGTGGCAGCCAGTGGCCAGTGTGAAACGGGTCCTGGTCCATCTTAGAAGGTTCAGGAACGCCAACGGACAAACCGAGTGGGTGAAGTGAAGTAAACCTCAGGAAATCCATGGGGAAGGGGCTGGTGGAGGGGCAACTTGAGAGCAAGGCCTGCTGGGCAGCTCTCTGGGGTCTTCACTGGAGCATCGGAGACCAAGGACCCAGCAAAGACCGCCCAGAATAAGTCCCCCTGAAGCACATGCCAGTCTCAGGGAGCGTGAAGCATGCACTGCCAGCACCCGGCAGGGAATACCTTCTGAACCCTTCTGATACTCAGGCAGAAGTCCAGAAGGGTAGGGGGGTGAAGTGGAGGGAAAAAGAAGGGGGAGCTCCTCAAGTCATTTCCAAGATAGCCTGAAGTCCACCTAGCAGATGGAGAAAGAAGATTCAGTTCTGATATGTACTGAAACTTCACTGTTCTTATGACTATTTAGCATCGGTGTTCAAAATATGACCTTAAGACTATTATTACTCAAGGCTGAGCAGAAAAGACTAGGAGTCTGCTGGAGATTTTATCCAAGCTTTTACCCTCCACTCCATTAAATATGTTGAAAGGCACAATGGGTGGGGGCAAGGTGTTTCACTTATATGATTATAACTCATGAGTTGTTCAGTATTCCTCTTAATTAAATGCTTGCAGTTTAATTTTTTCTGTGCTCAAAATCCTGTGAGAATCAAATCTAAGTAAAATATCTAACAACAAAGTTTTAGAAGACCTTTTTGTAAGTTCAGTTAAATGAAACTTGCATTAGAACTCTCCTTTAGAATGTAGCCTGTAATTCCTAAGTCAGTTCTCTGTTACCTATAAGGATGATTATTTTTCGATTGGTTGTTCAGTCACCAAGTTATGACTGACTCTTTGTGACCCCATGGACTGCAGCATGCTAGGATTCCCTGTCCTTCACTATCTCCCGGAGTTTGTCCAAGATTTTGTCCATCGAATCGATGATGCCATCCAACCATCTCATCCTCTGCCACCCGCTTCTCCTGCCCTCAACCTTTCCCAGCATCAGGGTTTTTTCCAATGAGCCAGCTCTTTGCATCAGGTAGCCAAAGTACTAGAGCTTCAGCTTCAGCGTCAGTCCTTCCAATGAATATTCAGGGTTAAGTTCCTTTAGGATTGACCTCTTTGATCTCCTTGCTATTGAAGGACTCTCAAGAGTCTTCTCCAGCACCGCAATGCAAAAGCATCAGTTCTTAGTGTTCTACTTTCTTTCTGGTCCAGCTTTCACATCCATACATGACCACTGGAAAGACCATGGCCTTGACTATTATGTACCTTTGTTGGCACAGTGATGTCTTTGCATTTTAATATGCTATCTAGGCTTGTCATAGTTTTCCTGCCAAGAAGTAATCGCCTTGATTTCATGGCTGCAGTCACCATCTGCAGGGATTTTAGAGCCCAACAAGAGGAAGTCTAGGATGATTCTATATTATAGCCAACAAATCCATTTGATTTCATTTTGCTTTGTCTACTCATCCAGTTTCTTTTATAACACATACCTGCTCAGCCCTGTGCAGGGACTGTTGGAGACCCTAAGATTGTGGTATGTTCCCTCTTTTCATGGAGCTTGAAGTACTTTTGGATTAACGAAATCGTATGAAAGCAATCCAAGTAGAGTGAAATATAAGTACAATAGGGTCTAAACACGTGGTGCCTAGGTGGCCAGGGGCACAGATTAACATCGGATAAATTTACCTGAAAATAGACACAAAAAGAGCACTTTGGGCTTTGGATTAGATGAGGATAAGTTCAATATGAACATTTTAGTCAGCTTACAATGGTCATCATTAATCAATTCATTTAAAAATTAGTTTCCAAGCGCCAAACATGGTGCAGGCATCATGCGTGGTTTAGACATGGACTGTTGAATAGGACAGCTTCCCTTCTCTCGTGAAGAGTGAGACTCCAGCCTAACATGCTGTCCCAGTAAACCTCTCATTATGGAGAGCTGTACAATTTGTCAGTCACTCCATATGCCCACCCTTTCTAAATGGTTTCTCTCAATGATGATAGTGCGACTTGATTTGGTCATGAGAGGATAATTCCTTTTGTACTGCATTTTAATTACAGCCAACACGTATGGAGTAGTTATTTATATATCAAGCAATGTTATGAGCATCCGGTGTGTCTTAACTCAATCTTTAAAAAGCCCTGTGCTGCAGGTACTATTATTAGCCCCGTTTTGTAGATCAGAAGACCTAGACACAAAAAGTAAATGTAACCTGCTTACTTCCTTAGCTGGGATTCAAACCCGGCTTTATCAATATGGGAGCGTTTGAGTAAATTTTAAAAGCAGGCATTTAGGTATGGAGTTCATTGGGAAAGTTAGACAGACATGTTAGTAATAACAATAAGCAGGAATGCACTAAATTATCAATTAAAAAGAGAAAGTGCATTTTAAAAACCAGATTGTATAAGTGCTTTGGAATTTAGACACCAGTCTTTCTAAGCTTCGAAACTGCCTGTGAAAGAGAGCTGAGCCCGTCTGCCCTGAAAGCCTCTGGATCTTTCAGTAAGCACAGACACATCACACGGGTGACGGTGTTGGCAATGCTGTGTAAGTGCCACACGCATGGAAGTTTCTGTCAGCACCGTTTGTGCATTTGAACTTCATCAAAAAGCAGCAGCCATCACTCTCACACAGTGTTATGTTTCTTTTTGTTACTTGGATTAAATGAATCCTATTAGAATTCTAACAGAATTCACTTAATGAGCTCTCTAATTAGGTATCAAAAATTTTTTTGACTTGAGAGTCAGGAGGAAGAGTAAAGAAAGTGAAGGAGCTAGAAGCCAGGGCTTGGTAGACAGATTTCACGGCTTATGTTGGAATCCTGGTGAGCAGGAGAGGGGGCCCTCCATTCTCCTCAGAAGCCTCTGCAGAGAGAGGCGTCTGCGCTGTCTGTGGGTCTAGGGATTATGTTCTTGTTCTTTAGTTGCTGAATCGTGTCCAGCTCTTTGCAAGCCTATGGACTGTAGTCGGCCAGGCTCCTCTGTCCATGGGGTTTCCCAGGCAACAATACTGGAGTGGGTTGCCATTTCCTTCTCCAGGGCTCCTTCCTGACCCAGGGGTCACACTCACCTCTCTTGCACTGGCAGGCAGATTCTTTACCATCTGAGCCGCCAGGGAGGCCACTAGGGATTATGGGGAGCTGCCAAAAAATGGAGAAGGCAGATCGCTGCTCCCAAGTGGAACAGAGTGAAGTTAGCAGCCCAGGGCAGCATAAACCATATCTGGGAATTAAGTCCCCAAACAAATAGTTTGTATCTAGATTTGATCCCAATAGCAATCTCTCTCTTCAAAAAAAATGTTACGATATTCAGTGTCACATATGTGTCTGTCGGTGGTAATTTGAGTCAGCCACTCTACATGGCAAGGAGCCGATTTCTAGAGGAAGAATTCCAGGCTTGCTGTGACGGCACTTCCATGCCCCTCACAGGCAGAATGATGGCACCCTCGATCATGATTCACACTTCTGTCGCAGCCCTAAACCTGAGCCCGTCTGCCCCTCCGCAAGATTCCACGTGAAGATGATGTGAGGTGTCTGTGTTCGATCTGACTGTATGTAACTCAGATCTGTTCTCTGTCCTTGAACAGGAGTCCACTGTGAAGAGGACGTGGACGAGTGCTCGTCCAGCCCTTGCCGCAACGGGGGCACATGTGAGAACTCGCCTGAGGGTTACGCTTGCCGTTGCCCGTTTGATCCCCATTCTGAAGTCTTCTTTGGAGGCAGGGACTGCTCTGATATTCTCCTGGGCTGTGCTGATCATCCGTGTCTAAACAACGGGACATGCGTCCCCCATGTCCATGACGGCCGGCACGGATTTGACTGCCTGTGCCCTGCTGGCTACACCGGGTCACGGTGTGGAACCGTCACCACGCTGTCCTTTGAGGGCAGCGGCTTCCTGTGGGTCTCAAGTGGCTCAGCTCCAGCCCAGGAGTCAGGCTGTACCATAGCCCTCAGGTTCCAGACCGTCCAGCCGGCAGCCCTGCTGCTCTTCCGGGGTGACCAGGACGCGTTTGTGATGCTGGAGGTGCTGGCTGGCTTCGTCCACTTGACCGTTCAAGTTGGCGATCGACCAAAGGTGGTCCTGCTCATCCCCCACGACACCAGCGACGGAGGGTGGCACGCGGTGGAGGCGACGTTTGCAGAGGCTGTGACCCTCACCCTACGCGACGACTCTTGCACGGGGACATGCATCGCTACAGCTCCTTCTCCGTTTGAAAGTGCTGGGTCATCAGTGTGTGCTCTCCAGAACTCCTTTTTGGGGGGTTTGCCAGAGGGAAAAGCCCACAGTGGTGATGCTCTGTTTAACGTCTATAAGATGCCATCCGCACCTTCGCTCGTAGGCTGCCTCCAAGACGTGCACCTGGACTCGAATGCCATCACTGCAGAAAGCATCTCATCCGACCAGTCTCTGAACATCAGGGCAGGCTGCACCCGAAAGGACTGGTGTGAGAGCCAGCCTTGTCAAAACAGAGGACGCTGCCTCAACCTGTGGCTCGGTCACCAGTGTGAGTGCTACAGGCCCTACCGCGGCCGCGGCTGTCACGGAGGTGAGGGGGCTGGGGGCTGGGGGCCTGGGGGCGTAACGGCCAGGCTGCTCCTGGCGGTGATGACCCCTCAGGACGCTGCTGCTGGCTGCCCGCCGACGGGAAACGGAGCAGGCTGGGGGTGTGCACTAGCTCCATCTCAGTGAACGCGTCCCACGCCAGGGTTTCAGCCACACAGAGGAGTGAAAACTAAGCCCATAGCTCCCATCCAAGCGGGTTTCCTTCTTGGTGTTTACAAAGTGCTGCTATAATCTTATCATTTGTGGTGTACCAGAAATTTCTTGTATATTTTACTTGAAAGGGAAGCAGTCTTTTTGAAGAATAGGCCATGGAACTAGTCAATGCCAAGTCCTAGCTCAATGGCTCATGTGTAGTAGGTGTTTCTTTCCTAAGAAACAGTTACTTTCTTGCCCTCCTTTCTATGCAGTTCACACTTGCTCCAAAATTGTGCCTCAGTTTAGCACTTTTATAAACCACCGATTTTATTCAAAGGTGTATTTTAAGAGTTGCATTGGAGAAAGCAGGTATTCTACTTACGTGTCCAAGAAAGAAAATATTTTTAAAAAGTAACAACATGGAAACTGGGTAGATGCCATAAACTAATTGATTTAATTTCTCCAGCAGATGAGTTTGAAATGCACTTCAAAAGCCTTACTTCCAACATTGTTCCAAAGATTGCTGTTGATAGTGATCAATATATACCTGTTTCTTTTTATTATGATTCTTTTGCACTGAAAATGTCGGAAAGGTAATTGCAACAGACTGCTTTGAAGTGCAGCTGTAATTCACCCCAAGATTTGAGAGTTATTTGAAAAAGGACGACATCTGGTAAATAGTCTTCTGTGTTTTATATGAAGTAAAATTGAAACCAGCCTTGGTCTATACCCTACTCCATGTATGAAGGGCTGAGAATTATTAGACACTATTCATGGGTCTCCCCCTGACCACAATATTCATTACAAATCACGGACCTGCTTGACAATGAGGTCTGGCATCTACTAGCTCTAAGTAATATTTTAAATGGAATGGCAAGTTGTTTTGAGATTTTTTTTAAAGGAGAAAGGGAGAAATTATACTGCAGCAATGTTCAGTTTTTGAAGAAAAATCTAATTGACCCAAGGCAATATTTTTCCTACATATACAAAATAACAAACAGATGCTGAGTCATTTTGACCAGCTTCCAAGTGCAGTGACCCATGAGGTTACTACTGACTGCAGTGATGCTAACTGTCCTGGTAAATAGATTCAAGAGATGCCAGTCTTGTGGGTTCTGGTTTGCTTTATTTTTTCCAACTTGGAAAACTCACAGTCTTGAAACCCAGTTCCTGAGTTGGTTACCTGTCCCCTGTCTTCCTCCAAGTTCCTTCTCCCCCACCCTGCTGCCCCCACCCCTCCACTATTTGAAACTGGTTAATCCTCATGAAAAAGCTTCAGAAGATATCTCCTTAGGGAGTAAGTTCTGTAAAGTCTCTTTCTGAACTTCTTGGTGTAAGTTTAAGAAAAGTTATATTTCGGATATCACCTCTTAGTCATAAATTCAAAGTATCCTGGTGTGCATTCTGTCGCTCAGTCGAGCCTCACTCTTTGTGACCCTATGGACTGTAGCCCGCAAGGCTCTTCTGCCCGTGGGATTCTCCAGGCAAGAATGCTAGAGTGGGTTGCCATGCCCTCCTCCAGGGGATCTTCCCGACCCAAGGATCAAACCCACATCTCCTAGGTCTCCTACACTGGAAGGCAGATTCTTTACTACTAGCGCCACCTGGGAAGCCTCAAAGTGTCCTGTATTTGCTATCATCTTTGAGGAATGTTTGCTGGGAAGTTTATCCCATCACAGAAGATGCTTGCAAGCTCTATGGGGCAACCTGGAATCTTTCTGTCATTGTGCATAGACGTTCAGGAGGGAGGAGATGTGCTAAAAAGTACAAGGTGAACTTCACCCACGTCTTGATCCCGGCTCAGCGTTTCCCAAACGTGGTACCCATTGCAAGGAACAGACAGACTGGATGGAGAATTTAGCTGGCTGACTACACATGGAAGACAGAGGGGCTTCCTGTATTGTCAAGCTGATCATTTAAAAATAATCAAGTGTCTCAATAAGAATAGTTCAGAGAAAATTTTCTCAAAACTTGTCTGCAAGGGTCTATGCTTCTCAGGAAGCATAGACATGATTCCTTAGGCATCATTTTTTGATGCTCCGTATCAGTGTTATCTTGTCATCCTGGCTGTATCCAGGAACAGGGAGCTTCCAAGATACTGTTCAGTATAACAGGTCACCGATCTCATTCCTTCTAGAGGATGTTTCATTAACAGAGGCGATTGACATATGTTTTATCTTCAGTTATATACCTAAACTTTGAGACTCTTACCCTCTTGGAATTAGAGCTTCTCAGGCATGGGATGTGCTTCACTCCATGACTGAATTTCTTACAGCTGTGCATGCCAAGTGTAGTGGCCCAGAACTCTGCTTATGCACCGCCAGGCGTGAGAACCCATTCATCCTCCGTCTTCCTAGAAATCCCCTAAAAGTAGTTTCTTGGTCCTGAAATAATGTAGGATGACCTACCCTTCCATTCATTGGCTGCATTGTAACTCTTGGAGCCAATGTCAATCTTGCTCACTTGTGTTCTCCATGAGAACACAAATATTTGGAGACAAGTCTTGTACTATCCAGGCTGTCATGCCTATCATGCTAAACACACCCAACTTCTTCCAATGCTTTCCATAGGGGCTCATTTTCAGACCCTCCATTGGTTGCTTTCCTGCTTGGGAATAAATGTGCTTATCTGGCTCCTAGTTGGGTCTGAGAGTGCGGAGTGCCATGGGACTGTGACCTTCTCATTCTGGAGAATGTTCTTCTATTCTGCAGCTTAAGATCACATTGACCTTTGGGCAGCCGCATTCTGCGATAGGCTCACTTTGAGCTGTTCTCACTGATGGTGCTGCAGAGTTCTGCTTCTTCCACCCTAAACCAGTGAAGTGCGTTTAGACCCAAGTGGCTTTTATTTATTCTCAATACATTTCTTCTTGTTGCAGTCCATCAATCATTAAAACTTGAAGTTACTTTTCAGCCGTATTTGTCATCCCTCTCCAGGACACATCAACAACACATACAAGAATCATTCTTTCCATGTCCCCAGACGAGTCATGTATGGAGTCAGGTGCTTCTAAAATCATGTACTAAATCACGTGCTCTGACTACGTGCTTGTGACTTCTGAAGATGAACAGGACTGCTGAAGAGTCAAACTTCTGAGAGAAAGAAACCGCTCTGTGTTCTGTCTTTTTAATCTGGATCCACAAAGTGATGCTGTAGGCGTCCCAGGATGACCAGCGGGGACCACCCCTGAGCTGAGCGGTTCTGTGCATTTTCCCAAACCTCGGGAACATCAAGAGCCAGCTTTCCTTATTAAACATTTTATCTCACATGAAAGCACTGCTGTGTGTTCAGAGATGTTAGTCTCTTCAAACGGACCGTTATATCTAACGGCGCGCTTTGAAAGCCACCTGTAGCTCCCTGGAGCGGGTGGTCTCCAAATGCAGATTCGAGCTGTAATGATTCTGTAAGAAATCAAGACGGAATTCTGAAAATGCAGCCTTTTATGCGGGAGGTCTTCAAACACGATGGTTGCCTGAGCAAGTTTCACTGTAGTTCAGCTAAACTAAAATATGTCCCACCTTTGTTCAAACTTCAGTGGAACCATATGACATCATTTAAATACGTTGGAATATGCCGTTTTTTCTGGGTCGGACGGGGATGTGAAGACGTGAAGACGGTAATATCTTTAAGGTGATGCCCTGTCTAGTGCATCAGCGATTTCCAGGTTGCCAAATTCAGCAGTCAGTTTTCAGTCCTCACCTGCCTTGACTGCTCAGCAACCACGACCACAGTTGAATACCCCCTCTTGCTGAAAGGCTTCCCTGGTGGCTCAGCTGGTAAAGAATCCTCCTGCAATGCAGGAGACCCCAGTTCAATTCCTCTTACAGGAAGATTGGCTGGAGAAGGGACAGGCTACCCACTCCAGCATTCTTGGGCTTCCCTGCTGGCTCAGCTGGGAAAGAATCCACCAGCAATGTGGGAGACCTGGGTTCAATCCCTGGGTTGGGAAGATCCCCTGGAGAAGGGAAAGGCTACCCACTCCAGTATTCTGGCCTGGAGAATTCCTGGACTGTATAGTCCCTGGGGTCACAAAGAGTCAGAAATGACTGAGTGGCTTTCACTTTCACTTTGCTTTTCCTCCTGAAAACCCTTCCTTCCCTGGGCTGGGGGGCATCACTCTCTGGGTTCTCTTTCTATCTTACTCATTTATCGGCTCCTTTACCTCCAGGTGTCTGATGCTTAAGGGCTCAGTTCTTGGACCTCTTCTCTCTCTACATTGATGTTCTTGGTGATCGCGTCTAGTCTCATGGCTAGAAAGCCATGTGTATGCTGGCAAATCCGAAATTACCGTGGCTCACGCCAAATGTCTTCCCTGAACCTCTGTATCTAACTGCTGACTAGACACTTCCACCTGGATATCTAATAGGACATCTTACATTTAATGTGGAATCCCATTCCTCCCCCACCCAAATCCATTCCTCCTGTTTTCTTCCCATCTCTGCAAATAGAAACTCAATGCTTCTAGTTACTTAGGCCAGACTCCTTGGAGATGAACTTGCCCCAGAAGATCCTGTTGGTCCTACCAAAACATTTCCAGAATCTCTGATCACTTCTCCAACAAGCTACCATCATTTCTTTCCTGCATTTCTGCAATAATATCTCTCCTTTGGGGTTTTGCTCAAATAGTACCTTCTCAGAGCTCTTCCCTGACCACTCCATTTAAAATGCCGGCTCCACTCCCAGCTCTCTGTAATCCCATTGTCTGCTTGATTTATTTTATACCAAGGAAACTGTCACCACTTCACATACCACATAACCTCTACCCAGCTGGAATATAAGCTTTAGGAGTACGAAAGCTTTTGTTTCTACTGTATCATCGATGCTTTTGAAGGTCCGCATCTATTCATTTTCATGCTCCTCAAGGGTTTTCTTGTGGTGAGGCACACCCGTAGTGTCGCCACGTCCGTGCATTAGAAACCTCTGTGTCCCCAGGAGATGTTGGGGACTCAGCTCAGCTTTGTCCAACTTCTGTGTGCTCCATGCCTTTCCTTTACCCACCAAGGGCCACAGGAGGAAGAGTCCTCCTCTTCCTTTGTTCAGCTGCCTCACCTCCTCTTATTATCAGGGCTATCTTCTCAAGCAAGGATTTGCCAATCTCGTTCTTGATTTCTTTCCTTTGCAAGGAATAATTAGGTTTAATGCCACTTGCTTGAGGATGCTCCCCATATAGCAAAGACGACAGTTGCTCAAAGAGTCTGCTTAATGTCCTGGAGGAAGAGCTCTTGCTCCCCAGACTTCTCCAAGCCAAGTCGGAGCAGAGTAGGATCTGGTCTTCCTCCTTTTAGTCCCACCTCTTCAGGACAGTGAGGAGGAGGCGCAGAGTCTCATCACTGCAGAAACCTTCTCTTCCTCCTTGTGATCAGTGGACCTCAACTATAAACCCTACACTGACATCTAAATTTAGAATAAAGTAAACCCACAAATTCAGAAAGTCAGGCTAAATTGTCATTCTGTTGAATAAGTCTGTCATGAACTTTAAAAAATATGGCTGTATTTGTGCATGTATATGTATATATATATTCATTATGGGTGCCCCTGATGGCTCAGTGGTAAAGAATCCATCAGACAATGCAGGAAATATGAGTTCAATCCCTGTGTCATGAAGATCCCCTGGAGAAAGAAAAGACAACCCACTCCAGTAACCTGGCAGGCTACAGTCCACGGTGTTGCAAAGGAGTTGGGCATGACTGAGTGAAGAAACAACAACATATATGCATTGCAATTATATGTGTGTGTGTGTGTGTGTGTGTGTATAATCTTTTGCTGCTTTTTACTTGTGAATCTTAAGATGTTTCTTCTTGGTTTCTCCTCCTCTATTTTGCTATTAAAGAGTATGTGGCAGGCAGATTTGGCCAAGATGACTCTCCGGGATATGCGGTTTTTCATCTCAACAAGGATTACGAAGAGGACCTCTCACTCTCCATGTTTGTTCGAGCACGCCGGCCGGCTGGCCTGCTCCTAGCTCTGGGAAACAGCACTTACCAGTACCTCCGTGTCTGGCTAGAGCACGGCAGGCTAGCGATGCTGACTCCAGGTTCTCCCAAATTACTAGTAACATTTGTTCTCAGCGACGGAAACGTCCACTTGGTATCTTTGAAAATCAAGCCAAATAAAATTGAACTGTATCAGTCATCACAAAATCTAGGATTTCTTTCTGCTCCTACGTGGAAACTCCAAAGAGGAGATGTCCTCTATGTTGGTGGACTGCCTGACAGGCGAGAGACTGAGGTTAGTGGTGGATTCTTCAAAGGCTGTATCCAAGATATAAGGCTAAACAACGAGAACCTGGAATTCTTCCCAAATTCAACAAGCAGCGCAGCCCACAATGCTGTTCTTGTCAATGTGACCGAAGGCTGTCCCGGAGACAGCCTGTGTGAGGTAGGATTATTCACACGGACTTTGTCCGTGCTGTCCCCTCCCTCCTGAACCCCCTCCCCCCGCCACCCCACCCCACCCCTCCAGGCCATCACAGAGCACCAGCTTTGGGTTCTCTGCGCCATGCATCAGACTGTCACTGACTGCTTTACACGTGGTAATATGTATGTTTCAGTGCTATTCTCTCAAATCATCCCACCCTCTCCTTAAGTTTTTGACGTGGACCATTTTTAAAGTCTTTATTGAATTTGTTAGAATATTGCTTCTGTCTTATATTCTGGTTTCTTGGCCTCAAGGGGTGTGGAATCTAGACCCCCATCCAGGGACTGCTTTGGAAGGTGAAGTCTTGACCGCTGGGCCACCAGGGAAGTCCCCAGATGACATGTTAATAGAGTGATGGACATAGTGCAGATGGAGCTCTCAGGAATTCCTTTGTCAGTGCTTCTGTTTTGATTACTTTGTGAGCAACCTTGTGAGGACTCAGATGATAACAGTATGTTTCTGATTCAGAGGCGGGGCTCCTGGAGGGCAGAGGTGTCACTCTATGGGGGCCCAGAGGATCTAAGTACCAGCTTCACTGTTTGGCTTTTGATAGGATCTTGGAAGGGCTTCCCAGGTGGCTCAGTGGTAAAGAACCCACCTGCCAATGCAGGAGACATAAGAGACCCAGGATCAATCCCTAGGATGGGAAGATCTTTTGGAGGAGGGCATGGCAACCCACTCCAGCATTCTTGCCTGGAGAACCCCATGGACAGAGGAACCTGGTGGGCTCCCCCATGGGGCGGCAAAGTGTCAGACATGACTGAAGCAGGCATACAAGCACACAGGATCTTGGACAATGAAAGGGACCTCAGTTTCCTCACCAGGAGAAACAAGAGGTAAAGTCTCTAACTCAAATGTTCATTAGTGTCATTGAAAGTGTTTGGTAATTTGTAAATTACAGAGACTATTATCATACCTTTGAAAATCTTCCTTGTGCTACAGGAGATCAATATTATATATTTTTATTTATTTCCCTTTTCCTTTTGATGGTAGCAGTAAGTTTTATTCTGCTTACCAGCCAACAGATATAAAAATGTTTGATACGTAAATAAGTAGGAAATTAACATGAACAGATTCACGGAGTCTTGCTTGGCTCCTTTCCGCATTTAGCTGCCAGAGCTCCTTACGCCTGTGATTTACTGTCTACTCAGCCCAACCCCTGTCACCACGGAGGCGTCTGCTACCCGCTGTGGGACGACTTCTCCTGCTCCTGCCCTGCGAACACAGCCGGAAAGGCCTGCCAGGAGCTGCGCTGGTGTGAACTCGGCCCGTGTCCTCCCGGCGCCCAGTGCCTGCAGTTGCCTCAAGGCTTCGAATGTAGGTGCAGTTTAGACTTCTTGCCACCCAGTCCGGCTGGGCGTTTCAGTTGGTCGATGAGTTGACCCAGAAGAAGAACACAGACACACCCAGCTCAGCAGAGAAGCTTGTGGTTGCTTCTCCCAGCGTGAGGGGTGGTGTAACAAGCCGAACACGAGTGTCGTAAACCAGGGTAACCTCATGGCATATCCCGCCCCTGGATTTTGGGGGGTGGGGAGATGGTGGCCATAGCAACTCCAAACCTATATCCTGGATCGTGTAAGGCTGATTTCTAGAGAAAGAGCTAGCCGGCTGATATTTGGCTTTTCTTTCCTCCTTGCTGATTATGCAGAGCAAAAGCAGCAGCGTGAGCCTGTTGCCATCGGTTAGCTATGAGGCCTCCAGTGGCTCACCTGCCTCCATAATCTAAGGCTTCCTCTGTAAAACAAGGATAAAATGTCTGCTGGACAAGCAGAGAAATCTGTGTGTGTGTGTGTGTGTGTGTGTGTGTGTGTGTGTGTGTGTGTGTGATCATTGTATGACCTTGTGTGTAGACAGCCAAACACAGTTAAGCACTCAATTCCTGTTTGCAAAGAGTATTTCCCTCAGTTGGAACAGTTTTCCTGCCCAAATGCAGCACTACTCAACGGTTTCCCAAATGTTAGCAAGCTGAACACTGTCCTCACAATTTTGACATGTCTACGTACTGGCGACACAGTGATTCTTAGTCTGTCTTTTCTTCTACTTGAGACAATGCGCAGTTCAGTGTGTAGCCAACCCTCCATGTTTGGATTCAACTCTCGTCTCTTTCCCTCGTTGAGTGATTTTGCTTCTGAAATTTTTCTCTCGCCCGCCAGCAGCATCATCAGTTCTCCCACCAGCATATAAACATACTGTCAAATCCTCGTCACAGACTGCTTCCCCTGATTCCCTTGGGGGATGACCCCTGCCCCCCATCCCCACCAGCTACCTCCCATGTTCCTGCCCCTTTGCTGGTGGGAGAACCCCTCTGGGAGCTGGCCTCCACGCGCTCCTCACGTCTTACTGTCCAGTCTTCTTGCGTTCACCCCATCAATCAGGCTCCCCCCACCTCTACCCTGAACCCTCCCAGCCCAGAGCCTCACAGGCTGCCTCTTCACTTCATTCCCTTTCCTACCCAGACGCCCTCTTCCCTGGCTTCATTTTCCTTCGTGGATCTTATCATCCTTGGATGTTTTGTTTTATACGTATTTGTTTACTTGCTCATCATCTTTTCCTCACTGGAATATATGCTTCAAAAGAGAAGGAGGTATTCACTCTGGTTTCCTACCATACTCCTAGCACTTAGAACAATGCCAAACACATAGGAGGCTGTCAGTAAGTATTTGTTTAATGAATATCTGTTTTCTTCAAGTTAACTCAATATTTTCACTTAACTGCTCTAGACTTAAAGGACATTGCCTGCATACAATTTAAAAAATATCTAAAATACCTTGTAAAACAATTAACTAAAATAATAGTCTGGAGCTAGAGGGTAGATGGCCCTCAGGCCCGTTAACAACTGAGCCTGGAAGTGACTGAGGACAAGTATATATTTACTTTGATGCTTATGTATTTTAAGAGGATATGTCAACTTATCAGGTGACGTGTGAAATGTATTGCATTGTGTATATACTTGGGGAGCTTTTCTTGAAGAATACACATACCCTCATGCTTCATATTTAAGAAATAATGTACTACACATGGGGCTTTCCAGGTGGCGCTAGTGGTAAAGAACCCACCTGCCAAAGCAGGAGGCATGACAGACCCGGGTTCAGTCCCTGGGGTGGGAAGATCCCCTGGAGGAGGGCTTGGCAACCCACTCCAGTATTCTTGCCTGGAGGATCTCATGTACAGAAGAGCCTGGTGGGTTACAGGCCATGGGGTTGCACAGAGTGGGACATGACTGAAGCGACTTAGCACACACGTACACAAACACATGCTACACACATGAAGAAAGCATGATGAATTTGCATAAAGAATGAGATCAGGCCTGAAATGTGATGCAGAATTTTAATGCCACCTTTTGCCTTGCTCGACCCTCGGAATTCCTTGCTTAAAATAGTTTACTACTTATTCATTGTATTATTACTCTTTTGATGGAAGTACTAAAGTTGTTTGTCCCAGGTATGTTCTACAAAAGGGTTTAAATCATTCTGAATGCCTTCATAGGGAAAAAAGAAAAGGGTTTCTAAAAACAGTGGCACTCACCACACCCCAGGTGAGTGTTGTTGCCTTCTGTCTTCATGTGAAGGACTTGGATGCCTCGGAAAGGCATGGAGGGCTCTTCATTCCTAGGCGTTGCCTCTGCGGAGAGAGGAGAAAGTTTGCCTCTGACCTTTCATAGAGTCTCAGAAACATTTTTGACGTATGCTGTATCTTAATAAAGTGGGGGAGGGGGAGGGAAATCAGTAGGAGGGGTGAACTTTCCTATCCAACAGCTATCATCCCAGATCATCTTTGCTCTGTTGTATGTGATCTCGTGACCGTATGGTATGTTTTTTGAGTGAGATGTGCTGAAAAGATAGTTCTGCTAGAGTAACTACTCTTGAGAGTATAGCTGGTGCATTACCCAAATTTACCTTTAGTACCTAATTGTTTCTATCTGTGCATCCTATAGAAGGAGAGAGACTTAAAAATTACAACCCACCTTAGATAGAGACGTGTTTATTAGGATCAAGTTCCCTGAAGGAAGGCAGAGTATAAATGGTACCTGCACAGCGGTTCTAACTCAGATAAAAAGGAGTGACTTCTGCACGGCCAGCATGTCTGTGAGACGAGTTATGCAGCATGACAGACGCCACTCTTCCTTCAGGAGCTGGAGGAATAATGAGACTTGTCATGTTAGCATTTATGTTAACATGTTACATGTTAAAGCATGTTATGAGGCACTTCTTGCTCTTTTCCTCCCTAATCGCAACCTGGCTGGAAAAAAAAAAAAAAAGATTCACCACAGTCAAAAGCAATAAAATCAAGAGCAATGTTAATCCAGTCAAATAATCCACTTGAATTTACTCAGGTTGAGGTTTCTAATCATTATCTCACTTTTCAGAATTAAGGACTGAGTGACTTTCATACATTATTCATTTAATAATATTTACTGAGCATGTACTCTATGCCAGGCAGTGTTCCAGGCACAGGGCTTAGTGGGAACCTAGACAGAGAATGTCCAAGATCTCGTGAAAGTTCATGTTCTAGTGAGGAAAGACCAGGAACAAGTAGGAAAATTTTTACTTATTTTATTATTATGATGTATTATTTTATATATAAAATATGAGTATTTATATATTATATAAAATGTATATTTTATATATATAAAGAATCTGCCCATAATGTGGCAGACCCAAGTTTGATCCCCGGGTTGGGAAGACCCCCCTGGAGTAGGGCATGGCAACCCACTCCAGTATTCTGGCCTAGAGAATCCCATGGTCAGAGGAGCCTGGTAGGCTACAGTCCAGAGGGTCACACAGAGTCAGACATGACAGCAACTAACACTTTCACTATTTCACTATTATATTATTATATTTTTTATTTTGTTTATTTTTAATTGGATTGTTAAAGAAAATTTAACGATGTAATTTCAAATAGTTAGAAGATGCTATGGAGAAAATCAAGCAGAATAATTGAAAAGAGAGTGGATTTGAGACGGAAACACTTGGATAGTTAGGGAAACCCTCTCAGAAGAGGTGACATTTGAGCACATATTATGTTGAGAAAGAGGTGGGTGTGGGAAGAGCAGGGGCCAATATCCTGTCTAAGTAACAGCAAGGGTAAAAGACACAGTTTGGGAACAAGCGTGTTGTCTTCAAGAAACAGCAGCTTCTGTGGCTGTAGCACGTGAATGAGGAAGAGTGGCTGGAAATGGCGCTGGAGAGTCGGTCAGGGGCTGGGTCACAGAGATTCTGTCCGCCGTGTGTGGGACTTGGGGCGTCTTTCTGGATGTGACGGTAACCAGTGGGGTCTCAGGCTCAGGAATGGTCTGTGCGTTGCTCTGCAGAGCAGTAGAAACTAGAGCACTGAGGAAGAGCTGGAAGAGGCTGTACCTGAAGTGTCCGAGGGTGGGTGTGGTGCTCCACGTGTGAGCAAACACAGTGCTGGGAGGTTCATTTCCACGGAAAGCTGGGAGACAATGAGCACAGAGAGTTGCCTGTTGGACCGGGTCACACCGGTGCCTCCGTGACCTTGACCAGAGTGGTTTCAGCGACGCGACGGGAACCAAAGGCTCAGTGGAAGATGTTAAAAAACAAAATGGGAGATGAGAAAGTGGAGACAAGGTGAATATAAAACTATTCAGAAAAAGCTTTGCCAGAGAAGGAACTAGAGAAAGAAAAATGCAAGAGGGTCGGTGGGAGTCAGGGTAGGACTCGGGTTTTCGTGTGCAATTGCAGCCTATTTGTGCACTGTTGGGAAATGAAAGAAGGGGAGGGAAAATGATGATGAAGTACAGGGGGAGGTTCCGTGTAGAAGGTGGAAATGAAGGGGACCCAAGGCATGGCCGGGACAGCTGAGCTTGGATGTATGCGGCAAAACCTACGGCTTGCCACCCGATTAGGGAAAACCCAGCGGTCCCCCTCCTGTGTGCTTCCCCTTGACTTTGACACTAGGACCCCACTGACGACATTTCTGATGCCTGACGTGTGCAGGCTTCCCCTGACCAGGCAATTCCGCAGCACCAGCTGGGTGTCCTACAAGTTCTCACAATTCAGTGCAACTCTGACTGTCTCTCCAGACATCGTGTGAGGTCTCACAGGCCACAGGCTCGGGCCCACTGCAAGACTCCCACCCCGTTTCCAATGCCAACCACAAGTCCAGGTTGTCACTCGTGCTTCTGATCAATCAGCTGTAAATCTGAGATTCCCACAATCCCCACCTCAGTTCAGTTAATTTGCGAGAGCCGCTCACAGAACTCTGGGAAACACTTACTGGTTTACCAGCTTATTGAGAGATCTGCAAAGGCCCAGATGGACATCTGGATGAGGAGATACACAGGGCAAGGTCTGGGAGGGTACCCAGTGTAGGAGCTTCTGTCCTGAGGAGATGGGGTACGTGACCGTCCCAGTGTACCTGTGTTGAACAGCTTGGAAGCTCTCTGAATGCCATACTTCGGGGGTTTTGTGGAAGCTTCCTTATGTAGGCATGATTAATTATTAACCCCACTTTCCAACCTCATCCTTCTCTAGAGGATGGGCTGGGGCTGAGAGTTTCAAGCTTCTAGTCATGGCTTGGTCTTCCTGATGACCAGACTGCATCCAGGCTCCATTCAGAAACCCAAGCAGAGTTGTCTCATTACAACACACATGCTCCCAGTGCCATGCTCTCATCATTTAGGAATTTACCAGGATTTTCGGAGCCTCAGGTCAGGAACCAGGGGCAGAGAACAGTATATATATTTTCTGTTATTACACAGATGAGAAGAAGGGCAATGCATCCATTATAACATCCATATGCATCCATATAAGCTCCAATATTTTGGCCACCTGATAGGAAGAGCTGACTCCCTGGAAAAGACCCTGATGCTGGGAAAGATTGAAGGCGGGAGGAGAAGGGGACGACAGAGGACGAGATGGTTGGATGGCATCACTGACTCAATGGACATGAGTTTGAGCAAGCTCTGGGAGATGGTGAAGGACAGGGAAGCCTGGTGTGCTGCAGTTCATGGGGTCACAAAGAGTCGGACTTAACAACAGTCTATTATAACAGAATAGAAAGCAGAGTGGATCCAGATTTGTCAGGTTTACAGGTCAGGTGGAAAGCTGAAGCAGTTCTTCTTTCTCTTGTTTTCTTAAGAACGTATTAAAGGAGATCATAAACTGACAGCATCAGGTATTTAAAGAGATAAAACACTTCAATAGAGAAACGCAGTGAGATTGCCCCAAAGTGCTGTGGTCATATGTGATCACGTATACCTGTCATACAGTGGAGCAGATGGTATGGTTTTATGGTTTTGCCCATTTCACAGCTCTTAGTTAGGCACAGATTTGTAACTGGACACCTAATTGGAGTTTGCAGATAGTAAATCAGTCATTTAGACTGCTACTTTAAGAGTCTCATGGTCAGCTTCCCAGGTGGTACTAGTGGTAAAGAATCCGCCTGCCAGTACAGGAGACACAAGAGATGTGGGTGAGATCTCTGGGTCAGGAAGATCCCCTGGAGAAGTAAATGGAAACCTCTCCAGTATCCTTGCCTGGAAAATTCAAGGGACAGAGGAGCCCAGTGGGCTACAGTCCATAGGGTTGCAAAGAGTCGGACACGACTGAGCACACACTCAGCTAACTCAGAAGCCAGTGTCCACTGTTAATTTGCTGTGTAACCATTGCTAGACTTGAGATTGCTTTGTGCTTAGTTTCTTGATGTATGAAATGGGTAATCAATGCTTTATTGGTGGGAACCGAAGTAAAATAATAGTGGAATGTATTAGCGTTTCAATGGAAAAGAAATATATGATTCGGGTTTTGGTGTCAGACCTTCCAGGTTTGACACTGTCTTCATTAGCTATTAGCCATTTGGCCATGAAAAAATTACTTAACTTCCATGACTCTCAATTTCTTATTCTATAAAATGGAAATGATATTAATAATAAACCTGTATTTAAGAACTGTATTAAAAGTAATATAAAGACAACTAACAGAGTGCCTAGCCCATATCAATCAATACATGATGGTAATAATGTCTTGATCATTAATGTTAATAAAGGTAATTAAGCAAAAGAGTTTGAGCAAGCTTCAGGAGCTGGTGATAGGGAAGCCTGGCATGCTGCAGTCCATGGGGTCACAAAGAGTCGGACACAACTGAGCAACTGAACTGAAGCAAATGTTACAGGTTTAGTCAAGTTGCTGACTGGCACGGCCTTCTCTCTTTAGGTATCGCAAATGCTGTTTTTAATGGACAAAGCCATGAGTTAATATTCAGGAGCAACGGGAACATCACCAGAGAGCTCACCAACGTCACATTTGGTTTCAGAACGAGGGATGCCCACGCGATCATACTGCAAGCAGAGAAGGAGCCTGAATTCCTTCATATTCACATTCGGGATTCCCGGCTGTTATTTCAGCTGCGAAGCGGCAACAGCTTTTACACGCTGAGTCTGACGAGTCTGCAGCCGGTGAGCGACGGCGTGTGGTACCAGGTGACCATCTCCATGACAGACCCGGGGGCCCAGGCTTCCAGGTGGCAGATGGAGTTGGACGGGCAAACGCCTCCTGTGACCAGCGCAGTCGCTGCCGGGAGCCTCAGCTTCCTGAAGGACGACACAGACATCTATGTGGGTGACCGAGCTAGCAACAGCACTCGGGCCCTGCGAGGGTGTCTAAGCACGATCGCCATCAGCGGCCTCTATCTCTCTTACTTTGAAAACGTCGGTGGCTTGATGAACAGACCTCAGGAGGAGCGGTTTCTCAAAGTCTCCGGGCCTCAGGTGGAGACTGGCTGCCTGCAGCTCGACGCCTGCCGCTCTGGGCCCTGCCTGCATGGAGGACGCTGCAAGGACACCTACAGCTCCCACCGCTGCACCTGTCCCGCAGGACGGTCGGGGCCACACTGCGAGCTTGACATCGATGAATGCCTTTCAAGCCCCTGTATCCATGGCAACTGCTCCTCCCCTGCTGGGGCAGGCTATCACTGCAGGTGTGAGCCTGGCTTCACCGGTGTGAACTGCGAGTCGGAGGTGGACCACTGCCAGCGTCACCAGTGTGCAAATGGGGCCACCTGCGTGAGTGATGCCAACGGCTACTCTTGCCACTGTCCTAGAAACTTCACGGGAAGGTTCTGCAGGTGAGCATTAAGCGTTAGTCACTCAGTCGCATCCAACTGTTTGCGACCCCATGAACAGTCGCCTGCCAGGCTCCTCCATCCATGGGATTTCCCGCACGAGAATACTGGAGCAGGTTAGCCAGTCCCTTCTCCACGGGGTCTTCCCAACCCAGGGATGCAACCCTCGTCTCCTCCTTGCAAGCGGATTCTTTATCTTCTGAGCAGCCAGGTGAGCCTTACACCCACATAAAGCATGTCTGGAGGTGTGCTCACGTGCACAGGTACACTCAGTACGCCGTGCTGAGCAGGGGCTCACGGTCACGGCCATGACGGTTCAGGCCCGTGAAGACAGGATTGCATCTGCCGGCACGTTCTACAGGATTTGGACCACATCCTTCAAACAAAATGTCTTCTCAGTCACCTCGGGCAGAGTATGTCTCGGGAACGACGGGCCCCGGAGTCCGAGCCTTAAGGCAGCAGGAAATAAACACAGTGACAATCAATACAAGCTGAATTCTGGTTTTGTAGGAGGAAGCATGACTCCTATCCCTGAAAGAATGCCCTGGGTCACTTCAGGCAGGTCAATGTTACAAAACTCTGAAAAGGCTATGTTAAAGTAGTTTCCAAAATGGGAATTCATGACTCCCAGAATGAGCATGTTTTGATGACTTTGTCATGAATTAATGAGGGAACCAGTAAGATAAAAATCAAAATGTCAAAGGACAATACAATTATATACACAAATACGTACGCATAATAGATAATGCATGTGGGCTTCCGTGATGGGTCAGTGGAAAAGAATCCACCTTCCAGTTCAGGAGACATGAGAGATGTGGGTTTAGTCCCTGGGTCGGGAAGACCCCCTGGAGAAGGGCATGGCAACCCACTCCAGTATTCTTGCCTGGAGAATCCCATAGACAGAGGAGCCTGGCAGGCTACAGTCCACAGGGTCATGAAGAGTCAGATCTGACTAAAGTGACTAAGCACGCACGTAGGAACATGAGCCCGTTATTTCCAGCAGGCAATAGATTCCAGGATGTTGCCGAGAATGCCTGGAGTGGGCTGGCAGCCTGGAGACGTTACAGCAGTTCAGAGGTGATTCCTTCACTGGATGGATCTCCTGGTAGACGCACATGTCGTCACAGCTACAGGGAGATGTGTTTTTGTCTCCATGATACTGTTGTTCAGAGCCTATGAAGGCAAGACACAGGGCTGACTGCTGAGTACTGACATTCCAATGAAACGTGACTTCTCATAGTTAACCTACTCATTCGCCAACAGGTAAACTGAATGCTTAACAGCAAAAGCCATTCAGGATCAAAATCAATAGTACTGCTGTGGTGACTTTGGATAAGTAAAAGACACATATATGCCTAGGAGCCAGTGCTCCAGTATTTGTTTCTGCCTAATTCATCAAAGCCAAGTTTTCAAAGATTAAAGTTTTGATTCAAAAGTACTTTCTAACAAGATTCAAAAATTGTTTATTAAACGTTAAGAGGTATACAAAGCTTCCTATTTGCATTGCTAATTGACCTCTTCCAAAGCTGGTTGACGTTTTTGGCTCTTTTGAAAAATCCTTATGATATTTTCTTTTTAAAGGCAAATTGATTAGCTCTTGTGGGAAGAGACACACTTACCATATAGGCCGCTTTCTCCATATTAGCTGCAGTCTGCTGAGCAGAACAAAATAAAACTCATTTTATCTTTCTTGAATATTAACTATGTATCTGATTCCATGCACAACACGCACAGTGTAGTTAAGGACCTAGACACTTTAAAGTCTTTTTAACCAGCCCCATCACAGCCCTGGATTTTATTTGGTAGTAAAGTTCTGCTTAGCATCTAACAATTTGTACTGGCTTTTATAGGCATTCCTTAACATATAAAGTTGTGTTTTTAAACAAAAGAGCCACACTCTGAATTCACATGTACTTTCCACTGACTGCTGTATACAAACCTCCTGGACAGCATTTGGCTTGCCTTCTGCTAAGTCATGAATTATTGGATGAGGGCAGCAAGTGTTGGCGGGGCAACCGGAGTTCGGCTTCAGTGAGAGGCAGTGGAGAAATCACACGAGTGCTTGGGTACCAGAGTCCTGGCCTTTCTTTCCTGACGTTTATAGAGATGCAATTTTCCTATGGCCTGAAGTGATTTATTAGCCAAGCAGCAGCAAATCTAGCCATAGCGAGTTTTTTTCCAACACTAAATTTATTGCCACCACCCCCCCACCCCCGTACCCTCTGGCACAGATCTTATCTCATGAATGAGCACTGGGTAGAAATGGAAGATGGATAGGCACGCTCCTTACAGCGCCCTCCCGCAGGACCTGCGGACCAAAGAGTGATCCGTGTCCAAAACAGCACAGTTAAGCGTCTGTAGCTCAGTTGGCCTGAGCACCTCATGAGTTTGGCACGGACAAGATACACGGACTTTTCTAAAAAAGTGTTCTTGAATGAAATGAACAAGATGAACTGCAGTGACTGTTACTTTTTTCTCCCTAGGTACCTCCGATTACCCTCCACCTTCTGTGGGAATGAGAGGACCAACCTCACTTGCTACAACGGTGGCAACTGCACGGAGTTCCAGGGAGAAATGAAGTGCGCCTGCTGGCCAGGTTTTACGGGGGAACGGTGAGTCTCAGCAGAGCTTTACGGGAGGCCTTCCAGGCCGGACAACAGTGAGACGATGCGAAGTGTGTTTCTTCTCCGCTTTCTCGTCTCAGTTCCCATAGGAAAATCTGTGCTTTAGTATAGGTCTGGCCAGAGTCAAAATAAAAAAGAAAAATTACCCTTGAGGTCAAAGTCAAGGACACTTTATGAGCCAAGACTTTAACTAGGGAAATATGTCTCTGAAAAATGTGAAATGTGATATTTTTTTCTTAGAAATACTTCTGGATTCATGTTTCTTTCCCACTAACTCTAACACATGATGCAAACGTGGGTGTTGTTGAGGTCAAATAAAATATACCTTAAAGACTGCCCCGTGGACTTACCTAGAACACTCAAAGTATACGCACCTTATCCAGATGACTCTACTGTTCCCAGAGAAGCCCTGTCTCCTCCGTACCTAATGCTGGGATTGTTGATGTGGAATTGATTACTGCTCTCAATATATGACTTGCTGAAAATGCAGGCATGTTTGTATATGCATGTGACTTGCTGAGGTGAGTTCAAGGGCAAAAATGTGCAGGTGTGTGTGCTAAGTCGCTTCAGTCATGTCTGACTCTGTGCAACGCCCCCAGGCTGTAGTCTGCCAGGCTCCTCTGTCCATGGGATTCTCCAGGCAAGAATACTGGAGTGGACTACTATTCCCTACTCCAGGATATGTCCCTGACACAGGGATCAAACCCGCGTTTCTCATGTCTCCTGCCTCGGCAGGTGGTTTCTTTACCCACTAGTGCCGCCTGGGAAGTCCAAAACAGTGCACACCCGGTAGCTTTTGTCAGATTCCCAAGGGGATCAGTGTCCCCAGAATGGTGACAAACCGAGACTCTACAAGATACACTGTAGCAGCAGAGAACAAATACTTGGCCATTTGCTAGCACTCTGCCAGGCACCCTACAAATATTGTCTCTAATTGTCTTTATATCCCTTCTGCAATTTGTGTAAACTGAAGCTTTGAGAGGTTAGGGGAGAGGTCAGGTGTCGATTCAGATTGTGCTGCAGCCAAGTCAGGCCACCTTCAGAACCTCTGCCCATCTGCAGGATGTTTCTGGCATGAACATATGACCAAATCTTTACTTGCAACAACTAAAAGAAAAGGGAAAGAGTTCTCCTCCATCTCTTATACCATCCAGGGCTAGATAAATTGTTCTTTGATCAGGCTCCCTCCATTGAACAAATTAGATCAAATCCAACACCTTGGACAAAACGATTTTGACCGAATTAATTTCCCCAGAAGAGTAGTCAGTAAAATAATGGGTGCATTTTTGCCCCATGACAACTGCAGTTTGGATTAACTGGAATTTCCTCTTTTTCAGCTAGTGCTTCGGGCACCACACAGACATAGTTCTTCCGTCGTGTTGGCAAACAGCAGGCAGTGCAGCCACACCTGCATTTTTCCCCTCCAACATTCAGTGACAAGGCTGGTCCTTGCTTTCTTGGTCTGCTCTCAGTGGCTGGCTCTACGCAGCACGGGCGGTTGGAGAATCTGTGTGTATGGAGGGGTGTGACCTGAAGTCACATTCTGCTTTTCATGGCACCGGTTTTTTCCGTGCATGCACCATAATAATATTGTTAACCCAGAGACCATTTGGTTGGCCTCTGATTCCATCTCCAAAATACTGCAAAGATTTTCTTGTCCGGAAATTTGAACAATGCTTTATATATTTAAGTGCTGGTTCCCTTCTGCCTTGATGGCACAGTTTAATGCTTACTGTTATTATTCAGTTAATTAACTGATGTCTAATGACGACAGCTTAGACCTCATCCAGAGTCTTGGATTATTTTTCTCTGCTGCTTGCATGTTGTCCCTGTTTACAGTAAATGTCTCCCTTTCCTCCAACATTGTTTTTTTTTTTTTTTTAAAAAGAGTATCTGACATTTAACCTCCAAATTGTTGATTTCAAGTATGGTAAGAAAAGCAAGCTCAACATTCTCCTTCTTCTCCCAGGAATCGTTTCACCAAGATAAACTTCTCCACTGAAAATGAATTTCTAACATAGTCCCCAGGTGTTCCATGGATTCCATGCTTTCAAAGTCCTTCTTTGCCATTAGTTATTTCACTGGATGGCAGTGGATTTATTTTTTTAATTTCCTGCCCATTAATAACTTCTAACGAAAGCTCCAGTAATGATTGTTGTGTGTATACTGTGTACTATTCAGTTCGAAAGAGAAGTAGATAAGCAACAGAGAAAGAATAACTAGGGGAAAAGCGGAAAGCACTGGGCAGCCTCCCAAGGACCAGGGGGTGAGGCTTCCACAAAGCCCAGAGATGTTGGAAAACTGTCATGTAACAGACCGCCTCCTCTGCCGTGGGGTTCGACCTCCAGCTCTGTGCCGTCACCCCGGCAGGCTATGCGTGGTGGATGCTCTGAACGCTCCAGCCCACCCAGGGCAGGGAGGACTTGGCAAGCCCCCTCCAGTCATTGAGCTCTGCTCTGCTCCAACCAGAGAGGCCTCCTCCAGCCCGGGAGCCTGAGCCAAAGCAGGGAAACAAAATGTCCCAGCTATGCTTGGTATCCAGCGGGATAAGGAGCTGTTTTTCTGGGATGCAGTCTTTTTTCCTTTATGCCTTGGGGAGGCCCTGCCCCGCCCACCGCCTCCTCTCTTCATTTCTTGAGCCTGGGGATTAGTGGATGACCCAGGCGCACATGCTTACCTCTTCAGAGGTGGGGAATGAAAAACTGCTTGGAGTGGACTTCACCTCTATGAGCTGCTCTGCAGAGACTTTTGAAGCTATGATTTTGTATGAATTTCCCAAAGTCAGGGAGATGCCTCAGTTACTGCTCTATCCCGAGACCCAGTGGAGGTTTTGGCATGTGCTCAATATCTACTCAGTAAGGGACTGGGCAGTTAATCAGTGAATGCACAGAAAAGCAGTTTCGGTAGATGGAAAACCAGGTGAAAAGTGACAGTGCTCCAGGGAAGAGGGCAGTTTCAGTCACCTTAGAACTGGCATCACTTGTTTTTGGAAAATTCTGGCTTTTGAAAATCGTTCTGCCTGGACTTGGAAAGGTTACAACCTAGCTATGAAACCAGTTTGTTAGCGAGTGCAATCTTCTGATTATCTACTTTGGCTTTTATTAAAAATGGAATCTCCAGGACTTCCCTGGTGGTCCAGGGACTGGGACTCTGTACTCCCAATGTAGGGCGCCTGGGGTGTGATCCCTGGTCGGGGAACTAGATCCCATGTGCTGCAGCTAGGGGCTCACAGGCAGCAGCTGAAGATCCCACGGCTGCAACCTAGGATCCTGCTAGCCACAGCGAAGAGGCCATGTGCCGCAGCTGGGATCTGGTGCAGCCAAATGAATGGGCGGTAAAGAGCCTGCCTGCAATGAGGAGATGCGAGAGATGCAGGTTCGATCCTGGGTTGGAAAGATCCTCTGGAGGAGGAAATGGCAACCCACTCCAGTATTCCTGCCTGGAAAATCCCATAGAGAGAGGAGCCTGGTGGGCCATAGTCCACAGGGCCGCAAAGAGCTGGACATGACTGAAGTGGCTTAGCTCTCATGCATTTTACACATATACATGTATGTATGTATATATATATATATATATATATATATATATATATATATATATATATATGTAAAATGCAATTCCCAAGGAAAATAATCCAAAAGCCCCCAGAATACACCAAATACATTTTCCTGCTTCTTATGGGCTTCTCCCCTTCGCCTGGCACACCGATGCTTTAGAACCCTCATAGCCCCAGGTCGGCTCTGTAGACGCTGGGTTTGAAAAACACAGCTCCCTCTCCTGGTCCCCACGTACCCCAATGAACCGAACTTTCACAAGGTGACAACCACACTAACTCTTGAGGGGGAAACTGAAATTGACCTGTGCATGGCTCCATTTTGCTTTAGTTTCTAACGATTTGCACCAGTTTTCTCATTCTAATTAACAGTGTGCATGTGTATACACATTATTTTCATTAAAACCAAAATCCGTGAAAGGCATTTGGAGGGCTGTCTCCCAGCTGCCGGACACGCAGGAAGGGCGTGGGGATTGGCCGGTCCCACCGTGCTGGGGAGGCTGAAGCGCTCCCTCCCTGGTGGTGTCACGGCCAGTGTGCTGAGCCGGGGCCCGGTCTCTGCTGTTTCTGTCTTGAAGGTGTGACAAGGACATCGATGAGTGCGCGTCCGACCCCTGCCTGCACGGCGGCCGCTGTCACGACCTGCTGAACGGGTTCCGGTGCACATGCGCGCTGGCCTTCGCCGGGCCGCGCTGCGAGCTGGACGTAAGCGGCCTCTCCTTCTACGTCTCGCTGCTGCTCTGGCAGAACCTCTTCCAGCTCCTCTCCTACCTCATCCTGCGCCTGAATGATGAGCCCGTGGTCGAATGGGGAGACCAGGACGATTACTGACTGCGTCTGAGCGCTCCCAAACCTGAAACCACGACTTTCAGGATATGCCTTGAAATTTAATCATCTTGAAAACTAAATTCAAGGCCTATTTTAAGCATATTGCAAAGCACTTTACGAGTGTAGCAAATATTTACTTATTCTGGCTCTAAATGCAAAGCGATATTGTTCTCAATACAAGCAGAAACGTCTCCTTGCCGAGAATATTGGGTACAAATATGCCATCATTCTAAGCGCATCTGTGTCTGAAGGACCCTTGCGGTGAGAGGGTGCTTCCTCCCACACCTGCTCTTGCGGGCACCTTTATAGTGTAAGTCACTCTCCCTCACCCTCATCCTCAGTCAGTCTTGTCCTCTCATTCCCATCTATTATTCAGGACACAACAGTTTGAAATTAGATTTTTTTAAAAAAATTTTATCCATCTATGCTGTGTTGCCAGTTCTCCGGTAAGTTAAAAATATGTATAAAGTGGAGAATCCCATGAAGTCCCTCAAAATGTAGAAGGAATCTTTTCTGATATAATTGGTATCAGTTCTCAAGTTACTCCTTACCAGTGTAATTTATAATTCCACAAAACCTTTCTTCTTCAGAAAAAATGACATAAAACTTTTTTCTGTTCCTTTTTTCCTGCAATACTTTCTATATGAATAACTTTTTGTTAATTGCTTATAAATTTATGAGCTTATTGACTTTCCTATCAAATGAACTAATCGCAATTGCTTTTTCAATACATATTTTAAAAAGAAAGACATGCTATTCTATAGGTATATACTAAAAATACAATTTATAAAACTTGAATTTCCTGGAGGCCTATTTTTCTAAAATCTGCAAGTAAATTTATCCTCTCAACTATATTTCTGAAAAGAAAACATACTGCAGCTGCTAAGTTGCTTCAGTCGTGTCTGACTCTGTGTGACCCCACAGACCTATATTATAATCAAAATATATTTGGCACAATGATTTTTTAATAAATAAGTACATGAAGTGATAGATTTACCAAGTAAATTAATAAGGTATGCAAAGATTAATATATATTCTTGCTTAGCTTTAGTACAGTATATATTAATTAGAAAGTAACTTTATTTACTAGTATTTTCATTGCTTCCGCTGACTTGCTGTCATTTATGCTAAGTGTCTGTGTGTGGACATACCTTCCCAAGGAGCCATGATTAGTGTTCATTTAAAGGGAAAATAGGTTGATCTTATGAATTAATTCAGAAAGCAACTATAATAGCAAAGGCCCGCCAATTATCATTTTGTAAATGCATTTGTGTCTTCAGGAGTTGCCCTGGTTTGAAAATGTGAGGGTGTTTTATCCATTGGGTGGTATCCAATACTCATTTAGTTCCTTCTTCTTCTTTTTTTTTTTTTTTTTGGTTAATAAAATTGTTTTCCTGTGGAAATTACAAGCTAAATTTAAATATAGCATGACATCAGAACTACAAAGTAGTATACTATAAAGGCAAAGGAAGTAAACTCAACCTGATTTTTCAACAGTTATAGAGGATTTTATGCAGCTGATCTGCTGCAAAGTTAGATTTCCTGACAAGAGACCTGGAGAAACCCTTCCTATCAATATTTGCTTTCCCAAATTATCTGAAGTAACCATAAAATTGATTATAGCCAAAGCCCACACATACAGTTTTCACATCTACTCCCTCTTGGGCATATCTGTAATTATGTACATACAGGTCATCCAAATATAACACGTTTCCGTCCAGATATCTTTCTGAGTCCCTCGCCATTTCTTCCTCCATGCAATTCTATTGTCAGTTGCTTTTCCGTTTCCCCATGTCTTGTCATATCTGACCTAAAATCCCTGTCCTTCTTCTCTGTCTTCTTCTGTATTTTCAGTTGCACTGTGTGTGACTACAGCTTGTGCACATTTGCACGGAAAAATAAAACCATTGTTTCTGTGTCTGTACTCCTCATCTTCTGATATCTGTCTTCATTTGCCTTGACTGTGTCTTGCACGCTAAGATGGCCACAAGTCTGGTGCGTGCGCAGGTATACACACACACACACACACACACACACACATAGCAAACACAGAAGAACCTGTGCTGATCACCCTGAATGGTGGTCTCTTCCCCCAGACATGTTCCTGCAGGTAGACACCCGTGCCCATCTAGGTCAAAGTTCCATGTACCTTCCCTCTATGTCCAGACATTCCTCTAGTTGGGATTCTCAAGTTGATGACATCCTTAATTGTTCTTACTGGGGATGTGCAGTGTCCCCGGTTAACCTGGCTCTTGAGAAGGGGCCCTCTCACCTGAGTGACAGAAATCTACACAGGCTCCTCTAGACTCTGCCTCTGAAACATAACCTATAGTGGTTGAGTTAGAAATGTTTCATTTTGCTCATTTTTAAGGTTCAGCATTTGAACTAAACAAGGCTATGTGTCTATTTTTGGCCATACCATTTCCTCCTGTGTGTGGATGTGGTTTTTATCACCCTTCTTTTTGGAGAACTGGGAAAGTTGAGAAAATAGGGAGGTTTGGAGAAATCAGTGTTTGGACAGCACAGAAAGACGAATTTAACACTTCCGAGAAACTTCTCTGGGCCAGGGATTGTGATAAGCCTTCCATAAACACATGTTTTTCACCGTAAGGGCAACCAATATCTCTCACCTTCCAAATTCTTCACTAAATTGTGTTTAAAGATCCCTTTGCCATATCTGAGCATTACAGCAGAAGTTGTTCAGCTTTAATTTTGCAAAATTTAAGTAGAGTCTTTTCTGGGAACGGTGATACATAAAGTTTGAGTTTAGTGATTTAGGAAGAATACCAGTGAAGAAACTATGAAAATTATTCTCAACTGCCAAAATCACTAGTAATATAGACTACTTCATTTCTCAACTTTATTTTTTGATTTATTCAACAAATGCTGATAAATACCTTCTATGTGCTATGCCCTGGACTAGAGAATTCAACAGTAGATTAGATGCAGCACATGCCCACAAGCTGAGGGTCTCATTGAGGATGTAGACTGGCAGAGGAGAAGAATTCCTGGGTCAGTGTTAGGATGGAACTCAGTGCCAGCTCTAGAGGAGTACAGAAGAGGGGCATTTTCACTTGGTCTTCAAGGCAGAAGTAGAAGCAGTGGCAGGTTTTATTTTCTTGGGCTCCAAAATCACTGCAGACGATGACTGCCACAAACGATGCTTGCTCCTTAGAAGGAAAAGCTGCGACAAACCTGGCGACAAAAAGCAGAGACATCACTTTACTGACAAACATCTGCATAGTCAAAGCTTTGGTTTTTCCAGTAGTTACGTACGGATATGAGAGTTGGACCATAAGGAAGGTTAAGTGACGAAGGATTGATTCTTTTGAACTGTGGTGCTGGAGAAGACTCTTGAGAGTCCCTTGGACTGCAAGGAGATCCAACCAGTCCATCCTAAAGGAAATCAGCCCTGAATATTCATTGGAAGGACTGGTACTGAAGCTGAAACTCCAATACTTTGGCCACCTGATGGGAAGGACTGACTCCCTGATGCTGGGAAAGATTGAAGAGGGGAGAAGAAGGGGATGACAGAGGATGAGATGGTTGAATGGCGTCACTGACTCAGTGGACATGAATCTGAGCAACTCCGGGAGACAGTGAAGGAAAGGGAGCCTGGCGTGCTGCAGTCCATGGGATCTCAAAGAGTCAGACACGACTAAGCGGCTGAACAACAACAATAACAACAACACCCTCATAAGTCCATCCAGGCTGTTGCAAAGAGCAGGGTCCCCTCATTCTCTTGACTAAGATGTTATTGCACAAGGAATCTTCTTGGCTTTGTGTGAGGTCTCTTGCTAAGGTGCACGGACTCTGGTTGTGGGGCACAGGCTTAGTAGCTGCTCAGCATGTGGGATCTTAGTTCCCTGAGCAGGAATTGAACCTGCGCTCCCTGCATCGCCAGGTGATTTTCAACCACTGGACCATCAAGAAAGTTCCCACAGATCATTTTAGGAAGCAAGTCTCTGTGTTACAATCTAGTTAACTTAACAAAAGACTCAAGGTGAATAATGAAGCTGATCACACCATGTTAACTATTATTTTCTTGAGTTATTCCTGTTGGTTTTTACTCAAGAAGAACTTTTAACATTGGTTCATCTATTAAAAATAGAGTCATGATTTAATGAAACAAAACAGTTAGTATGCAAGTGAATATCATAATGTTATCTAGTTGAATATAACATGAATTTAGTTTCTCCCAATTTTTTTCAAGAATTGAATGTATAGATTCTTTTACTTTCTTCTTGACTGACTTACATTGGGTTTGGGAAAAGAGGGTGCAGCTTATTGAATCCATTGCTGATCTTTTTTGTGAAAGTAAATGTAGAAAACCGGGCCCACTCCAGGGGATTTTATATTTGACCAAATTTAAATATCAAGAAAACTGACTTGAAATTGGTACTGGTGTTTTAATATTTTTCTACTTTAAACTTTCATGATTCATATATGTATTTTACAAATATTATTTTCCTAAGCTTGATAGAAAGAATTCTTTCCTTCTAAAAGGACATAAAAATATCATGGGTCTTATCTTCTTCTCACATTGTAATTACTGAGTCACAGATTGTTTTGTGTAGTATGGAAATCTATTGGAAACTAATTGTACAGAGGAAAGTAACATACTAAATATAGCTCCTCTGAAAACAAATAGGCTATTTGCAATGAAACATATTTAATCATTTAGAATATGATCATTTTATTGTTTGCCTGACTTTAGTTGCACATAAAACTCTGAATAATGTTATTTTAACTCAATTCCCCTAACATTTTTTGATAACCCTATGCTGAATAGCAAGACTGTGTTATGGAGATTTGAGGTATCCATATACTTGTTATTCAAAGTGGCAAATTACATATTAATTTTTGATGAATGAGTGAAATCACTCTAGTTCAATGCGTGCTCAGTCATGTGCAACTCTATGCAACCCCAGGGACTGTAGCCCACCAGGCTCCTCTGTTCATGGGATTCTCTAGGCAAGATTATTGAAGTGGGTTGCCATTTCCTCCTCCAGGGGACTTTCCCAACCCAGGGATCGAACCCCATCTCTTGAGTCTCCTGCATTGACAGGCAAGTTCTTTACCAACTGTGCCACCTAGGAAGCTGAAAAAAAAACTAGAGAAAACATTTATTTTAAAGCTCATATATTCCTTTGAAGTTTTCAATAGCCAGCATTATATATATCATGTATCAGTTCAGTTTAGTTCAGTCGCTCAGTCATGTCCGACTCTTTGCGACCCCATGAATCACAGCACGCCAGGCCTCCCTGTATAGTAGGTAATGAATATTAAAGAACCTACTGATATAACAAATGATGTGTTTTTGAGATGAGTTCAGAGTGGCATTTTCTAAGTGTGTGTGTGTGTGTGAAGCCTGTCCCACAGTTATGAAGATATAAATGATGGTACATATTAAGTACCGAAAATCTGTCCAGCTTTCCTACCAAATTCGCAGAATGGAAAAGCCTAGTGCTGGTCGTTAGTAGCCTCTTTGGTGGTGGAAGGCTCTTGAGGATCAGTGATCCGCTCTTTCCACCGTGCTCAGTCACTTCAGTCAAATCTGACTCTCTGCGACACTGCGGACTGTAGCCTGATGTCTGTGCAGGCTCCTCTGTCCATGGGGTTTCCCAGACAGGATTCCTGGAGTGTGTGTCCTGGTCTCCTCCAGGGGGTGTTCCCAAGCCAGGGATCAAACCTGAGTCTCCCATATCTCCTGAACTGCGGGCAGATTGTTTACCACTGAGCCCCTGGGGAAGCCCACACTCTCCCACAGAGGAGCATTATTTCCATCCAAGAACCAAATGCACAGAAACCCTGTTACTCATGTTGAAGTGAAATTGGATATAAATTGGCTCTTTCCTGAACCATTTTCCCAGAGGAAGCTTAGCTTCACAAAGACATGGGCGCTCACCTGTAACAGTCTCAGGGCAGCCCTCTGGGATGTATCTAATTTGACTTCCTCTTTGCTTTTAGGAGGCTTCCCTGGTGGCTCAGAGGGTAAAGCGTCTGCCTGCAATTCAGAAGACCCAGGTACGATCGCTGGGTTGGGAAGATCTCCTGGAGAAGGCAATGGCAACCCACTCTAGTACTCTTGCCTGGAAAATTCCATGGACTGAGGGGCCTGGTAGGCTACAGTCCATGGGTCGCAAAGAGTTGGACACGACTGAGCAACTTCACTCACTCACTCACTTGCTTTTAGGAAAGCATTCCATTTACAGCAGGATGGACAGGGCCCCTCAAAACCAGTGATTCTGGAGAGGAGTGTAAGCTCTCTTCTCTTCAAATATGGGTGTGTTGCATCATTAAAATCCATGCCTTCACCTCTTCTAAACCCAGAACAAGCTGACCACGGTTGCAACTTTGAAAAAAGACGTTTTAAAGAAAATATAATTCCTTGCTCTTTGAATTCTCATTTAATCCTTCTTTGCCAGGTCCAGGATGTATATTCTCAAAGTTGCCACTGAAGTCTTCCTTTCTCTTCTGCCCTCCCCCATCAACACTAGGGGGCCTTCAAGCTCCCACACCTTCTCAAATACACCTCCATTGTAACATATAATGATAACAACACTGATGAAGGTTATTAACTGTAGAGTCCTCCTGGGAGCCAGCCACTAAGCCTAAGGTCTTCTCACACATTATGCTGATTATTTGTCACAAATGTCCCAAGACTTACATGATATTAATTTTCCCGCGTTACTGTTGAGAACACAAAGTCCGTGGTTAAGTGCCTTTCTCGAGCAGGTCCAGTTCAGAAGGTGCAGGACCCGTGCTCAGGTTCTGGGGCACGTGCCCCACGTATGTGGGAGCGATAGTGCAGACACTTTGATTTGTCTGCCGAGTCCTCCGGCCTGTGGGCTCCTGGAAGGCTGTTTAACTCTGTAAGGTCTGGGCCTGGCAGCCCTGCCTGACAGCAGCTGCTTCACTCCTTACTGAAGGGATGAATGGATGGACAAAGGACTGGTGGCTGGCATGTGCTTTGCACAGAGGAGGGGAGGGCAGGGAAAGTTTCTCCCAGAAGATCCTTGACCAGGTCTTACAGAATGGGCAGGAATTTTCTTAGCCACACAAAAAGCACATTTTCCCCAGACGTCTTTTTTGTTTTGTTTGATTGTTTGTTGCCGAAGGGCTGAATACATGGGTTCTCGTAGAAGAAATTGTCACAAATAAAGTTGTGTGCTGTTAGCAGAGAGCTCAGAACCCCAGGTTCTCACTGGGATTCTGCAGTGAGATGTGCCGCGATGTGTTTATAATTACACATGGCCTAGATGATTAGGCGTTTGTCTTTGTGTAACGGCATCTTGATATTTGCAAGAGTCTGAGACAGGAACCCTGAAGACCAATCATCAGAGCACCGAGTTCCTTTGGGGTCATGGGAGGAGGGTTAGAGGTCTGAGAGAGGCAAGGAGATTTACGGCACTGACCCTACAAGATGATAAAACACTGGACAGATTATTGAAGAGTCCCAAGCAGTGAAAGAGGAAAAGGGGCGGATGAAATTCAGGCAGTTCCAGGAGACTAGGAGGACCCAGCAAAGAGTTAGAGCTCTTCCCAAGGGGAAGGGTGCCTGACAGCTGCCCCACGAGGGCACGGACTTGGGTGAAATGGCCTGTATTTGCCCCAAGAGCACCATTAGCAAGACCAGCGCTTATTTTTTCACAGCACTGGTTGTCAGAAAAAACTTCTCGAAGAGATTTCCACTTGTTCCCTGCTTTCTGAGTTCAGCTGAGCCTGAGAGGCTGAGCCATCCACCAGCTTCTCCTCCCCACTAGGTCACCCTGCCTCTGAGCCACCTCCGTCTTCCAAGACTGCTCCTGTGGGCTGAGCTGACGAGCCGGGCCTCCTAGCAGGAAGCCCAGGCTCCTGTCCCTTCACAAGTCCCACCTCGAGGCCGGGCACTGCTGAGTGGCTGCTGTCTCTGCCCGCTGAGGGTCAAGGAGGTGACCGCAGCATCAAACAGGCATTTCTGCACCGTGTCTGAGAGTGGACAGGACACAGGGAGGGAGGGAGGCGGACAGGGAATCAGGGAGATGCATAATCCCTACTCCGAGAGTGCCAATAAAACAGCAATCTGGTTCTGGAGGAGAAAGAGAAGCCACAGGACATGCTGAAAACAGCCCCTGATTTATGGGGCTGAGTGAAAGCACAGGATGAATTACCGAAGTTTGGTCACAGCGAGTTATTCAAAGAGGGGGAGTTTTCAAGGAGGTTATGGGAATTCGACTAGGCCATAAAACACGAGGAAGATTATTTGCAGAACAGAAAACGGGAGCGCGTTCAAGAGAGAAGAAAGGTCAGGAGTAAAGATGCGATGGTGGGAACCGAGTCTGGACGACGTGAGGTACAAAGAGGGACCAGCCCTGGCCAGGACACCAAAGGATGCTGGAAGTGGTGGGGTGTAAAATCAGATACATTCAAGCGAGGGCTAGATTACAGATTAGACCGTCCAGCTTCTGTCTGAAACCCAGCCGGAGCAGAGAAGAGTCATTTCATAACCCGATTTGGGCCGGCACCACGCCGTCCTTTAAATTATTTTCAATAGGTTGTGATTTTCCATGCACTGCCTCCAACTCTGATTAAAAGGGTTCCCTTCCACCAAAAATAGTAGCACCTTTCTTTAATGATGGCTTTATTTGACTGATGGAAACACATCAATGATATTCGCAGACTTATTCTTTCCTATTGGAACTCAAACTGATACAATTTGCTCCTTTTTTTTTTTTCCTTAAATTATGCTGTTTGGGCAGAAAATTTTGTTGAATAGGTCTGGTTGGGGGGTTGGTTTTTCTCTAACTTATCAAAGGCACATGTTCTTTAACCTGATTTCTGCTAATTAAAGATTTCTCTAGGCATAGTTCTGGGTTACTAAGTTTTGCTTTAAGCATCTTTTTTTTCCCCAAAAAAACCTTCATTTAAATCTTTCTAAAGTTCTTTTTCATTAATTGAGGATTTTTCAGGCCTGTGATGCTCTCCCTCTTTTTTCTCAAAGGACCAAAGGCATGTTTTGGTCTGAGGAGGTTCAAGCTTAATCAGATTAAGTCCCCCTTCTCTAAAAACTGAGCAAATTCCCTGGATCAGCACCACGAAAAAGATTCTTTGAGGCAATAGACTAATAAGGCTATCATTCATCATCTTGAAGTATGTAAAATTAAGAAAGGCATTTGCTCACTTTTTAAAATGTCCCAGCTATGCAAATCCTTTTAAAATAGACCAAGATGGAGACGAAAAGTGTTAGTTGCTCAGTTTCAGTTCAGTTCAGTCACTCAGTTGTGTCCGACTCTTTGCGACCCCATGAACTGCAGCACACCAGGCCTCCCTGTCCATCACCAACTCCTGGAGTCCACCCAAACCCATGTCCATTGAGTTGGTGATGCCATCCAACCATCTCATCCTCTGTTGTCCCCTTCTCCTCCTGCCCTCAATCTTTCCCAGCATCACGGTCTTTTCCAATGAGTCAGTTCTTTGCATCAGGTGACCAAAGTATTGGAGTTTCAGCTTCAAAATTAGTCCTATCAATGAACACCCAGGACTGATGTCCTTTAGGATGGACTGGTTGGATCTCTTTGCCATCCAAGGGACTCTCAAGAGTCTTCTCCAACACCACAGTTCAAAAGCATCAATTCTTCGGCAGTCAGCTTTCTTTATAGTCCAACTCTCACATCCATACATGACCACTGGAAAAACCAGAGCCTTGACTGGATGGACCTTTGTTGACAAAGTAATGTCTGCTTTTTAATATGCTGTCTAGGTTGGTCATAACCTTCCTTCCAAGGGGTAAGCATCTTTTAATTTCATGGCTGCAGTCACCATCTGCAGTGATTTGGGAGCCCAGAAAAATAAAGTCAGCCACTGTTTCCCCATCTATTTCCCATGAAGTGATGGGACTAAATGCCATGATCTTAGTTTTCTGAATGTTGAGCTTTAAGCCAACATTTTTCACTCTCCTCTTTCACTTTCATCAAGAGGCTTTTGAGTTCTTCTTCACTTTCTGCCATAAGGGTGGTGTCATCTGCGTATCTGAGGTTATTGATATTTCTCCCGGCAATCTTGATTCTAGCTTGTGCTTCTTCCAGCCCAGTGTTTCTCATGATGTGCTCTGCATAGAAATTAAATAAGCAGGGTGATGATATACAGCCTTGACGTACTCCTTTTCCTATTTGGAACCAGTCTGTTGTTCCATGTCCAGTTCTAACTGTTGCTTCCTGACCTGCATACAAGGTTTCTCAAGAGGCAGGTCAGGTGATCTGGTATTCCCATCTCTCAGTTGTGTCCAACTCTTTGTGACCCCGTGGACCATAGCCCTCTCTGTCCGTGGAATTCTCCAGACCAGAATACTGGAGTGGTTTGCCTTTCCCTTCTCCAGGGGATCTTCCTGACCCAGGGATGGAACCCAGGTCTCGTGCGTTGCAGATGGACTGTTTCCCATGTGAGCCACCAGGGAAGCCCCAAGACAGAGGTGGTTCGAGCATTTCTTTGGTGTAATTTGTTTCAGAGCTGGGGAAGCCAGACATTTCTGAAAGAGGACCATTAGCTGCCCAGGGAGAGTTACCAGTTAGGCCATGGGCAGCCCACTGGCTCAGGCGCCGGGACCAGGGTCCTCTCATACCTCTTTCACCAAGATCTGGGCCTTCTCTGATGTTGAGCTGTCTTGATGACCACAAGCGTGCTGGCAGCACCTCATTTAATCCTGACATCAGTAGGAAGGTTGCTGACACTGGACAGATGCAAGAACTAAGGCCCAGACAAGTTATATGATTTACTCAGACTCGTCACTGGTCTTCCTTCAAAACACTGCCTCGGGTTTCAGTGTCCTAATTTATAAACACAACACCTGGAGACTGGTTTTCAGCAGACTACCCTACCTGAATAGTTTAGAGATGTTAGCGTTTCTTAATTATAAAATAGGAGTTTGAAACAGATGTCATTATATATAGACCCTCTCCGGTATTCTTGCCTGGAGAATCCCATGGACAGAGGAGCCTGGCAGGCTACAGTCCACGGAGTCACAAAGAGTCAGACACGACTGAAGCAACTTAGCACACACACGTGCACATATATAGCTTACGGAAATGCAAGGTTTTCACGAGACAGACGATATCCAAGTAACTCTGGAATTTTTTGAACATTTCCAGGGAGAATATGAAAAATGTAAATCTTGTAAACGAAGATTGTAGTATCTGCTCTGGGACCCCCATGGAACCCAGAATAACCTATTTATTTTTTACGATTAAGTCCTGTGAATGCTAAAGATATTCACAGCGGGCAGTATGTAAATTATTCTAATTTGCAGCTTCCTGAGGGTAATGGTCCTATATGTTTGAACTGGGATAATTCCA
This sequence comes from Ovis canadensis, assembly GCF_042477335.2. Lineage (NCBI taxonomy): Eukaryota > Metazoa > Chordata > Mammalia > Artiodactyla > Bovidae > Ovis > Ovis canadensis. The sequence goes on from NC_091256.1 coordinate 87,239,183, forward strand.
TCGCTACTTAAATTACCAAAATAAATGTCCTTGAATTATAGTAACCAATATAAGCATCTTGCCTGGAGAATCCCATGGAGAGAGGAGCCAGGCGGGCTATAGTCTATGGGGTTGCAAAGAGTGAGACACGACTGAAGCAACTTAGCACGCACGGATGCACATTAAATTACCACTTAAATTGCCACGATAGATGCTCTTGAATTGTAGTAACCACTATAAGCATCCCTGTTTGATATTGTATTTGCAGAGCCCTAAGTGATGCCTTTAAGCTCCCCAGTCACCTCGCGGGGTGAGCTCAGGAGGTCCAGGTTCTGTGTCACTGTGTGCCATTTGTCTTCTGCCTCGAGACAGTAACGGTGGCTGTTTGGCTGGCAGGCGGCGGGCTCCTTCCATGAGCGCCTTTGTACAGAGGCATTTTGGGATGTAAGGAGCCTGGGAGGCCCTTTGTGAGCATCACACAGGCATGTGCCTTTCCAGAGGGCAAAGCATTTGAGTGGCTCCCTGTTCAAGTAAAATATTGGGGGAGGGAAGAGCTGGCTGGGTCCTGTGCATTGACTCACATGGCCTTGCGGGCTGAAGCGGATTTGACAAGGATACCATCCTTGGTCCAGTTCCCTTTTCAGGATTTGTTCACTGATGTCCTCAGCCCACCCTAAAGGAAATCAACCCTGACTCTTCATTGGAAGGACTGATGCTGAAGCTGAAGCTTTGATACTTTAGCCACCTGATGTAAAGAGACGACTCATTGGAAAAGACCCAGATGCTGGCAGAGATTGAAGGCGGGAGGAGAAGGGAGCAGCAGAGGATGAGATGGTTTGGATGGCATCACCAACTCGATGGACATAACTTTGAGCAAGCTCCGGGAGTTGGTGATGGACAGGGAAGCCTGGCATGCTGCAGTCCATGGGTGGCAAACAGTTGGACATGACTGAGTGACTGAACTGAACTGTCCACATCCCAGTGGTCATGGATTGCAGTCACAATGACCAGCTCCTGCTGAGTTCTCCGAGTTCAGAGTGAGGTCAGTCTTGATGCACAGACCAACCAGGCCATGCTCTCTTCCTGAGAAGTAAGCTGAGTGTCACCTGGATAGATCAGGCACTACCCGTCACCTATGTCAAGTTCACTTCTGCATTTGTTTTACAGTGCTATCTAATTTGTCGAGTCAGCCAAAAAGAATTTGAGCAACTACAATGTGTTATGAACTTTGAAGTTGACAGAAAAGAAGATGCTATATTCTGTTTGAATACAGCTTTCCAAATATAGAAAAGTATATATCTTGAAACCACACATTAAGGCATTAGTGTGTGATGAACCATAGGAGTCCATAGCCAAGAATATGCCGATTAGAATTTTTGCCACATAAATTCAGAGTATGCTCTTATAAACAAAAGCAGGTAGACTTTATAACATTTGGTACTTGGGCAATGCTGCCATCCTTGATTTTGTGCATGGTAGTGTAGGACAAGCTTCCCAGGTGGCTCAGTGGCACAGAATCTGCCTGCCAGCACAGGAGATGTAGGAGACTCTGGTTCCATCGGTGAGTTGGGAAGATCCCCTGGAGGAGGAAATGGGAGCCCGCTCCAGTATTCTTGCCTGGAGAATCCCATGGACAGAGGAGCCTGGAGGGCTACAGTCCATGGAGCTGCAGAGAGACACATCTGGACACATTCTGTGCCAGATTTTTATGGGTGGTAACGTGCCATTGCAGCGAGACAGCTCAAGTGCATTTGAGGGACTCCGGGATCATCATCCTCATCAACTGGCGTTTATTGACTGCAGGAACAGTAAGCCATGCTTATGTACTTTGTATAGAGAAAAGGATGCAAGCACGTTTTCATGTAAACAGTGCTGAGGCCATTTTTTAAAAATCTACAAGAAAATAAGAGCTCCTATGTAACAGTTTTGAAGCTTAGTGTCTCAAAAATGTTAGTCACTCAGTCGTGTCCGACTCTTTGTGGCACTGTGGACTGTAGCCTGCCAGGCTCCTCTGCCCATAGGATTCTCCAGGCAAGAGTACTGGAGTGGGTTGCCATGCCCTTCTCCAGGAGAGCTTCCTGACCCAGGGATTGAACCCATGTCTCCTGCATTGCAGGCAGATTCTTTACCAGCATCTCAAAAGGAGTGTGAAAACCACTGTCATTCACCCAAACTCATGAAGACCTTAAATCCTTTGGCAATGGGTGAAACATGAGAGGCCTCCTTCAGCTTGCCCCTAAGCATTACCCAGTGTCCTGAAAACATCACGGACTCCTTCATTCAAGCAGAGGCCGAAGAAATAATATGTTCTGGAAACTAGGTATAAATGCTTCCAGAAGGGTTAACTCCTTTTACTTGGAAACTAGCAAATGGACGTGCAATTTTTAATTATAAATTTTAAACTTTCCATCAGAGTCAATTGTGCTGATGTTAGTCAAACCTAATCCAGGCATTGATTCAAGAACCTGCTGATGGAGTAAAAAAAAAAAAAGAAACATGGAAACTCGTTAACAAGAAGCTCAATTATCTGCATCTCAGCAAATCAGGCCGGAGTGTCACGTTAATCTGCTGAGCTCAGGCAGCCCAGAGCCAGAGGAGATCGCCTCCTCTCCTTCGCTGTTAATATTTACACTTGGAAGCAATACCTGGCTGCGATCTGAGTGCTGCACCTCCAAAGGCAGTTGTTGGCTTGATACCTTGTTTTCTGACACTGCAAAGCGAGGAAACAGCTACCTTCTTAATCATCGCCTGATAACATTGTGTTAAAACTGGAGGGTAGCACAGGGCTGTTTCATACAAGCAACAACCCTGGGAGATTTTTCTGCGTTGCTTTGTTTCTTGGTAGACATGCTGGGCTGTTAAAAGCATAGGACTGAAAGTTGTGAATTAGGGGTCCGTTTCTTTGTTCTTCTGCTGAATTTTTCAGCGTCTATGCCGGCACTGTTTAGAGAGACAGCTTTGCTCCCAGATAGCTGCTGTGTGCCAGGCACCTTCCTAGAACTCACAAACAAAACGCTTCTACCCATCAGCCTCCTTTTGTCGGAGCTTTTTCTGTCGTGCAAAGTCCTAAACAATTAGACCAACACTGGTAAGCAGAGAAGCACTGCTGATTATGTAAGCACTGTCCATAGCAAGAGATCCGAATATAAAATAACTATTATTACTCATCTCTCAGTGGGTAAATATGTCGAATAAGGGGAACTTGGTTGAAATTCAAGGTAAACTTAGGGTTATAGCTACCTAGTGCTCTACCCAGGATGCATCTGTGTGTAAGTGAGCAAACCCGGATGATTTGGATACCAGATCTGCTGCTTAAGCAATTCATTACTTGGGACAAATTGCTTAAAAGATCTTTTAATTAAGAGCAACGATCTCTGTATCCTTAGACAATCGTGAAGATTAAACTGAGACGGCATGGCAGAGGCCAGGGACATATTAAATCCTCAGGTTTAAATTACTTTTCCTTTTTCCCCTGTTTACAGCCTTTTAGCTGGAGAAGGAAATGGCAACCCACTCCAGTATTCTTTCTGGAGAATCCCATGGACAGAGGAGCCTGGCTGGCTACAGTCCATAGTGTCACAAAGAGTCAGACATGACTGAGTGCCTGAGCACACACACCCCAGCTTTTCATTCCAAAGTATCAATATTTTACAGCTGATCTCATTGTAGAAAATGGACTGGATAGCAAACAGGTGAGTTGCCTTGGTGGAATGCACAAATAATCAATGACCTAATTGTCACCTTTATGTTAGAAATAATAGATTTATTCCAGGTTCCTAAGACAAGGGAAAGAGCCCTACAAAACTGTAGCAAAGAACCATTAATAAAAGAGAACAATGAAACCATTGGGTAGAGGGCCAACCTCTGAGAATCTCTCGGGATGAAAATGCCTCCTAACACGGAGGTGATTCCTCCCCAGATCTGCCTCACAGAAGAGCCCTGGGCTGAGGGTGAGCCATGTTGTGACATTTTCTCATCTTGGAGTCGTAGCGACTCCTGAAGTCGTTAAATCAGAGCAGATGGCTTCCTTTTACACCCCGTGCTGTCAGTGGAATGTAAATGTTTCTCCTCACAGCAACGAGAGTCCCGAGGCTGTGTGTTTAATCTGCGCTCTGCAGGCAGAGTGACCCTGAAAAGAACACGGGTGCGGAGCCAGCCTTCGGAGGGTTGGCAGCCGTGCTCGTAAACAGAACCGGGGAGGATTTCGCAAGCCTGGCGACTAATCACGGTTTGCTTCCTGGGGCTCTTAACACAGCCACGTCCCTGAGGACAAGTCATCTAAATGGTGGTGGAACAGAAAAGTTATAGACTCAAGGGAAATAGCCTTTACAGGGAGGGAGAGGAGTGTTAGTCTAGGGTCTGGGAAAAAGAAGCAAGCAGACTGAAGAGGCTTAGTTTACAGTCCGAATTCTCAGTTCTCAGTCTCTTTGGGGGTTTAGCAAACAAGATTTCCGTATGTTTCAGATTATTCCAGTTAGTAAGGGGGATATTCTTTGGGCAATTACTCCAAACTTCGGGGGGGGGGGGGAGGAAATGAATGTAAATAATTAAAATTTCAATATGACACAGAATATGAGAAAATACAGTGATCAGCAAAGACAATCCAGAGAAAAGCTTTACACTCTTAGAATATTAACAGCTAATTATTGAACCAGAATGCAATTAAATAAATTAGCTGGGCTATCTTATTTCTTCTTTAAAAGGTCTCTGAACTGGGTAGGCAGCAGAGAATCTGATCTCCATTTTATTAAAACGTCACTAGAAATTAGTCGAGCTTCACTGGTGGCTCAGATGGTAAAGCGTCTGCCTGCAATGCAGGAGACCCGGGTTCGATCCCTGGGTTGGGAAGATCTCCTGGAGAAGGAAATGGCAACCCACTCCAGTATTCTTGCCTGGAGAATCCCATGGACGGAGGAGCATGGTAGGCTACAGTCCACCGGGTTGCAAAGAGTTGGATACGACTGAGCTACCTTCATGACATGACTAGAAATTAGTGGCAACAGGAGGGGAGGGCGTGGCCTGTCCTTTGAGCCCTCTGTAGGGAAGGCAGAGAGCTGCTCAGGCAAGGATCTCCTCGACTGTTCTTTCCAAAGGTGGCACAGGCTAGTCGAACGCCATAATTACTGTGTCCAGACACTGCTCTTGTTGTTCCGTCACTCAGTCGTGTCCACCTCTTTGTGACCCCATGGACTGCAGCACGCCAGGCTTCCCTGTCCTTCACCATCTCCTGAAGTTTGCTCAAACCCATGTCTATTGAGTCGGTGATGCTATCTAACCATCTCGTCCTCTGCCACCCCCTTCTCCTCCTGCCTTCAATCTTTCCCAGCATCAGGGCCTTTTCCAATGAGCTGGCTCTTTGCATCAGGTGTCCAGACACTTAGAGCTCCAAAAATGTAAAGTAACCATCACAGCTAGAGTCTGATCTCATTCTATAATGGGCTCTTAAATTCTATACTATATTAGTACATAGAGATAGGGTCCTGTAGTTCAGCAAGGTTTTTAGCTGTTGTTTAGGTGCTCAGTCATGTCTGACTGTGACCTCATGGACTATAGCCTGCCAGGTTCCTCTGTCCACGGTATTCCCCTGGCAAGGATACTAGAGTGGGTTGCCATGCCCTACTCCAGGGGATCTTCCCAACTCAGGGATCAAACTTGGGTCTCTTGCATTGACAGGTCAATTCTTTACCACTGAGCCACCGAGGAAGCCAGGGTTTTTAGACTAAGAGTTAAATGCTGTTAGACTTTATTTTTGTCTCTCCAAGAAGGAAGACTGTCCATGCCTCAATACTAATGTAAACAGATCATTATCTCCAGATGCATTTGGGGGCATTTAGGTAGACTATTAGCAACATCAGACATAAGATTCTTGTGTTCATGTTTGTGTTTTAATTCTGCCCACAGTAAAACCTATAGAACTTTACCAAAAGGCTTATTTGGAATCTGAACTCTTGACTTCTGAAAGAACTCTGTGTTCTGAAACTAAATACTACTTGAACCACCCTTCCCAATATGAAGATTTCTATCTTTGCTGGTGGTAAGGCACCCTGGTGTTTTAAGCGGTGACAAGCTCACAGATTTAAGAATGCTTGCTTCAGATCTGGCCAACCTCAGCATGGCAGGCTTCTTGCCTGTTTAGACATAGCAATTCTCAAATGATTTCGAAGGGAGAAGCTATGCCCTAAAGACGTCTCATTAAAGCACGAGATCCAGCTTTCATCTTCTGTGAGGCCAACTCTGAAACTGAAACTGATCAGTTGATGTAAACCAACAGTGACAAGAGAAATAGCTACTTCTGAGATTATTTCAGAGAAGGTACAGGACATCCGTCCACGAAACACTGGAAGGTAGGGTTTTTATTTCTATGTCTGCTTTTTAAAATAAGAATAGAGTAAATGGCACAATAGATTATATAAACAAGGCCTTCAATGACAAGCTGTCAGAGTTAAAGTGATGTATTTCACACGGGTGACTTGACGCCACTCTTTATCACCTACACAAGGGGAAGCCAATTTGAGTCTGGTCAATAAAATACAGCCTCCAGGGCTGGGCCCGGGGCACAGCTGACGTCGTGTGGCAGAGCCCAGTGACTTGGCACCCACTTCTGCCAGGACCCCGCAGGCCCTGGCCCCGGTGCCATCTGGGGGAGGTCGGACATTTAAGCTCGACTTGCTGAATAAATGCGGATGTGGGTATGTCAGAGGAGGCGTGGCGGTTCATCTCTGTGCTCCATTAATTTAATGCAAGTCTGAGGCATCAGTGGAGCTGGTTATTCCAAAGCTGAATTTACTGCCACCTCACAACTGTTGAAAATTAAACTCCATGTGCTGCAAGTTAGGGGTTTCCAGGGTATCTCATTATAGAGGCTGTTTTTTTTTTTTTTTTTTTTTTTTTTTTGCGGAGGCTGGAATCTTTGCTGAATTACAGAGGGAGCGATTTGAATGTCGACTTGGACCAAATAGTTTTCTGATAAGTTGGCCATAAATCCTCAGCAAAATAAGCTTGGTGTTCTCAGCATATCTGTTAGCTTTTTGATCATTTTTATGGCTTTCCTTTTGCTGGTCAAATTATCCTTATATGCCCCTAAAGCCCCCCTGACATGGATTAAGCCGACACAAACCAATAGACCTTCATTACTCTAGCAACTGGTTTTGATTTGCGGGCAATAAATATGGTGACATAGACTAGATTACCTCTGCCGAAAAAGAAAGGACATGTGATAAGCCATAAGCATGTAGGGGGTTCAGCACTCTCTTTTCCTGCCTAATGTGAGAATGAATCAATAGCAGCTTTTCACCAACTGAAGAAAGTTGGTAAGAAGGACATAATCTGCATGAGGAAATGGCCAAGGTACAGCCTTTAGATAGCATCACCGACTCAATGGACACAAATCTGAGCAAACTGTTCGAGATGGTGGAGGACAGGGGAGCCCGGCGTGCTGCGGTCCACGGGGTCATAAAGAGTCAAATGTGACTTAGTGACTGAACAACAACAACAGCTTTTAGGTCAAGAAGGACGGTGCCAGGAGACGGTGAGAAAGACCATGAACACCCACCATGTGCCTGGCATTGTGTTAGGTTCCGGCAGGGGGTGGTTAAGGCCAATTCCATGATGAAACTGGTGTGTGATGTGATCCATGAGTATCTCAGTGTCTGGCAGGGGAGATAAAACCATTGATGGGAACAGGATTTACTGGGCAGTAAAATTATAGCAGAGAGAGAAATCAACAAGACCTGAAGTAGCAGAGGAACAAACAGTGAAAGAAGCAAGGTCTGAAAACTGGGGGTTTAGGGGAATTACTTTCACCATAACCATCGTTTTTTAAAATATTACTTTTCCATGATTTGGGGGGGAGAAAATGAAAGTTAAAGAAAATCAGGAAAAAAAAATGCAGTGAACACATGCATGCCCTTCACCCAGTTACAGCGACTTTTTTAGTATTTTGTTCCCTTTCTTGCCTCTGGATACGTGCTTCTTTAGAATGTAGGGTGCAGATGTTATAACATTCTGCTTTCATGCTAAGTCATTTCAGTCATGTCCAACTCTTTGTGACCCTATGTTTGCCACTAAATATTTCAGCAAATGTCTCCAAAGAAATAGGACTTCCATCTGCAACTGCATACTAAATGTGAATGCTTTGTCGCTCAGTCGTGTCTGACTCTTTGTGACCCCATGGGCTGTAGCCCGCCAGGCTCCTCAGTCCATGGAACTTTTTAGGCAAGAATACTGGAGTGGGCTGCCATTTCTTCCTCCAGCGTATCTTCCTGACACAGGGCTTGAACCCGAATCTCTTGAGTCCCCTGCATTGGCAGGTGGATTCTTTACCACTGTGCTGTCTGAGAAGCCCATATACTAGGAAGCGTTCATGAAACTGATCATCTCGTATTCTACCCATGTTCTCTAATTGGTCCCAGTTGTCCTTGAGATTTGTTTATTTATTTTGATCCAGGATCCAGTCCATTGCATTTAGTTGTTGTCATTTTAGTATCAGTTAATCTCAAAAGTCCCCAGGCCCTTTTACCTTGTTTGCTGGATATTCTCTTGCTTTTGAAATGCTGTGTAAAATCAACTGGCATACTTATCAGTCACCTTCTAAAAATCTATAGACCATAGCAAAAAGGAGGGATAGAAAGAAATTTAAGTCCTTCTGGGTCCTACAAAACGCTGGTCAGTAGACGACTCCCGCATGTGAGGCTGATGCGATTCTGATAAGAGGTGTAGGTCAGACATGCGGGGAAAGAACCCACAAAGAATATACAGAAATTGCTCTTGAGATTCTGGCTTCCGCTTCGCTGAGGGAGGGGAGAGAACCTTCTTGGAGCAGACTCAGGTTGGGTTCCACGCCCAGGCTGGGTGACATCTTCCTGCCACGTGACTGGTGCTTCTCACACGGGGCTCTACAGAAGCAAGAAGCACGCCCCCCAGCAGCCTCGCAGGCAAGCCGGAGAGGCTGGCACCTGCTCTCCCTCTCTCGAACGATCTCGCTTTCCTTCTGCTTCTGGCGCCTTTCCTTACCTCGTCTCCTTGCAGCTCCCCTTAAGAAAACTGGGAGATGTCAGGAAGTCAACCTTCTCCCCCCCTTTCCCTTGCCTTGGCGCCGGCCTCTACCAGAGGCCCCCTCAAGGGAACTGCAGTGGTCCGTGTGGCCGCCCTCCCCCGTACCACCACTCCACGGTCCACTCTAGCAAGACGGCGCCCGCACCTTTGGGTTCCGTGTGTCCAGGACCCCGTGAACCGCCTGCGACGGTGAAAGCGTTCAGTAACCACACAGGAGTGCGTGAATGAGCGCACAAGCAGCTGCGTGCGTGAAGGTCCCCACCAGCAGAGCTCCGCGCTGTAGAGAACTCTCCCCACCACTGGAAAGGATGCAATCAACGCGTTAAATAGAGCCATGAGCACTATAAGTGGGTGAGTCGGGAATGATTGATCGGTCACTCTGTGCGAAGCACTGCACTTTGCATGTTGGAAAGTTCCAGAGGAAACGGATTCCCATCCTTGCAGTTTGGAGGGGAGGGGTGGAGGGGGGCCCAACCCTTCTTGATCAGAGCAGCACGTTCAAGTGCACGGGGCAGGTCATGCCGGGCAGGCGGGGTTGCAGGTCTTCTCAATGCTGCTGAAGCCCCAGGCTCTGCTGACAGAGACACAGACCCCAGGAGGGGGACCCCGAAGGGTCCTCAGGGGCAATGCAGAGGGCAGCCAAGCCCAAGGGTGCTCTGAATAGAGGAGGGGTCTGCAGAAGGGGTCAGGGAGGAGGTTCCTATTCAAAAAAGGGCTGGTCAAGAAGGTCACTTTGCCACAGAGCAAGGTGCTAGTGAGGCTGCAGCTGATGATGACCTTGACCAGGAAATGAAAGCAAATTAAAAAAAAAAAAGAGGTTTATAAGAAACATTAATTAAAAAAAGAGGTTTATAAAAAACATTGATTTATTCATTTTTGGCTGGGCTGGGTCTTCGCCGTTTCGCACGTGGGCTTCCTCCAGCTGCAAGGAGCGGAGGCTACTTTTCCTCGCGGTGTGAGGGCGTCTCATTGCAGAGGCTGCTCTCCTCATGGAACACGGACTCCAGAGCACAGCTCAGTAGTTGTGGTGCCTGCACTTAGTTGCTCTGCCTAATGACATTCCCGTCTGGGCTCCAGGGACAGGAGAAGCTGGAAGCAGATAAGTTGTTTGTGGTTGATTCCGCAGAAAGGAAGAGTCAGCAAGTGTCTTCACGGCCCCTTCACCCCTTGACCACGTGGTTCCCAATCTGCCCCCTCGGGTCTGCCCGCAGCCCCTCCGAGGTGCACCCACCCTTCAGCAGAATCAGAGAGTGGCTGCCTCGTCCTCCACGGGATGCAGGCTGAGGATGTCCTCCTGCAGGAATCCCGGGAGGGAAGCTCTGTGTACTGGGCAAGCCCTTCTGCCCAGTGGTGCTCGCCATGGGGTCCCTGGGGGGACCCAGGTCAGTTCAGGTGCTGGAGAGGCAGAAGGATGGGGCTGCCCCTTGATGGAGCTTCCACACTTGGAGGGTGGACACCCCTGACCTGTGTAGGTGTCCGGGGCACGATGTGCCAGGGAGAGTGAAGCTGGCAGCAGTCAACGAGGGCGACCAGCGAAGGCGACAGGAAGCGACGATCCCCACCTACCAGCTAGACGTTTCCTTGCCTACAGCATCTGGTGACCCTTTTCCCCCACCAGAGAAAGGGCCGCGATTATCTGCACGCAGCAAGTTTGCGGCAACATCATGAAACCCGAGTTGGGGCCACTGGGATTCGGTTCTTGTATGAGGCAAAGAGAGAGAGAGAAGTTTTACTCACAAGGCCTTGCGTTCCAAGGAAAACAATTCTATCACTGAGACCACCTGGTCAAGGAGAGATAACTATGAAAGCAAAGGTCTCCAGCCTCCTAGCTGCACCAGTCCTGCTGGAAATCTGGCGTCCTCATCAGAATGAGCCTGTGGGACATCAGGAGGATTCCAGACCCACCCCTGGAGGGATGGGGCAGGGCCTGGAGGCTCCCCACCAAACCCCAGGTGCTGCTGGGCTCACTCAGAGGATGTGCTCAAGGACCGTTTGCTGAAGGCAGGAATAACCGTGTCCCTTTAGGACCACTGTCTCAGCACCCCTCCACTCTCAGCTTAAGGCGTGCTGTGCTTAGACGCTCCATCGCAGCTGACTCTGTGCGACCCTGTGGACGGCAGCCCGCGAGGCTCCTCTGCCCACGGGATATTCCAGACAAGCATGCTGGAGTGGGTTGCCGTGCCCTCCTCCAGGGGATCTTCCTGACTCAGGGACTGAGCCTGCGTCTCTCCCGTCTCCTGCATCGGCAGGCATGCTCTTTACTACTGACGCCATCTGGAAAGCACTGCCAGGCATGGGCCCACACCAAGCTTCCACAGGAGCTGTTCCAGTGCCTTCGACAGGGCCTGATGTGGAAATCACGTCTGAAGTTCCCCAGGGCAGCTCTCCCAGGGCGGTGGTGCCCTGAACCCCCTCATGTAGCTCCGTGTGCCCATCCCAGGCTGTAGAGAGGCTGCCCTGCCCCACCCCGTGGAGGTGAGAGGGACTGTAATTACTCGGTGAGAATTGGTTTGGAAGACTCTATTGATTCCTCTGAGAGCCTGTGTGTTTTCTGGGAGAAGCAGCAGATGAAGATGGGGGCGCCAAGGAGAAGATGCCCCTGGGCTTCAGCTCAGGTGTCCCTGAGAGTCCCCTGGAGCCGGTGGCTGGGGGCTGCCCGGAGGGGGTCCCCCCGCCGTGTGGCCGCCACCCTCCCCAGTCCTGAGCCTTTTGCGAGGTGACGGGAGCCCTGCTAGGTGGTCCACTCCCTGGGCCTGGACACTGCCCAGGCCCCTCTTTCGGCCTCTCGGTCGCCTGTTCCCCCCGCCCTTATAACTGTAAAGTGGACAGTGTATTTGCGGTTGAAAATTGGCCGCTGCAGCAATATTCATTTTAAAAACAGAATTCTGGCACATATTCAATATTACTATGGAAACGGCTGTTTCTAGCAATTCACTGATAAGAGAGAGTTCAAGGACCCAGGTCTGTGTGGGAGGGTTTTACAATCCACCAAATAGAAGACCTACTGGTCACAATAGTAATTCACAAGGACTGCACTCTCTCTTCGTTTTTTTTTTTTTTTTTTAATTTGAACTGTGAGAATTAAGGAGATGTCCTTGTTTCACTTTAGATACATAGATGGAAGGTAAATATTATAACCGGCTTTGTCAAAAACATAGCATCCTTAAAGTGTTTTTCACATTAGTTAATAATGGTCATAACAGCACCTGATATATCATTATGTACTTGTGTAACACTACACACACACACACACACACACACACTTCAGAAACTCGCACAAGGAAGCTGGAATGTAGCCCACAAGCATCTGAACATTTTTACTCATCATTTTCCACGTATTTCCACACAGCTGACATATTGACTGAATTCTTAGAAGGATTTGGGGAATTCACTCTACCCTAGTGTTTTTCAGGAGCCAATTTCTAAGTCCCATCATTTCTCCTTTTTTCAACCACAAACATACTTGAGAAAAACATGCACCTAGGTGGGTAGCCCCAACCTTAGTCCTAGATTTCCTCACTTCAAGTCAAAGCTCTAACATCTTCACCACCTTTCACTTGGAAATAGAAGGTCAAGTTTCTGAAAATAACCCCTTTTTTTTCCACAGCGTCTCTTTCTGCTGTGTTTATTGTTTTCATATTTTTCCGTATTGGCCCTAAATATTATGACAGGCGGATTCTGGGGCTGAGGACAGAAGCGGTCTTGTTTCTTTTCCTTTCCAGACAAGCCAGTTCATCCTGTGTTTTCAGAGTCAGATGAACTGTCCAGCAGTCAGCTAGCCAGGGGGCGGTGGGCCCTGCTGGCCGACGGCTTGGGCCCCGGCCAGCTCCAGGGCAGTGCCCGCCCCACCCCTGGCTCCTAGGCTGGGCACTGCGTCCTGACACGGCACCAGAGTGGAGGCATCTGATGGGTGATTCAACACCCAGGCAGGACCTGGGAAATCAACCAGGAAGGTTCCGTCTGGGGAGTGAGAAACGGGTGACCACAGGACTGAGCTCCCTTCTGGGCCTGCCCTCGGAGAAGCTCTGCACACCTGGATGTTTTCTATGCTACAGATCGAGTCTCAGACACACAGCTGGGCAGGTGACACCTGCTTCACAGGTGGGCAGACAGCAGAGACGCACAGAGGATACAATGGCAAAACTGGATTCAAACCCATTTCTGGTTGTTTAGCGAGCACATTCTGTTTGCAGCCTCCCCTCAGAAGAGTCACAGTTAGAATTCCTCTTTTGGAATTTCAGGGAAAAAGCTTCTGATGTTTCCAGTGTGTTTCAGCCTAGCCCCAGGTGAGACGGTTCAAAGGAAGTTTTGGCCGTTTCTCTCAGAATGCCAGCGTGCACCCTTCCTTGGGTCTCGTTCAGCCACAACCAGTCAGAGATTCAGAACGAGTCTTCTACAGGGGAAAAAATGAAACACTGATTTATTTTATTCTGCAGATAGGAAGTTCAGCTCGTCACCGTTTAATTTGATCACATATACAATGTACATTTCATATAAAGATGTACGTTTCATACATTTCATAAACAGGATGTTAGCATAACAGTACAGGTTGCAGCGTAAGCCATGTGAAAAGTAATTTTACATGAAAGTTTTAGTTAGCTTGGAATCTGTCTTTTCTGAGAAAGGTTATTCAAAAGCGCAGCATTAGAAGCACAACCCACCGAAACAGGCCTGACCTGGCACTCCCGCTGTTTTCCAGGACGGTCCGCACTTGGCGGCCTTGTAAGTTCCTGTGTCCCAGCAGTTTCCGTTATCAAAGGGTCCATTCTGGGGCTGTGTATTTTAAGCCCAGCTGAAGAATAGCAGAGCTAATAAGGCCTTTCCACCATGGGAATTCAAAAGCAAAGGGCCTCCCAGAGGTGGTTTCAAACCCCGATGCCCTCAGCTCCCCTCCAGAGTTTAGTGGAGGGGAGTTTAGTCTTATCTGATTTGGTTAGGCCAGCCATTTCAGCCAGCGCTTTATCTGGAGCTCGGAATTGCAATCTTAGGTTTGTAGGTCAGCTCCCGGGTCGCACCCCAAGGCATCAAGGGAGTTCCCGTTCATCTTTCAGAGTGAAGTAAAGTCAGGGAGGGGGCGCACCGCGCCTTCACTGCGGTTCACGTCCTCATGTGCTGAGCACCTCTTCAGGGACTCCTGACCCTGGTCCCTAGGTGTCAACACTTGGATCCAGCATTGCAAGTGATAAACCTGAGTCTCCAGTGGGGAAGGACGTGCTGATCATACTGGCGGGGCACAGGGAGTTGGATCAAGCGCAGGGCCCTGTGGGGACAGGCTGAGCCTTCCCACTCTGCACATTGCTGGTGGGCTGGGCCAGGGGCTGCTCCCAGCCCAGAGCTGGCCCTTGCACTGTCCGTGTTGCTGAGAGCCCAGAGTCTCTACAGAGAAGAGCCTTGGTTCCCCGCAGGTCCCGAGATGAGTGGAGCGGACCAGTCCTCTGGTTCTTTCAGAAGTGGGGTTCCAGCGAGAGCTCAGTGCCTACACCTGCCATGTCCCCTCTCTCTGGCTGCAGGGAGGCATCAGCTTCCCGCATGCCGTCCTTCTCAGGCCAAATGGGACGAAGCCAGAAAAGTTGAGAAAACAGAGGCAAACCCAGTGATTTCTCCCTTCTCCGTGTAGGTGTGGCCGCTCCCAACCCCCTCACCAGCAGAGCAGCCATTTACTCCCAGAAACCATGCCACTTACCGGCTAGATTAGGAGAATTCAGCAGCTAGGAACGAGTGTCGCGTGATGGAGAGGTCCCCAGAGGACACCGGAGGCTCCATCTGCCCTTGTGAGTCCCAGACTCTTGAGCTTTCAAGGCCATGTCTACAGTTCTCTTCAAGTCCACGGTCGTCGTCCCTGATAAAGGATGTCACTGCCACAGCCCCTGGCCAGAGGACGGGCCCTGCAGTTGAGGTGAATGATTTTTCTCAAGAGGAACTGATTTCGGTGAAACTTTACTTGCTTTTCTCCAGTAACTGGGAAAGCTGCTGAGACCCAGAATTGTAGACAATAATGTGGAGAGGAGGGAGCAGTTATTTCTTTCTGTCTAATAGCACCGTGCACCTGAACACTGTCCAGGAAACTGATACTCGCCTTCCCCAACCTGAACCAGTCTTCCTGTTTCTGTTCCTGTGTATCTTCTCCCAGTGAATGTGGGATTTCCTGGTGGCTCAGAGGGTAAAGAATTTGCCTGAAATGCAGGAAACCTGGGTTCGATCCCTGGGTTGGGAAGATCCCCTGGAGAAGGGAATGGCAACCCACTCCAGTATTCTTGCCTGGAGAGAGTCTCACTCCACTGGTAAACTTAGACCCAAATCATCTCATCTTGACAAATACAATAAACTCCTATTTCCTCAATCTCCAGCCCCACCTTCATGCCCATCACCCTCCACCCTGTTACCCTAGCCAAGTTAATAAAACACAGATCTGATCATACTATGCTCTTACTCAAACACCTTCCCAGGCTCCCAGTGGCCTCAGGACCAAGACTGAATTTTAGTGTGGCTTTCAGATTTCTGGTTAAGATTCATCTACTTTAGAGTCCCATCTCTCACCAACTCTTTAAATCCTTTACCACTCAAATGTACACATTCATGGACAATACCTTTGGTCATGTCAGATTTCTTCCTGTTTCTCCAAACTCTTAAGGACTTTTGTATACTCTTGCCCTTTTTATTTCAAGTTGTTTCATCCAAGTAGAATTTCCTGCTTGAAATATTTGAATGCTCATTTATCCTTCCAAAGGTAATCACATGCATCCTCCACTATTACTCTACCTACAGCCCATGTAGATCATTTATGATGTTTCCATAACACGTGTTTAAGATATATGATGATTATCTATGTGTGTGCATGTGTGTGTCCTCCATTTGCCCACGTCCACAATCTCAGCTCCAGATATCAAACCTTGGCTTACCTTTGATTTTTATTTCCTAGCTCAGTTCAATGTTTATAGCAGACAGTCAATAAATATTGTTGATTGAAGAAACTAATGAACCACATTTGAACAAGTGAATACAAGACATAGTGAATACAAGATAGTATTATGAAGAGACACAGTATCATGGGAATATATTGACCATATAATGATTTAAACCAAAGCACAGTGAAGAACAACAACAAACACACACACACACACACACACACACGCACAAAGGAAAGCCAAAGTGTTAAAAATTCCCTAGGATATTACAGTAACAGAGATTACATTTATAGTAGTAACTTGGTTAGGTGACAGCGGATGGGTCCTAGGGAAAGCTAGATGAGAAGGCGGTCTACTTCTGCTTTGTTTACCCTGACAGAAATATTTCTTTGCAAGCCTGTTAAAAATTTAAATAGCAAGTATGTCTTGTCTTTAATATTTCTGTGCAACCCAATCAGTGTCTTTTATCCATTGACAAAAAGTGCTTGGCAAACACAATGCAGTCAACATCAGAGAGACCCGTCTGTCCAAGGCCCACCCTTGAGTGTCCAGGACCCAGCTCCTCCAAGAGGGGCTCTTCCTGCAGTCTCCTGTTTGTCGAGGTCTGGCTCCACACGGAGCACGACTGTCCACAACCGTTCAGTTGTCGCATCGAATCCAAATCAAAGTGGTGAGTGTGGAAACCAGAGCCTTGCAGCCCATCCTTTGTCTCGGATCTTTCCCAGGAGGCCCAACTGATTTAATTTTCTTCATTTCCCAAGAAAGGCTGTAAAACAACCATTCTTTCAGTGCAAAATCAGAACTTTTTGGACAGGAGTCAAAAGACTGTAAACAGTTGGATCCTATACTTGGAAAACTATTTTACAAATATACATGTGGGTTTGGGCTTCCCACGTGGTGTAGTGGCAAAGAATCCACCTGCAATGCAGGAGACCCAGGAGACACAGGTTTGATCCCTGAGTCGCGAAGATCTCCTGGAGGAGGAGATGGCAACCCACTCCAGTCTCCTTGCCTGGGAAATCCCATGGACAGAGGAGTCTGGCGGGCTACAGTCCATGAGGTAGCAAAGAGTCAGACAGGACTGACTGAGCACGCATGCATGGCTACGTGTGGGTTCATCCTGTGGCCTTGAGATGAATGCTCTCAGTCACTGAGACCAAGACACAAGGTAAACACAGTAGATGTGCCTTACATCCTGACTCCAGACCTTAACACTAGAGACAGGGTCCCATTCTCGTGATCTGGGAATAAGAACCCCTGAATGTCCCTCCGTATCTAGTCTTTCTCAGGCACAGGGTGGCACCTGTGCTCTGCTTGACTTTCATTCCAGAGTATTTGCTTGTCCTGGCCATTCTCCTTTGCTCTGTAACTCACATCACAATTATCTCCATCCTCACAGTTGGCAGATGACTTGCTGTCGGACGTGTTTGCCGCCATTGGTTCAGTGACGTTAGCCTTGTTGCTGATCCTCTTTCTGGCAGTGGTGGCTTCTGTTCTCGCCTCCAACAAAAGGGCAACCCAGGGCTCCTACAGCCCGAGCCGTCAGGAAAAGGACGGCTCTCGTGTGGAGATGTGGAGCGTGATGGATGCCCCTGCAGCAGAGAGGCTGATCTAGGGCCACCCTGCCCCTGGAGGAAGAGACCTGTGCACTGTGAACGAGACGCTTGCCCCCGAGAGTTCTGATGCACCTGGAAACATCAGTTCACGACCAGGACCACGTTGAAACTGAAGGAAGAACTCCCTTGACCACCATACAGATGTTCATAGTGGTTCAAGTTGAAATCATTGTTTTGTTGTATTATATTAGCCAGTCACAGAATGATGTTTCTTGTGCCAATAGTTTCAGCCTCATAATTTAGCAAAAATGCCTGCCAAAGGACGTGTCTTCTGGGAAAAGCTCCAGTGCCTGATGTCTACAATCTTTACTCTTTGCAACTTGGGGACATGTTTTTAGTTTGCCCATTCACTGGAAACTGCATCGTTTCATATAGAAACTACAGAAAAACTAGGTACCTTCCTCACTCTTCCTATCAGGCAGTGAAAGGTTTTAGTTTGTACCAAAGCAAAGATGCACATGGTTTGTCCTTTAGTCATGGATTTGAGAAAGTCATGGGAATAACCTGTGGTTAAAAAGCAATCCAACGTCCACTAATAAAAATTGAAGTGTGGCTGTTCCTCTTTCTGAGTATTTTTTGCTTATGTGACATTACATGTAACAAAGGTAACCTCCAGGAGCATTTGAAGAACCTTTGAACTAACTCACCTCTAGCGTTACATTTAAAGTCCTTGCTCTTTATAAGGTGCTGCTTAAGGTCAAAACACTTCCTGAGACAGAAGAGCAAGATAAAAGGAACACTGGGATTCTCTGACCTAAAAGGCCAAGCTCTTTCCTTTCAGCTGCTTTTTGATAAATCAGTGTCAGACGTGACCTTGTCTGAAGGTAAGAACCTTCAAGTACCGTACACACATTTCAAGGAGCGTAGGTGGTATGTTTGTGTGCATAATATAGAAAGATACATTTTAAAATAAACTTGAGAATGTATGGGGGAAATGTCAGTGAGAACGAAATTAGGTTAAATAGTTTTAAAATGACTGTGTGGAACAAAATGGAATAGAAATCTACAAGTAAGGTATATAAATACATGAAATAAAAATTTAAGAACATTTTTAAAAGCATGTGTATAAGACTATGGGGTATGGAGAGAAAATAGTCTTACATTTATATATTTTTTTCCTCTGAAGATTTAATTAGAATTTTACATGTTGTGAAATGTATATATGCTAGAGAGGATGTGGAGAAAAGGGAACTCTCTTGCCCTGTTGGTGGAAATGTAAATTGATACAGACTCTATGGAGAACAGTATGGAGATTTCTTTACAAACTAGGAATAAAACTACCATAATCCCACTACTGGGCATATGCCCTGAGGACACCATAACTGAAAAAGACACATGCACCCCACCGTTCACTGCAGCACTAGCTACGATAGCCAGGACATGGAAGCAACCTATATCTCCACTGACAGATGAGTGGATAAAGAAGCTGTGATACATATACAGCGGAATATTACTCAGCCATAAAAAGGAATGAATCTGAGTCAGTTCTAGTGAGGTGGATGGACCTAAAGCCTTACACACTGAAGTAAGGCAAGAAGAGACAAGTATGATATATTAATGCATATATAAGGAATCTAGAAAAATGGTACTGAGGAACCTATTTGCAGGGCAGGAATAGAGGCTCAGACATAGAGAACAGACTTATGGACACGGCAGGGGAAGGAGAGGGCGGGGTGAATTTAGAGAGTAGCATTGGAACATATACATTACCATATGCAAAACAGACATCCAGCAGAAACTTCCTGTATGATGCAAGGCGCTCAACCTGGAGCTCAACCTAGAGGGTGGGACGGGGTTGTGGGGGGAGGAGGGAGGTTCAAGAGGGAGGAGTCATACCTGTAACCGAGTCATGTTGATGTGTGGCAGAAACCAATGCAACATTGTAAAGCGATTACCCTCCAATTAAATAAATAAATCTTTTGTATACCGTAAAAAAAAATAAAGTAGCATATAAATACAAATTTTAAATATATGCTTATATATTTGGATATATGCTCAAGAAATTAATAACATGACTTCTTATATATGTTTGGCAGCAAGCCATGCTCCCCAGCTGTTCAAGGCCATCACTGCCCTCCCCCTTGAGCACCATCAACTTTCCCCCTGTACCAGATCCTCTCCAACAGCGCCAAACATGTTGCTGTTTTTCTATCATATAGAATTACCCGCTGTGGCCCCATCCCCTCTAATTACCATCCCATTCCTTAGTACACCTTTCAGCAACACACCCATAAAGGGGCTTAATATGTCTCTTCCTCTCCTTCCTCTCTTCCCATTCCTTTGAAATCAAACTGATCTGGCTTTTCCCTGCCCCACCCCATGGATGAGCTCATATCAGGGTCACCAGTGACTACATTGCCAAACACGGCGGCCCATCCTCAGACTTTACTGCCTCTGAAATAACTGTCACTGCTTTCTCAACAACCCTCGCCACCCAGTGGGACAGCATCCCACCTTGACTGACCTCTCATCCTACTGTTTCAGCCCATTTCCGTCTCTTTGCTATCTTCCCCTCATCTTCCCAGCTTCCGCTTTGTTTTTTCCATACCATTTATCCTTCCCTGACAAGTCACATGGTCTCTGAGGATGTGGGACAAGAACTTTGCTCTCTTTCTTTATTTCGCTGATAAATTTCTCACCTAGAACAGGCCTAGCGTACAATAAAATCACAATATTTTCTGCATAAGTGAACAAATGATGAATATTGTCTGTACCTGCCACCAGCAAAATCCCAAAGTGCCCAAGATTTATGTGACTTGTCATTGGACATCCCAGCTACTAAACTGTCATAGCTCGGTAGCTATTAATGTCCTAATCTTTGGCTTTCCCTCTGTTTTTAATATTGTTTTAAGTGTTTGTCCAAGAAGATGGTGTCTCTGGGTATCTACGTTTAGAGTTTTCCAGAAGATATTCTCTTTATGTTTACATGCCATCAGAGTTACAGCTTCTCAACAGAGGCTTATGTGGGAAGGACAGAAAGAGCTCTTGCTTAAAGGAAAAAGTATAGCTGACTTTAAAAAGCTACAGGCTTCCCTGGTGGCTCAAATGGTAAAGAATCCGCCTACAATGCAGGACACTTGGGTTTGATCCCTGGGTAGGGATGATCCCCTGGAAAAGGGGATGACTCCTCACTCCAGTATTCCTGCCTGGAGAATCCCATGGACAGAGGAGGCTGGCGGGCTACAGTCCATGGGGTCGCAAAGAGTCAGACACGACAGAGCAACTTTCACTTTCACTTAAAAAACCTACAAACTGAAAAAAATC